>NW_016107329.1:5603616-5616340 GCF_001604975.1 Cebus imitator
AAAAATTATCATAACTATAATCATTAATCAACTAAAGTATAGTCATGTAATATATGCCATTACTGTTTATGTCTATAAGCTCCTTGAGAACAGGGATTATATGTTTTTGTTACAAATGTGTGCCCTATGCTTAACACAATGCTTTACGTAGAGTACAGGCTGAATAAATATTTTTTAAATCAATCACATAATGCTTAATACAATTCTAAAATGGAAGTATCCCCACTTTATAGATGAATGAATTCAGGCTTCAATAAGATAAATAAATACCCTACTTGAGGCCACGAGGCTAATAGGGTCATGTCTGCCTGACTCCAAAGCTTTGGATATTTCTACTAGTGTGTTAAAAGGCATAGTAATCTTTTACTGCACTGTATTAGTTGGTATTAAAATGTCAGGCATTTTAAGTAAAATGGTGAGATCTGTTAGTTGCATCTAAAATAGTAGAAAGGATTATGCAACACAAAAATGACAATGCAAAAACTCATTTTTCTACCTATGTGTACATTGATAAGAAATTGTTTATTCTTTCAGTTTGGAGACTTTGAATCTCATTAACGCTTAGATGTTTGTCTTTTCTCCTCAATCTTGTCTGGGTCTCAGTCACCCCTTTCAATCTGCTGACTCAATCTTTCTTTCTCAGAGGGATTTTTTTCTTCTATTATTTGCTTAATTGTCTATCTTGCATTCATTATTTTTTATTAAGTAATAAAACTTGTTATTCATTAAGTCTTGTAGCTCTATCCTTAAAGTCTTCTAGCTTTGCTATCATGATCTCTATCTTTTTATATGACTTGGAATAACTCTCCTATTTGACCCTTTAGGCCACAAATTTGTGCCTTTGTAACACTCAATGGAGCACAAGATCTTTTAGTTCAAAAAATCAGATTTAAAAACAAAATTCCAAAAATGTGCCTTTTATATGCCTTAATATCCTTGAGTGTTCTTATATATATTTTAAAAAATTGTCATTGTTCTGTTTCATCAGCTATAATTCATTAGAGAACTGTCTTGTTTATTTTTCTCTCTCTGATCCTTGGATCAGCTGTTTTCTGTACTTGAGGTGATGGAGGTTCGTTTTCCTCAGCACCCTCCAGGGCAGCATCTTCAAAGTGGTGAAAGAAATAGCATTTTTTGCCCTGGGGCCTCTGATGCAGCAAAATTAAAATGAGAAGTTTCCCACTGAGACTCAAGAAAAACGCTTCCTCTGTTCACATTTATCCTTGCTCAGATGTTGGCTTCTCCTCATTTTTAGGGGGTTCGGGTTGGCAGGCATACTCACATAATCTATGTATCCCCTTATTTTTTCCCTGGAGTGATGAAGGATTACTGGAGTCCAAGATGATCCATAAATACCTGTACCTCCTCACCCTATCCCACTCACACATGCTTGGGGCATAAGTTCTCCATCTGCTCCCTAGGGAAGAAAATTCCCTTCCTCATATGAACGTATTTTCCTGAGATTTAGAGGAAGCTTCTTATTAAAAATGCTTCCTCAAAAGTAGTACCGTTGACATCCAGGTTACTAGTGAGTCCTTTATATTATTTTGTATGTAATGCATTTTTATCTGATGATGTAAATTTATCTTCTTATAAAACTGAATGTCAGTTAAAAATTTTAAAGTATATTCTAGTGAACTTTAAAAAAACCATCTGTTTATTCTGGTATTATTTTTAAAGCAGTACTTTGACCTCAGGCAGGCAGCACAGCCCTGGCTAAAAGGTCCTGCTGTGGAGAATGATGGGACAGGGCCTGCAGACCACCCTCCTGGAAACGATCCCAAGCATAATTTCTACCACAGTGCACTGGGAAAAATCATCATGTCGTCTTTGCATGGAGAGTGCATTCATTATTTAAAAGCGCATTTTCAAAATTCTCAGTAATGTTACTACTTAAAATTACCCTTTAGAAAATATTATTTTTTATTTAAAAAAACTAAAAATTAGTTTCTAGCATCTTTAATTTTTTGGGTTAGGTAAAATATCATTCATATCATGAGGTCAGTGCACATAATAGCTTGGGTAGATTGCTCACTGTTCAGCTAATAATTCTGTTGTTTTGCTCTAGCTTCAGAATCTCAAATTTTTATAATTTGATAATATTCTTGCAGTTATTTTTCTATTACATTTCCCCGAAATTCTTTTCTGAGTTGCAAATCGCTATGGTAATGCTTCCATTTTGTACTGTTTCCTGTTTATTATATGAAACAGCTGCTAGCAGTGCCTCTGGATCCATGCTTACTAGAACTAAAACTTTATATTGAAAAGAATGCTTTACTATGCAACTTAACTATTTGATCTGAAATATACCTAAGTCTTGCAAGTTCATTGTAACCAAATATTTATGAAGATAAACATAAATTTTAGTTTGTAGTCTTTGAAAATCGACCATGATATTAGGTAAGATTCTAATAACAAGATTAGGTTTGAGCTGATAAAGTTGATTATTTACATGTAAAGTAGTCACTCTATGGCCCAGGACGGTCTTAACTTTTGTTGCCAAGAATATGAACAGCAATTCCAGTGTGCAGCACACCCATCTTGAAAATTGTTAACAAAACAAGAAGCTATTGAACCATCACAACTAGATAAGTTATTTTATTCCTTCCAAGTTATTGTCCTTAGCTAGGGGAAAATCAATAAAAATGAAGCAAAGCAAAACAATTTTCAAAACATTCCAAAAAAAGCCATCTTTCTCCCTAAAGTTCATCACCCTCCCCCCTTGCTTGCCTATCTAACCTGTAGCTACTGAACACATGATTTTAGTTAGGACACAAGCATGGCTTTTCAGACTCTATTCCTAACGCTGGCTTCCTATGTGAGAGAATGAAGAGTTCAGACTTTAATCATAAAACACTTCTGAACAAAACTCCTTCAAAATGACTCCAAATAAAATGTTTGTCAATAAATAATGTAATTCTATCAATATCAATAAATATGTCACCCCATTTACTATATATATGTATATAAAATGTTTCTGGTGAAAATAAAAAAAGCTGTTAGGAGTTGTAATATTGTTTCCAACATTTGTGATGTTTCTCTGTAGGTAAGAGCTCAGTGAGTTTCCTTGAATAAGATTATAACCCAGTGAAGAGCAGTGGTCCTCAGTCAGAGAGGATTTTACCTTCCAGGAGATATTTGGCAAAGTCTTCATGAATATCAAGGAAGACATTCTTATTTCAAGAGTCAACTTGAGCTGGGAGGAAAGAATTGAGCCCAAATCATTTTTCTCAGAAAGACAATGTTTATGTGATGGTCAGAACAAGGAATTAAGTGACCCTTTGTCACGTGAAATCCAGTTGAGTAGTTGCTACAATCACTTCGGTTTAATTAACAAGCATCTCTAAAGCATTTATTATTTTTTTTTGGAAACAAGTCTTTCTGATATTGAATATTTGAAAAATTAACTGGTCAAACCAGTACTAAATTATATTGCTAATGAGAGCTAGTTTGTAGATATTGCTTCTATATATGAAAAAAAATGGGACTTTTGCATTTTCTGGATTTGAATTCAACAAAGTTATAGATTAGTTCTTTGAAACAACGCAGTACGTAAATTTGCACAGGCAAAGGAGACAAAAAATAGCGCAAATCCAAACTTTTTAGTTACAAAATTCACACAAAATGTTTGATATTAATAGTGACCAGTGTTTTTGATACTGCAGGCAAAATGCCATTATTTTTATGGGATACATGTCCCCTCGGAAAGATATGTTGAAGTCTTAACTCCTGGCACCTGTGAAAATGACCTTATTTGAAAATCGGGTCTTTGCAGGTGTCATCAAGTTAAAATGAGATCATTAGAGTGGGCCTTCATCCGTGGATTGGTGCCCATGAGAGGAGGGAGGCCTGAAGAGAACACTGTGTGAAGACACAGAGAGAGGAAGATGGCCCCATGCCGACAGAGGCTGAGATTGAAGAGATGCTGCCACACGCTGAGAAAGCCTGTGGCTGCCAGAGCTGGAAGAGACAAGGAGGGTTCCCCCCAGGAGGTTCAGAGAGAGCATGGTCTGGCCAACACCTTGACTTTGGAATTCTAGCCTCTTGAACGCTGAGAGAATAAATGACTATTGTTTAACATCATACAGTTTGTGATACTTTGTTTTGGCAGCTCTAGGAAATAAATACAAATTTACCTATGGGAGAAATTATTTATGCAGAATTGGGGGTGGGGAGATTTTTTTCTTCCTGAAAAATCAGAATGATCAACGTTGTGAAATTAAATCTCCCTTGAAGTATGAGTTAAGAGCATTCTTTCGGAATCATACAGCACCATCTTCTGGGCAGCTGTCTTAAGTACCTGACTTACTGAGAATAATACTTTTCTTCTTGCAATAATAATTTTTAAAAACCTATTGAGCACCTACTATGTTCAAAGCATTGTTTACCTTTCTTGGGAAGAGGTCTGTGTATCAAAAAAAACTAAAAGACCAGAAAAGGAGGTTTAGACATGCCACACTCTAAGATAAAAAGGAGAGAAGCAACTACAGTTCTCATTTAAAAATTAGAAATTAATTCAGTGCTTATTATTTCATTTTAAAAAGTGATATATGAAAGTAAATTAAAATGTCAATCCTCTTATTCAGCAGTCAATACAGTTTTTAATTCAAAGAGTATGTCACTCAAATAGTTCTAGGTTAATTTGCACATCTAGGCACATATTCTAGAAAATGTAGCTAGATCCATAAATTAGCTGCGGCGCCAGTGTGATTTTTGGATATCTTCTGGGAAGATACGTGGTAACTAAACAGTTTGTGCTCATGCTGGTGTGTGACTGCTGTGACAGGTGGCAGTTAGTTACTGATATGGTAGGTAGTTAAGATTGCTTTAAATCATTAATTATCTAATGCTAAGTAATACTAAAATAAATTTTTTTTAATGTCCAAAATGTAAAGCTTACTATATAAATTTAAATCACCATCAGCAAAATTCCTGGTTTCTTAAGTGTACATTGAAATAGAGACATTTTATTAAGTGGGAATAATTAATATGAATCTGGAAATTGAGTTTGACCTTTATCCAGACAATCCTAGATAATCTAAATATAATTTTATTCATTTAATACTTTCAAACTTATTGTTCCTCCAAAGGTTTATACTGAATAGCTTCCCTATAATAACAACAATATGTAGATCCTTTCATTTCTAGTGAGTTCTTGAATGGTATATCAGCTCACACATAAGCTTGGGATCTTCTTAGTATCCTCCTTACCATATTTCTTTTTCTTTTTTTTTTTTTTTTTTTTTGAGGCATAGTCTTGCTCTGTCACCCAGGCTGGAGTGCAGTGGCACGATCTCAGCTCACTGCAACCTCCGCCTCCCAAGTTCAAGCCATTCTCCAGCCTCAGCCTCCTGGGTAACTGGGACTACAGGTATGTGCCACCGCATCTGGCTGATTTTTTGTATTTTTACTAGAGACAGGGTTTCGCCAAGTTGGCCAGCTTGGTCTCAAACTCCTGACCTGAGGTGATCCATCCGCCTTGGCCTCCCAGAGGGCTGGGATTACAGGCATGAGCCACCACGCCCGGACTCTCCTTACTATATTTCATAATGAAAATTATTTGGAATTTCTGCACATAAAACCTAGCAAACATTATAAGAATACCTATTTTGGTTTATTCCCAGAAAGTAGGCTGAAAGCCAGGATACCCTGTGATGTCTGGAATCCACTGTATGCTTGCAGGATGCAATTTTACTCCTTCCTGCCATCTCACAGAAACTCAGCACAATGCCTAAAGCCAGCTGGTCATGGCGAGGCCAGCTATGCAGTGTGCCTAAGCTTACAACACTTAAAACCAGAATATTATTATTCAAAGTACATAGCTTGCTGTATTTGTTTCTGAAAATTAAGTAAAAAACAGACTGAAGGTTCCTTAAAAAATTAAATATTTTCTTGAGAAATGAGTGTTTATGACATTGTAGGAATTTTCTCCAGCATAGGTAAAGTTCATGGAGAATCTCCAACCTCCTCCACAAATTTCCATTGTTGACACTAAGCTGGACATAATATGTTTATAATGAGGCATTCCTTACATTTATAAGTTCTTATTACATCACTGAAGTTCTCTCTCTTGAATATTTTTTCTTTATCAAGTTTAAGAGAATGAATTCCCATCACTAAATCATTGGAGATTTGGAGATTTGTTATTTGCCAACAACTAAATGAGAACATGGGATGAAAAGTGTGTTTGCCAATTCTCTGTAAGCCATGTGCCTGTAGCCTTGACTAATTTATAAACTTGTCAAAGTAGGAGTTAGTGTCTATTATTCATCTTGACCATTGTCTGGAACAACCCTTTTCAGTCACTATTGACTGATTTTGTTAGTGATTTTATATAAATGTGATCTGACCATCCTCAACCAATACTGAACTTAACCCTTTATTCTGCGACCAGAGGTTTGAGAAATATAAACCTAAACAATTTTGTTGCATTTCTTCCACATTTCTGACAATTAAATGTGCAATTTCTTTTTACTAATTAAGGCTAATTTTGAATTTTAGATGATTTTGTCGATTAGGAGAGCAGGATTGTACTAGGTGTGTTGTTAATGGAAGAACATGGTCCTGGCACTGGGAAAATAAGGTTTGAGACCAAGAACAGATGTCCCCGACTTGTGTGACTTTGACTCTCTCAGAGATTTGCACCTCCTCCAAAAATGTAGGATTAGAAAACCTTTATGCCGGTTTGTTGTGAGAGCCAGAAATAATTTATCCAGAGTTAATTGGTTCTGACAGATGCCTGAAAAATAAGTTGTCTCCCTTTTGCCTTCTTTTTTCTTCTCAGTAATATACCCCAATATTATTCATTTCTCCCCAGAGATTTTTTTAAAGCTTTAATCGTTGTCATGTTCTCATATCTCATATCTTTTAAAATATGAAGTCTAAAATTGAACATAAATCTTCACAAATCTGATGTCATTATTGGATTAATGGCAAGCTTATGGTTACTACCATTTCAATGTTTCCACTAAAATGTTAACATAATTCAGGAGCTATTTTTCAACCTTTGGATGATATTTAGATGATATTTGGAGTAGGCAGACAATGACCTGATTTCTAGGGGGTCTACACTATGCAAAATGAAATATATGTACATATATTATCAAATATGTGCAGGTACTATTTTGATTCACATGTAAATTCATTTTATATAATTGAATTACTATATGATACATAAATACATAATATAATGTTTTATTTTACAGGTTAGAGATAGTTCTCAGCTATAATGGTTTGACAGATGATGTTTGACTTAATGATTTTAAACTTTTCAATGGTGTGAAAGTGATATACACTCAGTAGAATATCAATAAATTAAATAAGATACTCAACACTTCACTATAAAATAGGTTTTGTCTGACCAACGTGGTGAAAGCCCATCTGTATTAAAAATACAAAATCAGCTGGTGTAGTGCCACATGCCTGTAATCCCAGCTACTTGGGAGGCTGAGGCAGGACAATCGCTTGAACCCAAGAGGCAGAGGTTGCAATGAGCTGAGATCATGCCACTGCACTCCAGCCTGGGCAACAAGATTGAAACTCCATCTCAGAAAAAAAAGGTAAAAAAACAGGTTTTGTGTGAGATTATTTTGCTCAACTGTAGGCTAATGTAAGTGTTCTGAGCACGTTTAAGGTAGGCAAGACTAACTCTGATGTTCAGCAGGTTAGGTGTGCCTGTACCAAATGCATGTTTGACTTGGAATATTTTCAACTTATTATGGATTCAGGATGGCACACCACTATAAGTCAAAGAGCATCTGTATATATTTTATTGATCAATAAAAATGAATGCTAACTGGTGTCATAAGGTGTGAACAGGGCCTCTGGATGTTTTACATCAAGAAGAGTTCCTCATAGAAAAGATGATTAAGACCATTCAAGTTGACCACAGTTTTTTGACTGCTAATAAAGTTATGATATTAAACTTAGACTTAAAAAAATTACTTGATAGTAAAAAAAGAAAAACAACGCTTGAAAATGACTGTCCCCTTCCAATTTAGATATATTTGCCACTTCTGTGGTTTGGAGACCTGAAATTGCCTATTCTTGTTTGCCATCTCTTTCTTCAAGAACCCACTCCCAAAGAAAACCAAGAACGTATCTACCCACATTTTTACTCTTCTTACATGAAATCCACTGTTCAGAGAACTGAGCAAAAGGCATGTTTTCATGGTAGAAAGAACTTTCTACGAAAATGCAGCAGGTACACATGTGTGCTGCTGAATGGCTCTGTGCATTGGGTGGAAATGCTGGTAGGGAAAATTGGAAATACATTCCAAAAAATTAAAGCTCTATTAACTTATGAGCTTTCCTTAGAGAAATGTATCTCAGGAAACCCTCATCAATATTTATCTGAGAATGGCTATTGCAGCACTAAATACAAAAGAATAATGGAGATCTCTAAATATCTCATGATTGGATACTGTTAAAAAGCCTGGTTTGCTGACAGCAGAATCCTGGAATAAGGATGAGGGGGATTCTTGGGTAAATATTGGATAAATCATACTTCTCTCTTACTGTGAGGTCAGTGGCTTATTAATACACATACATATATGTCTGGGTGAACTCACATACATGCATATACAAATACCTACATACATCTATAAAAACGAACACTTTTTCAAATCTCATCTGCCCATCACTGCTGGAAGGTAAAATAGAAAGCATTAAGTCATTCCACCTGTTACTTCCTTCATTCCTCAACAGATCCTATACTGACAATTGTCCCTCTGTTTTCAATAGGGGTCATGACTTTCTATTAATCTAAAAGTAATCATTTGTTTTATAAAGTGACTCTCCCCCAACTTTGTCTGTTCTGATGTTTTCTGTCTTTGCACATGACAAAATTTCTGTATCTTTTGTTGGCTGAATTCAGATCTGATTATTAAATTTAAAATGCCACTCTATTTGTGCAACTAACTCTGTCAATCTGAGTTAAATACTTCCAGAGTAACTGTGCCGTATTTTTTACATAACGTGGATTGTTATCATATGCCCTTTTCCCACACTGGTCTAAGAACCCCTGGAAGACCAAAAATATCTCTTTTGTATCTATTTCTCCAAAGCCTAGCTTAGTCCCAAGAACATGGAGGCTGCTAAGTAAGTTTATTCAGATAAATGAATGAAAGGCATGATGCAGGCGATTTATATGTCTATTTTATACAAACTAAAATGTAGTTGTGCGAGATTCACATACTGTTCTCAAGATGAAAAGCATTAGGTATTAATTTTAAGTTTCAGTGCTTTCCCCCTTCCTGAAACTTTCAATAAAATAAGGAGGAAAAGCTATATAATGCTACCTTGAATAACAAAAGACATGTTATTACTACCCAGAAATTTTATTGGTGTTTATTATATGATTTTAGAAAGAAACATCGTTCTGCTTTTCTGCCTCTTGTTCTGATTCAAAGCTGGTTCCCAGTGCTCTCAATAGCACAGCTTCCCCAGTGAAGAAAGGTGCTCCTTGTCTAAGATGAGGTGAGCTGTGATGAATGGCCAGCTCACCTACAACTCTGTGACAGGGAGACAAATTATGTTGTGCTCAGCCTTCATCAATTTCTCTCTAGTATCACAAAAATAACTTTTCCCTTCATACCCACATTTGAGAAGAGCTTGAAGGAAAAATAGAAGATTAATTAGCCAAGTTCAAGGGTAAAAGAAGGAAGAAAACTAGTCTTTTATTTTTGTGAATGAAATCATGCTAAATTGATACATTAAATAAATATTTTACAAGATTTAGCTTTTTGTAATTAATTGCACAGGGATACACATTCTGAATAGATTATTCTTAAAATTAAAAAATCTGCTTAATATGTTTTTGTTAGCCTTAAATAGTTGAAAATATATCTGCACATTTATAGCAGGGGTGCTACAATTTTATATACCGATAGTCCTTGAAAAATCTGGGAGTTAGGGGCTCTGACCTCTGAACAGTTGAAAACTCGTGCATAACTTTTGACTCCCCCAAAACGTAACCACTGACAGTCTAGTGTTGACTAGATGCCTTACGGATAACAGAAATAGTCAATGAACACATACTGTCACGCAGGCTGGAGTGCAGTGGTGCGATCACTGCAATCTGAGACTCCTGAGCGCAAGCAAGCTTCCCACCTCAGCCTATCTGGTCGCTGGGACCACAGTATCTGCCCCTCTGCCAGGCTAATTATTTTTTTAATTTTAATTTTTAGAGATGGGATCTTGCTATGCTGCCTGTTATATGCATTATATATTGTGTTCTCACAATAATGTAAGCTAGAGAAGAGAAGATGTTATACAAATACCATAAGGAAGGAAAAGTGTATTTACTGTTTATTAAGTGGAAGTCATATAAAGTCATCATGAAGGTCTTCATCATCTTCACGTGTTGAGAAAGCTTTGAAGGAGGAAGAAGAGGAGGCGTTCGTTTTGCTGTCTCAGGGATGGCGGAGGCAAAGAAAATCCACATGGAAAATGACTCATGCAGTTCAAACCCATGTTATTCAGGGATCAACTGTGGTTTGCAAAGTATTTGGGCAAACACAAGCTCAGTGGCAGTGTGGGAGCTGTTGTGAGTCTTGGAAAAGTGGACTGGACTTGTATTAAGCTGTTAGTTCTCCACAGAAATAGAAAGATAAGAATGTTTTAAGAATTCTTTTAAACAATGTGTGCAACAAAATGGACTTTTGCAGAGATTAGATATCCATTTCAGTTGAAACGTGATTTTTTAAAAAACATATTTTGAAAGTAAATTTTCTATATTTTGTTAAAATACGTGTAAATCCAAACTGCTAATCCTGAAAAATTCGAAGTCATTCTTTGCAACTTTAAATTTATTCTTAGGAAAGTATTACATTGGTATTTTTCCACAAACTCTGATAGCTTCCTTAAGTCATTTTGAAAAGAATATTTCTTTTTGGGTCATTGTCATAAATTACCGCACCCGTTTTTAGTTGAATTTAAAGGGTCTTTGTTGTACAACTAAACTTTTTCTAGTAATATCATATTTAATGTATTTCACGTATTTTAAGATATTTTTCTGACACAATCATTTAAGCTTCTTTTCAATTCTGAGAATCATAAGATAGTCTACATGGTTAAACAACCACACTGACACCAGTGCAGCTCATTTCAAATGAGATCCATTCCTGCAAGCTGAGTTGAAAGGAAAAAAGATCAGAGAGAAAGTGAGAGAGCAAGAGAGAGAGAGAGAGAGAGAGAGAGAGGACGAGACTCAAATAAAGGCAGATAATCAAATCTACATCTAACAACATGAGTTTTTTGTTCCATACATGTTGGCACTAACCAATGGGTAGAGTTTTAATTTCATGTCTTCCTGAACATAAATATGACTCTGCATAGTTTCATATGAAATTTGATGAGATCCAGAAAGCTATAGAAAAACCACATGAATTAAATGAAAAACTATGTTTTCTTAAGGGGAAACGAAAAATGCACACACAAAAAATCTACCAAATGTTAGACTCTAAATGTGGTGAAAATATGAGAATATTTTACATGTATTTTACTTATGTAAGTATAACAATCATCCTGATGTGTGTTTTTGCATATCCAAAACCTGATTTTACTGTATCACATTTCAGAAGAAAGAAAATGGAATTAAATAAAAATGCTTTGGCTCACTTGACTTTTGTATAAAACTGTAAGAACACTAAGATTTGCATCAGGAATAAATCAGGTTTAAAAATTTAGAAAATAATTTTGTTCCTGATAGATTTTACTGACTGATAGCCTCTGAATGAATTGTCGATTAAAGAAAAGAAAAATAATAGATACAAATGTTACTTCTGCTTTTTTTTTAAATAAATTCTTGGCAAGTGCTTCAGCAAATGATAACACCACGAAATTGTTATGTAGTAGATGCTCAACTTTCAAGCCAAGATTGCAGCAAGACTAACCCATGTCACTTCACTTGTTCCCAGTTTATGATGGTGGCCCACTGGTCTTTTTGTCGAACGGATAAATCATCAAGTCAGCAGATATTATTAGTTTAACTTGCTGCCCCATTACTACATATCATGTAGAGATATAGCCAAGAGTAAGAAATAAAAATGGCACAAAAGAGAAAAAGAAATTAAGTAAAGCAATGAAAACTTTGCAGTCTTCTAGATAATTTTTGAAACTCAATGTGCAAAATAATCAGCCCTAATATAAACACGTGCGTAAAGGAGTTTAGCCAATTCTGTTTTGGAGGAATCAGTTGCTTTAACATAACTATGATGACAGGAAAAGCAAATTCACCTAAAACGAATAATCTAGGCAACCGAAGAAATAAGGCATCCGCAAACTTTAGCAGTGGCCTCTGTTACTTTTTAATATCTGTATTTTAATAATTTTGGAATTTGAAATTTAAGATCTAAAGGATTTTCCCACATTCTTAATCTCTCGTACTTAACTGGTTTCAGTACTTTTGATCCGTGATAATACTCACATAAAAAATGTATTTAAAGGCGCAGCGTGGTGACTCACGCCTGTAATCCCAGCACTTTGGGAAGCCAAGAAGGGCAGATCACAAGGTCAGGAGATCAAAACCATCCTGGCTAACGTGGTGAAACCCCAACTCTACTAAAAATACAAAATACCTGGGTGTGGTGGCACGTGCCTGTAGTCCTAGCTACTTGAGAGGCTCAGGCAGGAGAATGGCTTGAACCCAGGAGGCGGAGGTTGCAGTGAGCAGAGATTGCGCCACTGCACTCCAGCCTGGGTGACAGAGTGAGACTCCATCCCC
>NW_016107329.1:5616655-5642820 GCF_001604975.1 Cebus imitator
TTTTGGGATGAAGTCTTGCTCTGTAAGCAGGCTGGCACGTCTGGCTCTTTGTATTTTAGTAGAGACAGGGTTTCACCATGTTGGCTGGGATGGTCTTGATCTCCAGACCTTGCGATCCACCTGCCTTGGCCTCCCAAAGTGCTGGGATTACAGACATGAGCCACTGCACATGGCCTGTAGTTTTTATTTCCTATTATTTTATTCATTTTGCCGTGAAATTGTCAGTAGAAAATGGCCATAAATTGAAATTTGCATTTCAATAAAAATGACCTTCTACTTGGCTAGCTCACGAACAACTGGAATCTTGAAGCAGGCAGTGCTGCAGTGAGCTGGGAGTTTAAAGAGAAATAGTCACTGAAGAAAGTCTATATTCATAGATCAGTGTTCATAACCCGGAGTTCAAATGACGTTGTAAATTTATTTCACTCATTCTTCTCTCTTCTAATTCTATTCCCCTCTCACCTACCTAGATACGAATCAATGAAATAAAATTATTTACTCAAGAACCCTGCTTAATCCATGTTCATATCCTTTTCAAAAATGGAACAGGTTTTCTAATTTTTTCACTGTTATTTTATTCTACAATAATTATAGCATTAATTAAAACATATTAATTTAATTGAGACATTTTCATAAGTTTAAAATCACTATACATAGTGTTTTTTGCTTAAGGAATTCAGAGGCATCAAACATTTATATATATTTTTTGATCTCTGAGTGCCTTAACAACCACTTTGAAGTTGCACCGTTTCTACTACCAGTGTAGATCAATTTAGCCTTGTATACAGAACCGCCTCTCAATCTGTGCAGATGCCTTTAACTTTTGCTTGTTGATCAGTCTTTTAGGAGAGGACATCTAAAGAAACAAACGCTGTTTACACTAAAAGTCATCAGAGCTCTCTTTAGTTCTGTCATATACGTTAACACTTTCAAACTGTTTTGAAAATATATGGTCAGTCTGCTAGATTAAAGATGTGAGGTGTTTTTAAAAAATATGTAATTAAGAGATAAAACAAAAAAATTCAGAAACTCTGAATGACTTCTAGGAGCAGTTCCTATGAGCAAGCCGATCCCATGTCACTTTGTGAAGGAATAGCCATGATAACTAACTGCTGCTGAGTACCTGTGGTGTCCGGGCACATTTATATTACCTGTCTCATTTAAGCCTCAAATGTTGCCACGAAGTACATTTCTCTCACTAGGTGTCATGTACAAATACACCACTGACCTCCCTGTGTCACCTGGAGCCAAAGCTCATACGCAAACCATGGCTTTGCCCTAAGATCCTGTTCCTTTTCTCTACATTAAAAATAAAAATTAAAAACCTATATTTTATTAAAATATTCCCATAGACTCTCTTCTCTTTTACCTCCAAAATATTGAATAACACAGCAACAAAGTCATGGAACAAAATGTAACATGGCAAACAATCTCTAAGACATTTGCTAGGTCTTCCTGATGGTTTTGAATTTTTCATTTGAGTGATTTTATAAATATCTTAGAATTTGGAGAAAATCCATTCAACTCTTCAAGTGTGTCTGAGACCTAGGGATCTCATTATGCCCAGAGCCAGCGTGTGTAATTTGTAATCAGAAGATGCTTGAGTTCCATCATTAGCATCACCTGCCCATGTGGCCTGGGACAAAACCACCAGGTGATTTTCTTCCGAGTTTAATCTGAATGTCTTGCCTCCAGTAATAGCCCTGAAGTACAGTGTCTCAAGTATAAAGACCAGAGTTCAGATTTTGTTTCATGCCTTAAGTTTTATTCTAAGGCTGAGAAGATTATCTATTCATTTTCTTATTACATGGAGAATTTCTAGAATTTGTAGCAGTTTAATAGTCCTTATAAATGTCATGAAGACAATGCTTAAAAACTATACCTAGTTTATTTCCTTCCCCCAACTTAAAGTCTTGTTACCCATGGTCGCCCAATACCTACCTGCCATAGTAGGCTTTTAATTAACATTTTCAAGCTTGGAAGATGGAGGAGATTCTGGCTGTTTCAAAATTGTGATTCCTTCATTAAGGGAGACATTTGGAGAGTCCGTTTCCCATGTCAAAGTAGGTATGGTTTTTAAATGAGCATGTTGCTCTAACTTTGACAAACAAATAGGATCATTCATCATCATGGTGTACATGTGCTGTTATGGACTACATAATGTTTGGTTAAAGTTTTACTCGCAAGTGATGTGTGTGTGTGTGTGTGTGTGTGTGTGTGTGTGTGTGTGTGTGTATTTTCATATCTCTCTAAAGATATACTATGGTATCTCTATATAACCCTTTCTCCTCATGTATGCATATGGATAGTTATGAAATTAAATACCTAGCTGAGTGTGGTGGCTCACGCCTGTAATCCCACTTTGGGAGGCCTAATTGGAGGGCAGGTAATCTGATGTCAGGAGTTTGAGACTAGCCTGGTCAACTTGCTGACACCTCGTCTCTACTAAAAATACACAAATTACCCATGCATGGTGGCACAAGCCTGTAGTCCCAGCTACTCTGGAGGCTGAGGCAGGAGAATTGCTTGAACCCAGGAAACGGAGGTTGCAGTGAGCCGAGATTGTGCCACTGCACTTCAGCCTGAGCGGCACAGCAAGATGCCTTCTAAATAAATCAATAAATAGACAAATAAAATACCTGACTGTAGTTCTAAATAAAATAAAATGCAGCTTTCAGTTCTGTGTTGATTTAATGCTTTGAGTAGCAGAAACATATTTCTAAATTTCATCATACCAAGAAAGAATGGAAATCATGCTTCAGACTCATCAATGTTTTTAATGCTGTTCAGGTATCAAATGCCATATGCTAGTTCAGGTATTTGGCACGTGGGTCTGGCATCCAATTGCTTAACCCATTTACTTTTTTTCTGCTGGAAAAAAATTATAAAATTACTCATTCATATAAAACCTCCTTTCACCTCATTCCATGCCTCCATCCATCCCTTTTTCCCTCCCTCCCTCCCTCCCTCACCCTCTTCTTTCCTGTCATTCGTGTTTCTGCTATCTGCCTATTTTCTTTTGTTTTATTGACTATAGGTTCTAGTACTTAAAGGTACCAATTTATTGGTAAGAAAACAAATTACTTTTTGTAATGATACCATTTAAAAGAACAATTTTCACTTACTATCTTGTGAGAGAGGGGAACAATACTATCTTTTTAATGCAAGAAAAGTCAATATAATGTATCACCACATGTAATTGCAATAAAGAATGACATTGAACTCTATTTATGTATGTTATTTGCCATTTAGCTTAGCAGTACCAACATATTCCAGAAACTGAAATTTCTTTACTGCAGATAAAAAGACAATAATAAACACAGGGAAATCTATTCCATACATTTATGAAACAAATGTTGTTTCCTTGATTTTCAACTTGCTTGTAGAAATAATTATTTTAATATTGTAGTTCATTATCCAGTGTATGGTAGACATCCTCTACAGGAAAAACTAAACAAGATGACAATTACAAAGAAGCAGGGGCTGAACTTATTCGTTCAAAATGAACAAGTGCACAACCTCAAGCATGCTCAAGTGTGTGCCAGGAAAGCTACTACAAATGATCAACGGATGTAGCGACATTTGCATCATCGATTGTTTCTGAGCTTGGGAAAGGAGTCGTTGCCTATTTGGATCCTCTGGCTGACCCCAGAAGAAGTTGCCTTGCTTCAACATGTCCAGTGGAAATATTGTGAGAAAGAGGTTACACACTTACAATAATAAATACTAGGCACTGAGATCATTCTCCTGTAATAAGAACAGATGATCATGACAAGAAAAAGATTCCACAGAATTAGAGACTATTCCAGTGCTGGCTGCCTTGATGGGGAGAAAGGACGCATTCCCCTTCTTCTTTTCACCATTCCTTCCTCACCTAAATTACTGACTTATAATGAAGACTGCAGTGTGTCTCCCAACTTTCAAAACTGTGTTTTGGGGGGTGTACCTCCTATGCAAAGTAATAGTGGTTTTAGTTTCCTACCTTTTGGCCGGCATTACCTCCAAACAAATGCTAAAACATGGGTAAGTGGAGCCTTCTGAACCTCTTGTATTTGAGAACAGCTTTAGTCAGTTCCAAATATATTGAGAAAATGAAAACCTGTCTTTGAAGGAATACTGTTTTTCATCATTTTGCTGAGTGTTCAGAAAGAAAAATTTATTTTCATGCCAATAAAAGTGGGTGGAGCTTGCATTTGTATTGTCATCTTCCTGCGAGAACGAAAATGCCTATGGCACGGGCAGAAGCAGCACAAGGAATGCTGAAGGGGTGGTGGGACGGTGTGTGGAGTGACCTTACCACAGCAGGGGTACACACAGGTCAGAACAGACTCCTAGCTGTTCACTTAGAGGTCATCTGAATAAGATCACCCTGTGAGCTCTTCCTCAGGAATCACTTGCAGCTTCAATTCCTCTGCTTCTCGTCCCCCAGCGCCACTGAAGTCTGTATTCCACCACTGGTTAGGGATATCAAAGGGCTCATTTCGACAAGTGTTTCACAGTCAACAATTCAATACAATTAATGTGTCTCCCCCTAGCCATTCACTTCCCCAGCTTGTGTCCCCAGAAAAGCACCATGTTTCCATAAATTAAAATATAATGCCTATGTGTATGTGTCAGTGTGCATGTGAATGTATTTGCATTTACAGAAAAAAAAAATTTTAGGAAAGGAACAAAAACGGGAGAATTTTGCATTTTTGGTGTTTTTTGTATTTGCGCAGACCATTTTAGGATTTTCAGTCTCAACAAAACACTATTAAAACAAAGGATCTAGTAAAATATTGTGCATGTACTGCTAAACAATTCTAGCAATTTTATTAAGCAATACCTTTATTATTTTTGAATATTCTTAACAGACTGGAACAAAACATTTTTTTTTCAAAACAAAATATGCATACTGTACGCATGTTGCAGGGTTAAGTATGATGCAGAGGTTAAAGTCTGTTTGAACAAAAACAAATGCCCGGGGAAATTTCATAGCTATAAAGTTAATAACTAAATTTTGTTCGCTAAGAGGACCTTTTCTATGGATTTCCTTCATCTCTCAATCACACTGCAAACTTATCTGAAGTGCACTTCCCAAGTGTAGTTAGAGAATAGGAAGGAATGTAAGATTTTTTTTTAATTATTTGTTTTGTTTGTTTGTTTTTTTAAAAACAGCCCTTAGTAACTCTTCCTTCCACTGATTCTACTGTAAACTCATAAAAGCCTTTTACAGAAAGCAAATTCATATACACTCAGCAGGTGAAATGTTCCCACAAAGAAAAAATAAAATACAGAGTGATCAGACCTTTTTTCCTCAACTACCTAGAGCAGGTTAGAGTGATAAAGTTTTTGCACATTAATAAAAATGGCTGACCTATTTTTTTTTTTTAAAGAAGTTGTTCCTCTGTGATAATGCAGAATTGCATACACTGTATACCTGGAATAATTTAAAACCATATGTTAGGGAAATACTGGAATAAAATTGTATATATTCTGTATATTGCAGGTGTTTGAGCATTTCTAGTGTCTCTTCCACAACAGTAAGGGAGGAAAAGAATTCCAGATATGTGTCTGCAATCCCTTTGTTCCCTGTAATTACAATGGCCAAAATGTGCTCCAATATTACTGCAACAGAACTAAAATCACAATGAAAGCCCACCTCCATTGTCAATGGAAACACTTCCTCACTCCCCACATCCCGATTTTAGATGGCTGCTCCTGTCCAACTGGACCAGCAAGAAAGGGCTGGGCCACTTGGGGATGGGAACTGGAGCAACACAGTTCATGACAGTGTTTTTTTTTTTTTTTCCTTTTATTTTGTTTTCAACATAAAAATGTTAACTGTCTGATTCCATCTATTATGGAGAGCACTTGTTTGTTCAGCTAAAAAGGAACTCCCGCCAGGCCCCCTTGGCTCCGCTCTGTTTTGGGTTTGTGCAACAGGGGCTCAGAGGCCCACCAAACATGCACACCCATTCACTGTGGTTACACAGACAGAAGCAAGCGGATGTTGTCTGCTTAGGGGACAAGAAGAAGGCGAGGAAAAGGAAAGGCTGGAAAGGGTATTGGTTCTGCGGGTAGAAGGGAGACTTAGGGATTTTTTTTATTTTTATTTTTTGTTGTTTTCTTTTTTTTGTCTTTTTTATTTTTTATTCTTTTTTTTTTGTTGTTGTTTTTTTGCTATACCATGAGGTCATAGCAATCATTCCTCTAATAGAAACTGACAGGACATAAAGACAGAACTATCTGATGAACACACACAATGACTAGAAATATATAGAGATAGAGACAGTGAAAAGACTTAGTTTACCTCTGAGAAACCATCCCCCAAAATAAATCCTGTATTAACAAGTGCAAAAAATAAACAAACAAATAAACTCAAACCAAAAAGAAAGCAAATAAAACCTCCAAACATTAAAACACAGTGTATAAAATGGTGTGAGAAATTTAAAGTCACTTTCCAGCCTTTTAGTTAATAAAAAGCTGTGGTTGTGTCCTTGTTTGGATTCAGGCCCATCTGTTTAGATTTTACCCTAAAGGCCTTGCGATAAGTAATTCGAGGGTAAAAGCACCCAGTTTCTGTTACATGAGACAGCAGTTGCATTTTTCACGGCGGGCCAGCTGCTGCTGTGGTGACACTCATCCTTCATTACTCCTCATTCGTTGAGTTTTCTTCCAGCGTGTTGATGCCGCCAAAGCTCAGTCCGGCTGTATTCTGTGCTGCCGAGGCTGTGAGCACTGTGTGTAAGAGAATCAGTACAAGAACACAGAGCTTGAGTCTGCTGTTGCACAGTCTTGTTGCTGATGACACTGTGAGCGATGTCCTGTGACAGGAGTCACTTTTATCTATGGTCCCTTTGGATGGGTTATTTGATTTTTCTTCTCTCCTGACGTCACAGCATTCTGGTTCATCATTGGTTAGAAAGGTTTCATAAAGCCCTGTAGGAAGAAGGAAGTAGAGTGTCAGCAGGGAGGAAATACATTTGCGACACAGTAGAGTGAAGCTGTTACTTTACCATTCTACCCCACAAACTCTTACAGGCAATCAGACATGTTTTAGAGGAAAGTCAAGTCAATATAATTGGATAAAGAGTCACCCATGGTCCCAAACCAGTATTGTTAGGTTCTTCAAGTTGTTCTTTTATATTCCTGCAGTCATACCATGAAAGTTCTGGGTTGTTGTGAATACAGAACAAAAGATTTCATTAAGTCAAAATCAGAACTTGAGGTTCTGGATCAACTTGGACATCAAGTACATGCAACCATCCTTTTTTCTTTCACAGGAATGTGACCAATTAATGCAGAGCATAAACTGACATTAGCTAGTTATGCTAAGTGAAATAAGCAACGAATCATAACATCATAGCTCCAGGAACATGTTATCAATCGTTTCCTCTCAGAAGCCTCATCACGTCTTCTCTCCCGAGTCTGGCAGAATGGGCAAAACCATCTATGTGTCCAGTGGGCGATCAGGTCATTTTGATTTGTTTTCTAAACATTTCTCTTATTTTTCTCAATTTTCTCCATTTGCTTTCTGTAGATGTCTATGTGAATTGAGGCTTTATTATCTTTTGCTTGGACCATCACAGGAGGAGTCTCTCTGCTGTTCATCGTCTCATTTGATCTATCCTCCAACTGTGTCTATCAGGAATTGTCTGTCTCTCTCTGCTTCTCTTGTTCTCTCTTCTCTTTTTTCCTCCTTGCTGAAACTCTTCCTTTCCTTTTTCTCTTCTTCCTCTGATAACACACATTGCTCTTATTTTAAAATTGACAAATGCATATTTTAAAACTTGGGAAGTGTTGAAAAGAACAAAACAACTGTGCATCTCTAATCTTTCCAGTCTTTTACCTTGCTGTATTATGTATAATATTTTTATGTAAGCTGTATAAGTCATTGTGTATTTCTTTTCTACTTGACTGAAACATTTATTTGTGGGTGTTAGAATGAATTTTCTACACATAAATTTTGTCATATTAATGTCATGCTTGAAAAACTTAAAAATGGGGATAATAATAGAGTAGTTGTAAGGATTACATGAGGTTTTTCATGTAATATGCTTAGTTCAGTGCCTAGCACATAGATATAACATAAAAATTTGGGCTACTGTGAATAACAATACTTATCAATGGTATATCATTGCTTCAACCTTCACAATAAAATCTAGAGGTCTTTTCTCTATCTCCAGGCTCACTGCTCAATGTTCCAGCAATCCTGAAGCATTGGCTCTTCCCCGAGCATCTTAGCCTGTATCACCAGCCAAGATGCTGTTTCCCCCTAAACTTTCCTCCATCAATTCCTCTACATACTTCTCATTTATCCTTCAAATGTGGTTCAGATGAAACTCCCTCTGTGAGGCTTGTGCTCACACCCCTGGGCTATGCATTTTGCTTAACTCTTTATTATACCAATCACTCTTATTTTTCTTTTAATCACAATTGCTAATTTTAATTTCAATTTTCTTACTTAACTGTCAATTTAAAAACATAAACTATACATTCTCAGTTTTGCATTCCCATTATGTAGCAGAATGCCTGAACAAAATACTTAAGGAGCATTTATTACATGAATAAACTCAGTACCTATTTATGTAATCAAAAAGAATCTCAAATAATATACACTTCAATCTTCAGTATCTTTTAAAGAAATGAACAAGATATCCTTATAATGATGCTTACAATATTCATTTCTTCTTAGGCATTCAAAGGTAAACTTCACCTTCGCCTAGGTAGAATATAAAAAAAAAAAAACTGAATTAATGAGGTCTTCAGCTCTGACATTTTTATTGTATGATATTTTCTTTTTTCATATAAGATATCTCACTGGTAGACTAATCACTTATTGAAATATACGTTTCCAATACTACATTCTATAACAAAAGAAATTTACAGTAAGGTTATAAAAATAGAAATCTAGAAGTCCCTTAGATCAACATTTTAGAATGCTTATAATCAGAATATATTTAACAATCTTATGTAAATTAGAAGCTCTTCCAAAGTTGCTCAGAGACTGGCTTGCTGATTTACAACTAAAGTTATTGCAGAAAAAAAAAAAAGTTCTTTCAGGTCAGTAAATTAACCCTTCTTTTTGTCTGGCACAATTAATATTCTTTCTTTTTTCTCTCCTGTCCATCTTTTTAAAAAGTTTTTATTCAAACTTATGAATAACATGCATCTACATTAAGATACAATAATTCCACAGAGTATTTTACAAAATAACAAAAAAATCCTCCACCTCCCACCTCTCAAATTCTTCTTTCTCAAAGGCAAATATTTGCATATCTTTTAGCTGTTTTTGTATTTAGCTGCATTTTTGAGGATAATATGTCTTATGCTCTTCTTGATTTTATTTTTTAGTATTATCTATAGATTCCTCTCAGGAAATGTAGGGATAAAACATTTACTCTCCTCCTCCTTCCAGTACATATGCTTCCCACCGAACGCTCACCCACTCCTGTAAATAGTAACTTTGATACCTGCTGTTCCCTTTACAGTATTAGGATGACATAAACCTAATTCTTAGTTCAATCATGTAGTAAAGTACAATTTTCTATCCCTATACCACTTTGCTTTTTTCTACAGATAATACTTGTCCTGTTATTTTCCCTATTCTAATGAATTCAACCCAAATGCATTCCCAGTGCTTGCAGTTGCATCAGGTTTTCTATCAGTTCTTTTCTGAAGAAACATCTCCTGGCGCCTCCCACCATCTGGACTGGTTTCCTTCACGCCTGGTGCATCTCTACTGCTCTGTCCACTGCAGCGCTGGATCTCCTGTTCCCTATATCCTGTGCCTCATCCCCTTCTTTCTCCTTTTGGGAGTTTACAGCCTCTAGTGTCTTCAGTAGGAAAAGCTCATGAAGGTAAATTTCCAAGATGCCATATCCCTAAAAATGTTTTTATTCTACTTCATATTTAATAGATTGTTTGGCTGGGTATAAAATTCTAATTTCAAAATGATCCTTCTTCAGATTTACTCAAGCATTGCTCCTATAGGTCCTGGTCCTTTAATTTTCTTATCTCTGCTGTTAATACTTCACATTACTTCATCCCTTAACTCTGCTTTTGGGAGAATTTGGCGAGTTTTCATGTGACATAATTTAACTGAATTTTGCTTTTTTTTTTTTTTTTTTNTTTTTTTTTTTTTTTTTACCTAAGATTAAGTTCCAAGAACTCTGTATTGTTATCTAAATGTTGCTTTTTGAAGTAACTGTTCTTATTTTATTATTACAATGTATATGTTTTTCTCACTCTGAGATATTTGGGGTATCCTTATTTATTGTGTTTCATTCCCTTCCTGAATAAATTCCCTCCATTTTCTCTGTGTTGCTTTTTCCCCCTTTGTGTTTGTTTGTCCCTTGTTCTTCTCATGGAGACACCATGAATTCTTAGTTGTCTGTGCAAAATAAAAAGTACAGGAAGTCTGGGCACCTAAGGAGGGCTGTGGCCTGTGAGCTGTACTGTGGGATGACATGCCTGAACTGTTAAGATGGAGAAACTTCTAAAATTCTCTCTTTATGTTGATTGGACTCCCAAGAAAAGTCTATCCAATATCCATCCAAGAGGCAGAAGATCAGGAAGCAGGAGGGAGCAGCAGGATAGGGGTGGGGAAGTCTCAGGTTCAGTGTGGAGGTGCGCATTGAATCCTGGTGGTCTGAGTGTGTCCTCCACCCTGAACTCCTCTTCCACCTTGAACTCCTCCTGTTGTTACTCAAACCAACAATCTTTCCTTTATCATCTTAAAAACAAAAAGTTCCCTCCAGAAAGAAATATGCCCCTAGTCTCTGGGTTGGGAGTAGGGAATGGGATTTGGGGATCTGACTGTCTCTTAAACTGACTTCCACCCAGTCTTCCTTATTTTGCCCTTTCTTCCATTGCATCCCACGTTGTCAATCTCTGAGTCTGGATAGAGCATTGGATGTAAATTGTGCTGACTCAGTTTCCTCTCTGCTGCTTCATATTGCTTTTTCTAGGTCTCAGCAAATCTGTTAGCATGCATCAACTTTCTTTCTAACTTCTAAGAGGTTTTGATTATTGTCACTTTACCTATTCTTTGATCCTTTCAGATTTATGCCATAAATCAATGTCTTTTTGGTTGGAACTGCCTAAAAATTTTTCCAGCTCTTTTTTCTACATTATTCTTCTCTGCCTTGAATTCTGACAGATACCTTTTTCTCTGACAAATGTGTTTCTGAATAAGCAAGGACATGCAGCCTTCTAAGGCCATTATTTCTTTGTCTTATATAGAGACAGTGGTGCAGATCAATGACACCCTTGGGACCTGGGGGCACAGACTCCTCCATCTGGGAGCACTGCCTGCAGATGGATTCGCCCTGCATGCCTCCCAGACACTGTCCTTTGTTGAAACCAGCAGCCTTGATCAGTCTCTCAGGTCCTGGGCAGCCTCCAAATAATGTAGGAATCCCAAGGTTGGGCCCACTTGACTCAAGTCAAGGCATCTCTCAAGGACCATCCCAGCTTCATATTTTTTTCCCTCTACCAAATTTCTCTTTCTTCACCCCCCTTAGGTAGCATGCCTGAGAGTTATTCCCTCAAAACCACCTGCATACCAATAACCTGTTGGGGAAAATTTCCTAGGAAAGCGTACCTACAGAAATAATGTTTTCCTCACCATTGAAGAAACTATAAAACACATTTCCAAATAAAAATAATTTCTCAAACAAGAATCTCATTGCATAAACATGCACAATTACACAAATTAGCATTAGGAAAGAACAAAAGCAAATTTTCCAGGTAGTGAAATACTGCTCTGATATATTTTGCTTATAAGCTGTTCTATTTGAAATCTCTAATGAATCACTACCTGCTGTTTGAAATTACAGTATCAAACTCACAGAATTTTCTTTCTTTTTTTTTTTTGAGAATTAAATAATATGCATAAACTGTTTAGACCAGTGCATGGCAAGTATGAAAATCTCACATAACATTGATTACTGATGTTGTAAGTTGAGATAAATAGTAAAATCAGAATTTATTATTAGGGAAAGTCCTACCTAGATGAATCAGACAAGTGAAGAAGTAAAGGGCATCCAATTTGACTTATTAAAAAAGAATAAGTCAAATTATTCTTTGTTGTAAATAATATGATTTTGTTTGTTTTTAAATGTATTTAAATTTATTTTTATTTTTCTTATATTAATTATCATCCAGCCCCAAATGTCATTATTTTACATTTTGGAAAATCTAAAAACTCCACCAAAAAAACTGTTAGAAATAATAAACAAATTCAGTAAAGTTACAGGATCCAAAATCAACATACGAAAATCAGTAACATTTGTATATATCCATAGTGAACAATTTGAAAAAGAAATAAAAAGTAATCCCATTTGCAATAGCTAAAAATAAAAGAAAATACCTATGAATTAACTAAGAAAGTGAAAGATCTTTACAGTGAAAACTATGCAACAGTGATGAAAGAAATTGAAGAGGACACAAAAAAATGGAAAGATATTCCATTTTCATGGATTGAAAGAATCAGTATTGTTAAAATGTCCATACTACCCAAAGCAAGCTATAGATTCAATGCAATTCCTATAAAAATATTAGGTTGGTGCAAAAGTAATTGTAGTAACACCAATAATGTTCTTCATAGAAATAGAACAAATAATTTTAAAATTTATATGGAACCACAAAAGACCCAGAATAGCCAAAATTATCCTTAGCAAAAAGTAAACTAGAGGAATAATATTATCTGACCTCAAATTATACTACAGACGTACAGTAACCAAAACAGCATCATATTAACATAAAAACAGACACATAGACCAATGGAATAGAATAGAGAACCCAGAAACAAATCCATACATCTACAGTGAACTCAATTTTGACAAAGGTGGCAAGGACCTACGTTTGGGGAAAGGACAGTCTCTTCAACAAATGGTGCTAGGAAAACTGGATATCCATATGCAGAAGAATGAAACTAGACTTCTATCTCTTGTCATACATAAAAATGAAATCAAAGTGATTTAAAGACTTAAGGGGCCAGGCGCTGTGTCTTATACCTGTAATCCCAGCACTTTGGGAGTCCAAGGCAGATGGATCACTTGAGGCCAGGAATGAGAGACCAGCCTGGCCAACACAGTGAAACCCCGTCTCTACTAAAAATACAAAAATTAGCTGGGCATGGTGGCACAAGCCTGTAATTCCAGCTGTGAAGGAGGCTGAGGCAGGAGAATTGCTTGAACCCAGGAGGCAGAAGTTGCAGTGAGTCAAGATCATACCACTGCACTCCAGCCTGGGTGACAGAGCGAGACTCTGTCTCAAATAAAATGATGACTTAAAGACTTACATTTAAGATCTCAAACTATGAAATTGCTAAAAGAGAACACTAGGGAAAATCTTCAGGATGCTGCTCTAGGCAAAAGTTACTTGAGTAATACCCCACCAGCACAGGCAACCAAAACAAAAATAGACAAATGGGATCACACCAAGTTAGAAAGCTTCTGCACAGCAAAGAAAATAATCAACAAAGTGAAGAGACAGCCAACAGAATGGAAGAAGATATTTGAAAAATATCCATCTGTAAAGGGCTTAATAAGCAGAATATATAAGGAGCTGAAACAATTCCATAGAAAAAAGTCTAATAATTCAATTTAAAAATTGGCAACATATCTGTATAGACATTTCTCAAAAGGAGACACCCAAATGGAAAACAGGTATTTAAAAAAGTACTCAACACAATTGATCTTCAGAGAAATGAAAATCAAAACTACAATGAAATATCATCTCACCACAGTTAAAATGGCTTTCATCCAAAAGACAGGCAGTAACAAATGCTGGTGAGGATATGGGGAAAAGGGAACACTGTGGGAATGAAAAGTAGTACAGTCACTATGGAGAAAAGCATGGAGATTCCTCAAAAAACTAAAAATAGACCTACCATATGATCCATCCATCCTAGTGCTAGTTATATGCTCACAGAAAGGGAACCAGTATATAAATGAGATACCTGTACTCTCATGTTTATTGCAGCACTATTTGCAATAGCCAAGATTTGGAAGCAACCTAAGCATCCACTGACAGATGAATGGATAGAGAAAATGTGGTACATATACACAACGGAGTACTATTCAGCCATAAAAAAAGAATGAGATCCTGGTCATTTACAACATCGTGGATGGAACTGGAGGTCATTATGTCAAGTGAAATATGCCAGGCACAGAAAGACAAACTTTGTATGTTCTCACCTATTTGTGAGAGCTAAAAAATTAAAACAATTGAACTCATGGAGATAGAAAACAGAATGATGGTTACTATAGGCTGGGAAGGTAGTAGGGGGTTGGTAGTGTGGATGGTTAATGTGTGCAAAAATATAGTTAGATAGAATGAATAAGATCTATTATTTTTTAGTAAAACAGGGTAACTACAGTCAACAATGATGTATTCTACATTTTAATCTAACTAAAAGAGTATAATTGAATTGTTTGTAAATAAAGAAAGAAGAAATGCCTGAGGGGGTGATGTGTTTACCCTTTCTTATCCTGCTGTGTTTATTACGCATCGTATGCCTGTATCAAGATATCTCAATAATGTTACATCTATTATGTACACACAAAAATTAAAAATGTTTTGAAAATTTAAAATATAACAGCAGAAAAGTATTTTCTGAGTTCTGGAGACTGGAAGCCTGAGAACCAGGTGTGGGCAGAGCTGTGCTCCCTCTGGAGCTCAAAGGGAGGATTCTTCCTGGGCCCCTCTCAGCCACGGGTGGCTGCCAGCCATCCCTGGAGCTCCTTGGCTGGCAGGCATCACTCTAACTGCTGCTTCTGTCCCCACGTGGCCTTCTCTGTGTGTCTTCACTGTTCTTCTAAGACACCAGCATATTGGATTCCAGGCCCACCGCAACCTAGCATGATCTCATTTAACTTAGTGAATTATATTTACGAAGACCCTATTTTCAAATAAGCTCATATTTTGAGGATACCTCATTTAACCTGATGAGATTATTAAGCATTATATGCCTGTATCTAAATATCTCATGTACCCCATAAATATATACAAATACTAGGTATGCACATAATAATTAAAAATAAAATAAAATTTATAAAAGAATTTATTATTAGGACTGGTTTTAAAGAACATTTTATATCTTTTTTTGTTTGTTTTCTAATTATTCAAAGCCACTTACCAAAAAGTCCCTATTTTCACAGCTCAAAACAATTATTCAAGCATAGTCATTATAAATACTATCTAAGCACAAGAAAGTCAATAAAGTTCCTTTATTCTAAGGAAATCTTAAGGAATCCAAGGAACAAATATTTTCCTTTTATCTAAGGAATAAATATTTTCTACAGAAATCCTTAGAATAAAACATGACATTATTTAAATACAATTTTTATCACAGTAATTCACATTTTGACATAAAGTCCAAGAATTTATGAGACAAATTTTTCAAATGTTTAAATTAATAATGTGCTTTAAAATTAAAAATGAAAAAAACTCTGATCACTGAAGCTTAGAAAACAGTAACATATTCTTTTTCATCTGAAAAATGAAGAAACTACTGGAATATGTTTTCTCAGTTTTATCAGTGTCAGCATACATATACATACACACACACTACATGCATCTAATTTGTGAATCTCATACATAAAAATATATTTAACATGAAATTGTAGCTTACATTACTGTTCTTTGACTTTTCAGTATTTATTTCACATCAGGCATGTATAGTGCCAAGTGAGAATATATACAAAATATATATAGTTATAGTTTTAGAAACAGCAATTTTTAACTATTTTAACCCTCTAAGATAGTTTATATGGCATGAAATTTATAAAGCATTGTGGATAACATTTCCTAAAGGTAATTTTCATATTTTTTCAATTTCTTTCATGTTTATTAATCTGTCATGGTTACTTTGCATCAATTATGATAGTTCATAATTCTCTAAAAATAGCTCGTTTACACAATTATATTTATTGTTATAGAGTTGTATATAATATTGTCTCATTTTAAAACCCTTAATTTGTCTAGAGTCTTTTCCTCATTGTTAACATTTATTTGTATTTTATCTTTATTTTTGTCCTTAATTAGACTTGCAAGGCTTTTAGTTTCTTATTTGTATTATCAAAGATACAGTTCTTCAAAATATCAGTACTTATTCTGTGTGTTAGTGCACTGATATCTTTATTTATGTTAATTTTTCATCTTTTTCTTTCACTCTTGTCTTTGTAACAATATTGAATTGAACTTAACTGAGTTAAATTGATTTTATTCTTAAAAATAAAAGACTACTCTAAATTTCCATTTGATAATCGCTTTAGCCAATTCTCTTATGTATTTTGTAATTACACTTTATCTTTTGTACTTAAATTACTTGAGTGTCTTTTTGCTGTGTTTTGTTTTAGTTTTAATTGTTTGATATATTTTATAGAGTACTTGTATAACTTATTTTTCATTTGTACTAAGTTCAACAATGTGAACTTTAGAGAGTTTGTTTTCCTTGTGTGTTACTATATATACTTTATTTTTTGTGTGAATGTTAGCATTGGATAACCATGCTTAATTGTAATTTTCACTAAACCAAGAAAAAAAAATAACATTCTTTGTCGTGCAATTTTCTGGTTTATATTTGTTGAGGTTTTTGTTGTTGTTTTATTGTTGTGATTTTGAATGTATTTCATTTGGCTTTCAAGTAATCTCTATACATATTTGCATGCTTGTCTGCTATATCTTTGTCCATTATTTAAATTTTCTTACTTTTTTCCATAATTTTTCTTTATACTTTTCTCTGTATTGCATTCTTCATCTAAGAGTTTCACAATGATTGAAAAGGAGAACTTTGTAACATTATGCAGTCATAAAAAAGGATGACTTCATATCCTTTGCAGGGACATGGATGAAGCTGGAAACCATCATTCTCAGCAAACTTGACACAAGAACAGAAAACCAAACACCTCAGGTTTTCACTCATAAGTAGGTATTGAGTAATGAGAACACATGGACACAGAGGGGAACATCACAACCTGTCGGGGAGTGAGGGGCTAGGGGAGGGATAGCAGGGGGTAGGAGGATTGGGGAAGGCTAACATTAGGAGAAATACCTAATATAGATAATAGGGTAATGGATGCAGCAAACCACCATGACATGTGTATACCTATGTAACAAACCTGCACATTCTGCACATGTACCCTAGAACTTAAAGTATTAAAAAAAAAAAAAAAAATTGTGTATGATGAGTCATGCTCAACAAATTGGCGCTCAGTTTCTGTGCAGTAAAAAAAAAAAATAAAAAAAAAAAAAAAAAAGAAAAGGAGAACTTAATTCACTTGTACTTACTGTCAGCTCTGCAGTGCCTGGCCCTGATTTTATCATCATCTGATAACATTTTTAAACTTCTGAAAATGTTTCTTTACCATTTCTCTTGTTTTCTATCATTCACTATGTTAGCACATTTCTTTCTTTATGCTGTGTGTGTGTGTGTGTGTGTGTGTGTGTGTTTTCAGACAGGGTCTGGCTCTGTCACCAGGCTGGAGTGCAGTGGCATGACCTTGGCTCACACTGCAGCCTTTAGCTCACACTGCAGCCTTTAGCTCAAGTGATCCTCCTGCCTCAGCCTCTCAAGTAGCTGCGCCTACAGGTGAATGCTACCATGCCCAACTAATTTTGTATTTTTTGTAGAGATGGGGTCTTTGTTGCCCAGGGTGTTCTCAAACTCCTGGGCTCAGGTGATGTGCCCACCTTTGCGTCACAAAGTGCTGGGATTACAGGCATGAGCCACCACACTCGGCCCTATATGAGCATATTTAAATGCATATTTTTTCATAATTTGTGAAATTCATGCTGTTATTAATTCTACTAGAACTTATTCTTCAAAAAATTGCACACACTTGAACCTATATTTGTCTAATTAATGAAAATCATTAATGAGAACATTAACAATACTTTCTTCAACAAATCCCTCACCATTTTTTGGCTACAATCTGATGTTTCAAACCTGTTTATTTTCAAATTATTAACATTTCATATCTTCCCTCTATCCCATTTTGTTTTATTTCTGTCTTATTTGGCGGTGATTCGGTTGCATTGAACAGAAAATCACTGGAGTGAATTTAGGCAAACAAAGTAAAACAAAAACGGGTGATGGGAGGAATATTAGAAACATCTATTTTGTGAAATCCAAGGGCAGAGTTAATTTTGCTCCAACATGCAGGGCAAAATGAAGGTATCGTATGGCCATGAGAAGGGAGTGCTCCACCTGGGTGGAGAGGCGTGATTCATCTGTGCTTCCTGCCGCCTCCCACTTGTCAGGCAAGGCCTTGTGGCTTTCCGTCCATTTGCACCATACATCAGGTATGACAGGAACCGCTGGGTCCCAGCGACACACCCCTAGGGAAACAAATCCACTCGGCTTGTTTCTCTTATCCATGCCAGTCCAACCGCCGTGCCAGGGAGGGTTTCTCACAGCTAGCAGTGCACCCATTGGTCTACTCCCTTTGAAAGAGAAATCTGACATCTGTATTTTTCTTCTCAAACATATTTTTCCCTGTTGTAGCTGGAGGGATAGTTTACTTATTCTCAAAATTCAAGAATGTTAGAATTTGATCTAATTTCCTTAATTTTCCCTGAATGGAGAAAACCATTTTCATATGCTGATGGAAAGGTATCTCCTATTGTTCTGGCTCCTCCTGCAGTTTGGCTTTGTGTGTTTTCAGTTCATTACATTCCCTCCGATCATTTTTATATTCTCAGCCTCTGCCTTGGACTTAGTCTCTGTTTGCTTGTAGAGTTCTTGAAGATTGTCCTCCACTTTGCTTTTCTCAGTCTCTATGGTTGACACTGTATGAGTATATTTGCGTACTTTCCTTTAGCAATTTTTTTCCCATGCATTGTAATATTTTCCTTTTCATCTGGTTTCATTTTCATGTTTTCCTGAATCCTAGCAAATTCCATTTCATCCTTCTTCCCTGGTTTTAAGGGTCTATTTGTTCTCAAATTGTATCGAGAGCAGATGCTATCTAAAATTACTCCTGTACCAACTTGTCTCAAATATATGCTATTATTTTGTTTCTCAATTGCTGTTTTCCTTTTTAATGTAAAGTGCATTTTATTAGCACCCATATTTCATTTTCTATGTTTTATAGGTTACATTGAGTCTCCAAAAAAAGATATGTTAAAGCCTCTACCCCGAATACCTCAGAATGTGATCTTATTTGGAAATAGGTAGCCAAGTAAGAATGAGGTCATTAGGGGTTCCATAATCCAATAAGATGTGTGTCCTAATAAAAAGAAAGAAGATGTTGTCAGGGACATAAGGAGAATGTCACATATGTGACAGCCGAGGATTAGAGCAATGCAACTACAGGCCAAGGAGTGCCAACGATTGCCGACCATCTCCAGGAGTGAGAGGCATCCAGGCAGATGCTCCCCACAGCCTCAGGGGAACCCACCCTGCTGACATCTTGACCTCAGCCTTCCAGCCCTCCAGAACTGTAAGAAAATACGTGTCTATTTGGCTAATCTATCGAGTTTGTGGTACTTTGTTATGGTGGTGCTGGAAAATGAATATACTGCATATTCATCTTAGAACAGAGATTATCTATTTCCCTCCAGAACAGTGTGTGTGATTGCCCCTCCCTCCCTGCCTCCCTGCATGCCTCTCTCTGCATTTCTATTTTTGAAGCCTTACTTCTCCTGTGGATACTATTCAGAATGGTAAGAGATCTAGTGTTGTGGGCTATCTTACTCTAGTTAGTTCTCTTCCTCTGAGTTTCTGTCTGTTTTACATTCAATATTAGAGATGATGGGGTCTTATTTGTACATACCACCAATATTGACATCCTATGTTGGCCTCTTTCTCTGATAACTTTTGCTTGACTAGCATAAAACTTTAAATATTTTTTTCAGATGGGATATATGAAACAAACTTTCCAGCATGTGTATATTTAATTTTTTTTTAAATTAGTTTTTAAGCTTGGGTGCAGTGGCTCATGCCTGTAATCCCAGCACTTTGGAGGCCAAGGCGGGTGGATCACCTGAGGTCAGGAGTTTGAGACCAGCCTGGCCAACATGATGAAACTGTGTCTCTACTGAAAAAAGAAAAAAAGAAAAAATGACAAAATTAGCCAAGCGTGGTGGTATGCACCTGTAATCCCAGCTACGTGGGAAGCTGAGGCAGGAGAATCACTTGACATCAGGAGGTAGATGTTGCAGTGATCTGAGATTATGCCACTGCACAATCTTTTTCCTGGGTAAAAAAAGCAAAACTCTTTCTCAAAAACAAAAAATTAGTTTTTGAAAAACTTAGTTCTCTTATTCAAAAGATATTTTGCTTTGGTATAAGATTCCAGATTCACAATTCTTTTTTTTTCCTAATAAATTTGGAGGCACCACTTTAATATGTTCCAATGTCCAGTGTTATGGGTGAGAATTCACTCTATTCTACGTCCCCAAACTCTCCATCCAATAAAGCATCAAGTCAAAGTGAAAAAATTTTCTCTAACTTGCATCAGTTCAAAGTCCCCAAATCTTATTATCTGAATCACCTAAATTAAGTATGGACGTGAATATGGGCACAATATGATCTGGGACAAAACTCCTCTCTATCTGTGAAACAAAAAACTTATCCATTACCAACGTATAATGGTAAACAGGCATAGAATAATAGTTACAGACATTTTGTTTCAAAAAGGGAGAAAATGGGGAGGGGGAACCAATCCAAATCAACTTTAGAATCCAGCTGCACAAATTCCATTAGGTTTCCAGGCCTTAGTGGTTCTCAGCTAAAGCCTCTGGGCTTACATCAGCCTTCTGAGTTACCCTTCCTCTTATTATGGAGAGTAGCATGTATTTACATCTGGGCAAGTTTTATCAGCACATTTCCTGCTGGTGGAATTTTGGAAGCCCAATAGCCTTTCTTCATTTCATCTTGCCTTTGCCCCTTTCAGTCCAAGGTGGCAGTGTTTGTGCCGAAATAAAATTCTTCACAATTTTTTGAGAGTCTCATCTATGTCCCTGGGATTCAGTCCATTAGAGAAGATGTTTCTCTACAGATCTTTTCTAAGTAATCCCTTCTCTATTTTTGTCTACTGCTAGGATGACTGAGGGGATCTCTGATTCACACTATTAATCTCTCAGATAGCTTTCTGTGTACTTTCATACTTTGACCTTTCAAACTTTCTGAAGTGTTAGCAAAGACTGTACAACCATACCCTCAGTTATTTGTCTAAGAAGGTTTTCCTGACAGCAATCTCTTAAAGTTTGTATCTTTTGCCATTTTAATAGGCTGATGTTCCAAAACCATTAAATCCTGGATTCTTTTTGTTTAACAGATTCTCTTATCTCCTTTTGCATTTCACCATAAGCAGCAAGAATCTATCAGGTTATACCTTCAACACTTTGCTGAGCAATCTCCTCAGCTAAGTAGACCAGTCTAACACTTACAATCTCCACTTCCCATACAGCTGCAGGACACTGTTCTGTTGAGCTTTCTGACCCTATATGAAGTACTTCCACCCTCCATTAAAATGGAGGCTTCATTGACAGTCTTTAACAACCACACACAGTAGTAGTTCCCTTTTACCTGTGATTTTGCTTTCTGGAGTTTCCATTTACCTGTGGCCAACCACAGTCCAAAAATGTTAAATGCAAAATTCCAGAAATAAATAATCCATAAGTTCTAAATTGCATGCTGTTCTGAGCAGTGTGAAAAAAATCTCATGCCATCCTCATCCATTTTGGCCAGGAAATGAATCATCTATTTGGCCAGCGTATCCACACTGTACACATCACACTCCTATTAGTCACTGAGTAGCTGCCTTGGTCATCAGACTGAAAGAATATAGTGTACATAGGGCTTGGTACTAACTATACTTAGCATTTGATGGGGTTTAGTATCCACTGGGGGACGCTGTAATGCATCCTGCGCAGATGAGTGGGGACTACTGTATCTATGCTCAACGCAAACTGGACTTTTTCTATCAAGTTCCACCAATTTTTTCCAGCCTTTTCCACTGCCTGGTTTCAATTCCACTTGCATATATTTTTTCTTTTCTTTTTTTTTCTTTTTTTTTTTTTTTTTTTTTTTTTTTTTTTTTTTTTTTTTTTTTTTTTTNTTTTTTTTTTTTTTTTGAGATGGAGTCCTGCTCTGTTGCCAGGCTGGAGTGCATTTGTGTGATCTCGGCTTACTGCAACCTCTGCTTCCAAGGTTCAAGTGATTCTCCTGCCTCAGCCTTCTGAGTAGCTAGGACTACAGGCACATGCCACCACACCCAGCTAATTTTTGTATTTTTAGTAGAGATGAGATTTCACCATGTTGGCCAGGATGGTTTTGATCTCCTGACCTCGTGATCCGCCCACCTCGGCCTCCCAAAGTGTTGGGTTTATAGGCGTGAGTCACCGTGCCCCAACCACTTGCATATTTTCTATTTGTTATATGAGCACTCTGCTTTTAGCTTCACAGTCTGTATTCATTTTCCCTCACTGTTATAAAAAATCTTTACAGACATAATAGCTTTAATTGATCCATTTATTACCTCATAGTTCTGTAAGTCAGAAGTCTGGGTTGATTTAAATGGTTTATCTACTCTGGGTTTCATGCTGAAATCAAGGTGTGGGATTTGATTTTCCAAGCTCATTCAAAAAGTCATCAGGATTTAATTCCATGTGGTTGCTATACTGATGTCCCCACTTTCTTCTTGGCCGTTGGTTGGAAATTCTCAGCTTCTAGAGGTCACCTGCATTTCCTGGCTCATGTCTCCTTCCTCCACTGTAAAATCCAGCAACTGTGGGCTGAGTCCTTTTCATGCTTCCCATCTCTCTGATTTCTCTTTCTGTCTCATCTCTTTGACTGATTCTTCTGTCTTCTTTCATGATTATATTGGGACCACCTGAATAATCCAGAGTAATCTCTTCATTTTAGAGTCATCTGATGAGCAATCTTAGTTCCATGTGTAATGTCCTTTCTGCCACATAACATAGCATATTTCCAGGCATAAACCAGGGAGAAGGTCACTGGGATCAAATTCCTCCCACCTCTTCAGGCCTTCCACCACTTCCGCCTCTGTGAGTTTTTCTGTTCTTATTTTCTTCAAAATGCTTATATAGGATGGATCCTGGTTCTTCTACACAACACTCTTCTCTCATCACCTTTAATTGTCAAATCTCCCCAAGAGGCAGAATTCTCCTCAGGGTGAGGGAATGGGAAACAAGTAGACCCACTGCAGTGCCCTTCTCAGTGCTACCAAAAGGAAGTAAAAAGAAGACTGAACCTGAGGCTCCTGACTTCATCCCATGCACTCATTCAGTGTCTGTGGAAAGAAGAACCCTGGTTTTCTGGAGTGAACAGCACCATGCATGTGTGGGAATGCAGACAGCCGAGCAGCTCAGATGTCTGCTTATCATTTTAATCTATCAGGTAATTCCTGGCCCTTTTTGTTCTCTTTCTCCCAGTGATTCCACAGAAGAAATCCTGATCACCCGTGGGTCCTATTGGAAGCATGGTTCCCATTTCCTCTGCTCTTCTTTTAGACTCTTCTGAAGAGTCTCAACTCTGGAACCTGTCTTTTCTCTTCTATACTTTTTTATTTTTATTTTTTAAACTATCAGTTCAGTTCTATTAGGTTGGTGAAAGAGTAATTGTGGTTTCTGCCATCAAAAGTTATCATAATGTCCCACTTTCCAGGTTTTATGGCTTCTGTGAATATATCACATTTTATGATTTTTCCTTCAATCGTAATTAAGATTTACAGAGACGGGAGGTGAAATTTTGGCTTCAGATTGTCAGCTTGGACCAGAAGCCACACCCACGTTTAAACGCAGTGATTTACTTATCACCAAGACAACTGTTTTTTTTTTTTTTTTTTTTTTTTTGCCATCATATAAATCCAAATTTACTGTTGCAGAAAATGATCTTTTAAATTACTATGATGACTTTAATATGTCTTCATTTTATATTTGCTATGATAGTGATTTCACATGAATGTTATCTATAATTTATTTAAAAATAACTTAGAAAAAATTAAAAATATCAGGATCCAAATTGTGTCTTTTTTTTTTCCTCAAAGGTAAAAAATTATAAAATAAATAATCTCTAGAGAATTTGCTAATCTTCTAGGGTTATTTTAAAATTTGGAAAGTAAAACAATATAAAATGAGAGGCCAATCTAAGAAACCTAGAAAAAAAAAGTTCAAATTCTAGTGAACATCTGCAGAAAGAATTCTGCAAACTTTTGAATATCCAAACATTCATAATTTTTATCATATCTTTTTAAAGTCAGGGCAAATTTTAAGTAATTAAGGAATACATTTATAAACGAGTAGTTTTTGGGAGTAGTGGGGACAGATGTATCAGATCTGTAATGATGAATAAAGGCTAGCATCATTATGTCTAACTAATATTAACAGAATTATATTAGTCTTCTTCTAGTTGACATTAGCGAGAGGAAGGATGAGTCCTCCACTCTCTCCTGGTATTTTTAATACCCAGCCGGATATGAACAGGAACATTTACAAATGAGCAATACAAATTTGTTTAACAAAGGAAGGAAGCAAGGAATGATGAATGCACCAATACACTGAGATATTAGGGGTGGCTGCAATGAATTGAAAGTACTAGATCATAAAGCACCTAGATGTAGCCTAAGAATAAAAAAACAAGTACACGTATCAGGAAGGGAAGTGACACAAACTATTAAGAAAAGCCCATACTGACCTGATTATGCAAAAGTCCTCCAGAGCTGAACCCTAATTGCACTTAGATGGAATATAGATTGCTCTAAAATTTGAAAAATCATACTAAATGAAATTAAAATCAAAGGCCCACATTAAAATGGCAAACAAGTTAGAAAGAGAATTTACTTATTCATTAAGACCATAAGCTAAGTTGAGCAATAAATGGGACATTTGAAATGTCTTGAAGCTGAGCAGACAATTTCCTCAAGCAATGCTCCTAAAGCTTTCCAGTATTTTACCAGGACAACAAAGACTGTCTGCAGCCAGAGAGAATATAGTCTAAACAGAAACCTAACACGCACTGCAAAATATCACATTTCACATTGTATTTTCCCCAAAATGGTCACAGAGTAATTTTTTTAATTATGAAAAATGTATTCTAAGAAAATAGAGAAGAAATAATGGACAAAGAAAATGCACATTCACCAAATATATCATTTAATTTTCCTCCCCATCTAACGAACCCTTAGAGGGCTTTCTTAATGATGGTTGGACTTTATAGGATGGGGTACAGGAAGTCACATGGCTTCCTGGGGAAGAGGTTGGTGCTCTATAGCTCAATTGTTTGCATCTGCACCAAGCATTCAAGCAAGGCAGGATTCAAGGCAGTGGGCATTGTCAGGATTGAATGACTTGTGTCTTTCCTTCCTACTCTGATAAGTTACCAAGTACCAGGGACTCCAAGTGGAGACCATCAGGCAGCTGGGAAAGGAATAAAAATTGCAATTCCTTTCTCTCATCACTATGAACCAACTAGTGTTGCAAAATGCTTTTACTTATCAGGTTAGATTACTCTCACCAATGGGAAGGATGCCTAAGGAATTTCATGGAGTAGCACATTTAGGAATTTGAAATCATTTAAGCGGTCCACATGAATTTATATTATAGGAGGATGTAAATAAGTTGGAGCTCTCATAGATGTTTGTGTGTCTTCATGTTGAGTGCTAGCTAGCTCAGCACTGGTTTTATTCACATCATTGCCCAAGAAACCACAAAAGGGAATTTGTATGTTCCTTGTTGAGAACATCACCTACTGTGTTCTCTTTCTATTTATTTCTGCTATTTTCCTCTGTGAAATGGCACTGAGGGGCCCACATTTTATAGATCAGTGTTACTGTTTAGTATATTGCCCACAGTCATTTTTAAATTGGAAATCCTTGGTGACTATAACTCTGTAAAGGAAACACCCTAGAAAATAGGAAACAATAGAAATCATTCTGTGGCTGCAGTATCTCAACCCACAGTTTGTAATTGAAGAGACAGTATTGCTAATGCTTTGATCCATCAATGTATTTAGAGTACAAAGACCATTTCCTGCTTTTCTTTTTAAAAAGAAAACCAGACTTTCTGTGTAATGACAGAATGCATACAAAACTATTCCAATGTCTGAGGCAGGAGAATTGCCTGAACCCAGGAGGCGGAGGTTGCGGTGAGCCGAGATCGCGCCATTGCACTCCAGCCTGGGTAACGAGAGCGAAACTCCGTCCCAAAAA
>NW_016107329.1:5642832-5692773 GCF_001604975.1 Cebus imitator
AAAAAAAAAATAAAAAAAAAAAAAAAAAAAAAAAAAACTATTCCAATGTCTGTGTACACTCACAAATAAACAGGACAAGCTAATGGCTTCAAGGCACACAAACACCTTGTAAATAGACCCAGACTACAAAAAAATGCCTTATTTTCAATACCTAGGGGAAAATTATTTTCCCCAATTTGATATGCCTGTTTTGAAAATGTTAAATATTAAAATAAAAAGCTGTGATTTTAATCAAAATGTTGTTATTCAAAACAAATGCTAAAACTTTATTAATTTATAAATTAGTAATCTGGCTCTGAAGAAACACAATGATCTTTTAAAGCAAATATATCAGAAAATGTTATAGAACAGATAAGAGAATCATTCTCAATATTATTGTCAATATTAAAATTTGCAAAAAGAATATTAGTTAGAATAATCTGTTACCTTTGTTTTTCAAATTTGAATTGAATGGGCTTCCAGTAGTTTTAATATTTCAAGTAGAAAATCAAATGGAAATAAAGCACTATAGCAATTTTCAACAAGAAATTACAAAAATGTTGGAAACAGTGACATCTCTGAGGAAGAAAGGCAGGGTTTGGAGGATGGGGTGTAGCTCATTTGAAGAAGATACCATTTATTAGAACTGCAGCTTTCCATTGAAAAGAAAGCTATAGTTATGCCTACTTTTCAATGATTGATAGAAAATAGTTAATTAGTTCAGATTCTGGCATGTCAGTTGCCAAACAGAATAATGTCTCAGGTAGTATATTGTTTATTCCTTTAGTTACAAGGCCAGGTAGAGTGGCATAATTATGATTTACTTCATTTTGATGGCTCCTTGGATTAGTTCTCTGTTTTGATTTCCAATTGTTGACCTCAGAGGTCACTGATTTGCACCTATGTTTGAAGACACAAGAATCTATAAAGTTTTAACATAATGCAAAGGAATCTGATAATGCTCAATAAATAGTAAAAAAAAGAGTTTGAAATGATAAAAGATACAATACCAGAAAATTATTCTGATTTTTAAAAAAATAACAGAATTTAATACTCAGTTGGAACTCTTACTTAGAAGACCTAGAAAGGCTTTATAATGACAAAAGTAGCCATTATTATAATAGTTTAGATATTTTCTGTCTTGATGCAGATTACATTTTATTTCAAAAAACATATCTGAAAGACTTGGAAGACCTATTAAGCTGAGAAAATAAGAAAAAAAAAGTATAAATTAGTTTTTGAAGTACGTGTTTCCCAGAGGCAATGACAGAAGCTGGCATGTAGAAGCTGGGTCCCAGGAACCTCTGAGCGACATGGCATTCACAGTGCTGGCTGCATCAGTCACTCTGTGCCATGTGAGTAAGACACATTCTTAAAATTCTTACTTTTTTTTTTTTTTTTGAGACAGAGTCTCATTCTGTCGCTCGAGTGTAGTGGTGAAGTCTCAGTTCACTGACACTTCGGCCTCCCGGGTCCAATGGATACTCCTGCCTCAGCCTCCTGAGTAGCTGGGATTATACACTTGTGTCACCACGCCTGGCTAATTTTTTTTTTTTTTTTTTTGTATTTTTAGTAGAGACGGGGTTTCACCACGTTGGCAAGGATGGCCTTAAACTCTTGACCTCAGGTGATCTACCCACCTGGGCCTCCCAAAGTGCTGGGATTACAGGCATGAGCCACCGTGCCCAGCAAATTCTGCGTTCTTATAAGAAATACAGATGCAGGAAAAGGTGAATGTGCATGACTAATGATGAAAGAGAGAGAGAGAAAGTATTATGTATTGAGAGAAAGGATTATGTATTGAATGAACAATTCGACATTAAGAAGCAAGGTAAGAGAGAAATAAAAAGGACCATGTAAAATGTTTAAACACGAATATTTAAAGAATTGATAAAATAATGATGTGGAACATTTTACTTATAAAAAGGAAATATTAATTATAATAACCTATGTCTGCGAAGGAGTAAGAAAATGAGCCGTATAATATAGTTCTGGTGAGAATCCATGTAGTTCTAAAGTTTTTGAATTTTTGGTAATAAATATCAAAAGGCTTAAGCTTCTGCATACCCTCTGACCTTTCTGCTCCAATTCAAGTTTGTTTTAAAGAAACACATAGGAAGTACATGGAAATAAGTACGCATATATATGTTCTAAGTAACATTTTTTTATGTAGCAAAAAAAAGAAAAAATTTTATAATTAGAAAAACATTTGTGCAATTTATATTATGCTCACATATATGCTGTGCTATTACTCAGTAATTAAATTATTCTGTGAAAGCATACTTAATGGTTTGAAACACTATTAATGGTATAAGATGACATTTTCCTCTTGGTAGATGAAGGTTTTTCTTATCTTCTTTTTGCTTATCTGCTCTTACTGAATATTTTTAAATGATTAAGCATAGATTTTTTTTTAGTATAAATATTACAATAAATATGACTTTGCAGAAAGAATGCTGTGGATTTTAGGATATTTAAACAAAATGGTTAATATTTCCAAAGAGACCATTTTTTACTGTCTAGAACAGTCAGCACATGAACAGAAAGCAGCGTGTTAAAAATGCAGATGGTTTACAATGCATCATTATCATTAACAACAGCAGCAACAACAAAACAAGGATGGTTTGGCTTTACTCAGCCACTTACCAGAGGAGACCTGCCAGGAGACTCATGTAGGCACTGCTGATCTCATTAATGGCAAGACATAGAGGGGAGTGGGCAGGTGTTGTTTAGTTTACTAAACACCTATTACCCCTTCTGGGAAAAGCACACAGATATGGTTTTGGGGAGCAGTCCTTCCCAGTTCAATCGATGCAGTTCAAGTGGGACTAATCTAACCCCTCCCCCATGCAGGAGGGGCCCCTGACTAACCTGACCGACTAGAGAATTCCATTCCCGGGTTACGTGATTGCCCAAGTGTGGGCATGCAGCGCAAATCAAGGCATGAGACTCGAGTGTCATGTATCTATGAAAATTATTGGAAATGAGGTGATAGCTTCCTGCGCAATTTCTAAACAGAAAGGTTAAGACCTGTATCTCCTGCTGAAATAATCTACCAAGCAGAAAAGTAAAGCTCAGAGATGGGGAGAAAGACAGCTAGAGCTAGAGTTGGAGCTGGCACTAGAGAGAGAGAGAGCTGTATTGATAAATCCATATTTATACCAAATCTCTCCATGTACATCTCTACATCAATACATCATCTTTATATATCCCAACTTATCTACCTATCTTATCTGTCATCTATCTACTTACCATCTACTTATTTAGTAATAAATATACCTTGATGTTTATCTCTGAATTTTTCAATTATGTATAAACCAATGGAGACTCTCTTTGTTTAACTCTGTTTTTATTTGATTTCTGCCACTTTCAAGAGTCCTGACCCACAAGCATGCTTTCCTCACATAGACATTGTGAAGATATAATGAGATCATTCATCTTGAGTGCTTGGCTGAATGTCTTGTACATAATAAGCATTCAGAATTGGAGGTATCACATTACCCGACTTCAAATTATACTGCAAGGTTATAGTTACCAAAACAGCATGGTATGCATAGAAATAGGCATGTAGATCAATGGAACAAAACAGAGTACTCAGAAATAAAGCCAAATATTTACAGCCAACTGATCTTTGTCAAAATATATGAAAATATCAATTGGGAAAAGGACACCCTATTCAATAATTGGTGCTGAGGAAACTGACAAGCCACATATAGAAGAATGAAACTGGAACCTCCATCTCTCACCTCATATAAAAATTAACTCAAGATGGATCAAAGACTTAAGTCTAAGACCTGAAACCATCACAATTCTAAAAGATAACACCAGAAAATCTCTTCTAGACATTAGCTTAGGCAAAGAATTCATTACTAAGACCCCAATGGAACTTAATTAAACTAAAAAGCATTTGCACAGCAAAATAAACAATCAGCATATTTAACAGACAACTCACAGAGTGGGAGAAAATCTTCATAATCTAGTCCTACAAAGGACTAATATCCAGAATCCAAAAGGAACTCAAACACATCAGCAGGAAAAAACAAACAATCCCATCAAAAGCTAGGCTAAAGGCATGAATAGACAATTGTCAAAAGATATACGAATGGCCAACAAACTTTTGAAAACATGCTCAACATCACAAATCATCAGGGAAATGCAAACTAAAACCACAATGAGATAGCATCTTACTCCTCCGAGAATGACCATATTCAAAAAGTCATTACCAATAGATGTTGGTATGGATGTGTTGAACAGCAAATACTTTTGCATGCTGTTGGGAATGGAAATTAGTACAACCACAATGTAAAACAGTGTAGAGGTTCCTTAAAGAACTAACAGTAGAACTCGATTGACGGGTGCAGTAAAATCTCAGAAATCACCACTGAAGAACTTATCCATGTAACCAAAACCCACCTGTACTCCAAGACTGTTAAGATTAAAATTTAGAAAACGTCTTTCCAGGACTCTGCTTTCTCTCAAACAAAAATTAGAGGCTAGTAATAACGCTAGTTTCTGCTGTAATAGCAGTGATCATAAAATATACAAGATAGTCCAGAAGCTATGAATTAAATCTTCACCATGGATTTCATTCTTCCTTTAGAAATAAGCTGTCTAAACTGAAGGAAATTTCATTTCTCTGTGTCGTCTTTTCAAGTCTATAAGTTTGTGATAGTAACACTCTCCATACTTACTTCCAAGGTTGCTCCCTGTCTCCTCTATACTTTCTCAATACTTACGTATAAAGCCTGCAGGCTAGCATCTGTTTCATTTGCCTGCTTCTGCAGATGAATATGCATTTCTTAGGTTATAAACCAACTGAGTTTGTGGCAATTTGTTAAGGCAGCAATAGAAAACTAATACAATGGGTTCTTAGTAAATGTTTGTTGAATGAGTAAATTTCAAGAGAAAATTCTCAGGAGAAAATAAGGCAGAACACACTTCTTAGTAGGAAAATATTATAAAAGAGAAAGAATATAAACTTATATAGATTCACCACATTTATTCTTACAATGTCTCCCTAGAATAGCAAGTCTAGCAAAGTATTTTATAACAAAATGCAGAGAAATAATCAATGGTAGACTAGATGAAGAAAATGTGGCACATATACACAATGGAATACTATGCAAACATAAAAAAGAACAACATTATGTTCTTTGCAGGAACATGGATGGAGCAGGAGGTCATTATCTTTAGTAAAATAACACAGGAACAGAAAACCAAATACCGCATGTTTACACTTATAAATGGGAGCTAAATGATGAGAACACATGGACAGAGGGGAACAGCACACACTGGTGTCTTTTGGAGGGTAGAGGGTGGAATAAGGGAGAAGATCAGGAAAAACAATTAAAGATACTAGGCTTAATGCCTGGGTGATGAAATAATCTGTACAACAAATCCCCATGACACAAGTTTACCTATATAACAAATCCATGCATGTACCCCTGAATTTAAAATAAAAGTTAAAAAAAAGCAGAGTAATCATTTATAAGTCTCTGGAATCAAGCTAGTAATGAGAAAGCTACTCCAATTACAAAATAAAGTTCAGGTGAAAAGAAAAAGCGTTCTCAACAGCCAGAATGTAGAAACAATTATAGTGTTCATCAATGGACAAATGGAAAAATAAACTGACATGTATGCATATAAAATATTTTTCAGCCTTAAAAAAAGGTAGAGATCCTGCCACTTGCCACAACATGGATGAACCTGGAGGACTTTATGTTAAGTGAAATAAGCCAGACACAGAAAAATATTGCATGATGGCACTTATATGTAGAATCTAAAAAATAAAAAAGTTCACATATAAAGAGGTAATAAAACAGTGGTGTCCATGGCGGGTGAGATGAGGAGATGCAGGTCAAAGGATGCAAAGTAGAAAAGATGTACAGTTGATGAACAGGTTGAAGGATCTCATGTAGAACAGGAGGACTATAATTAATAATAGTGAGTTGTATTCAAGATTTTTGTTAAATGAGTAAATTATAGCTGCTCTTGCCACAGGGGTTGGAGGGTAACCATGTGAGAGGACAGACATGATAATCTGTTCCACTATTGACCATTTTCCTACATATATGTATGCTGTGGTTTGAATGTGCCCTCCAAATCTCATGTGTTGGAAACAATCCTCAAATTTATATGTTGATTGGAGGTGGAGCTTTTGAAGGGTCTTAGGATCACACAAGGTCATCAGACTGGGGCCTGATGGTAGAAGCTATGGCTTTATAAGAAGAGGAAGAGCTGCCTGAGCTGGCAGGTATGCTCCCGTGCTCTCTCTGAGTGATGCCCTCCACCATGTTGCTACACTCCTGGAGAGTCCTCAGTAGAGCTGACGCTCAACCTTGGACTTCCCAGCCTCCAAAACTGTAAGCAACAAATATCTTTTCTTTATACATTATCTAGTCTCTGGTATTCTGTCATAACAACATAAAATGGACCAAGACAATGTATCTTATATCATCATACTGTATACCTTAACATACCTTAAATATGCAAAATAAGATTTATTTTTAAAAGAGTATAAAAAAGCAATGCACCAAGCTATGTGGGAAGTCAGATGTGCTGCCTTTTCCTGTGTGCTTTCCAGTGAACTTGGGAAAGCTACTTAATTTCTCTATTCTTCAAATTTACTTATTTGCTAAATTTAATGATTGAGCTACCACATTAGACAAATATGACCAAGAAAGTTCCTGCCTGCTTCTTCACTCGTGTTGGATGTTCCAAGCTGTTTACTGCATTCACTGTGATTTCTGTATTCTCCCTTCAGGCTGAGGCTGGCAGTCTGCAGTAAAGAACATGGCGCCCACCTGCTGGAGCTGGGCAGCAGCTTGGCCCCTTCTAGTGCTACAGTTCTGTGATTTTACATGTGGAATTCTTTAATTGTCTGTCCACACTTGCTTTTGTGTGTGCACAAATTGATGGAGCTCATGAGTTTTAATAAATTTGAAGGTTCCTCATGGAAATTTTTCTATCCTTTAAAATCTTATTCATCCCTTTGTGGAAATAATGATGGAAATGAAGGGAGATAGAAACTAATTTTTCTGGTAAAGATTAAGGCTGAGAATTTGAAAGCTGTCCAGGAATGAAATAAAACAGTTACATAAAAGTATTAGTCTATGTTTCCTTTCAAAACCTCAAATACGAACCCATAAAATCAGGCTAGGAATGATGAACAAATACACTTTCAAGTGGAAGAAAATTTTTCCAGAGATGGAGAGTTTATCTGGCAAGTTTTGAGATTTTTCTAGTCTTTTTTTTTTTCATTTTAAATATATTTTATTTTTTAGTGCAGTTTTAGATTTTCAGCAATATTGAACAGAAATGACAGAGGGTAGCTAGATTTTTCAGAGGAAAAAATTCCCTACCTGCAGTTTCCTGAGATGATGGGTTTTCAGATTTAGGTCTGAAGTTTTCCAATTATAAAAACCATGATTAATGGGACATAGCACACACAGCAGCATTGCAAATTGATTGTGCTTCTAGATTCCTTAAAAAGGAGATTCATCAAATTTACAAAAATAATTTTACTTTATAATTGAAGACTATCTGCAATGTTAATACCCTTTCTTCATTACTACTCTCTCTGAGTAATTATCATCCTCTAGATCTTGCTGGCTGAGCTCCCTCGATGCCTTTATAATTCCTTTTTATTGCTTCCTGTTCTCTAATCCTCCAGAACTTCTGAAGCACGCAGAATTTGTCTTCATATAAGAGTTAGAATTTGTTCTTTGCTTGAACAAATAATTGAATGTGTCTGTTGTATTCTAAAACATCAAGGCATTGCTCAGTGTATTCCTCTGCCAGGGCTGGGCTGTCATAACAAAGCCCACATGCTAGGGGCTTAAACAACACAATTTAGCCTCTCTCATTTCTGGGGCTACATGTCCAAAATCAATGTGTTAGCAGGGTTTGCTCTCCTGGGGGTTTTCAGGAAAGCTCTGGCCTTTCTAGGCCTTTCTTCTTGGCTTATAGATGGTCATCTTCTTCCTACATCTATTTACATTGTTTTCTCTCTATGTGTCTATATCCAAATTTCCCCTTTTTATAAGTATGCTGTTACGGGCAGAATTGTGTACTCCAAAAATTTACCTGTTGAGGCCTTAACTCCCAGTACTCCGATGTGTGAATGTATTTCAAGATAGGGCCTTTAAGGGATGCCATGAGGCTTTTAGGGTGGGTCCTAATTCAGTAGGACAGGTGTCTTTACTGGACACACAGAGAGGAAACTTGGACACACAGAGAAACCCCAAAGATACTTTGGCATGGAGGCAAGACCATGTGAAGACACAGCAAGGGGGCAGTGTCTCCAGGCCAAGGAGAGAGACCTCGGAAGGAGCAGAACCTTGATCTCAGACTTCCGGTCTTCAGAAGGGTGAGAACATTCATTTCTGATGCTCCAGCCCTGCAGCATGTGGGATTTTGTCACGGGATCCCTGGTAGACTCACACATAACACAAATCGCATTGGACTAGAGCCCATCCTAATGACCCATTTTCACTTGATGAGCTCCACAGCGAGGCTATATCCATATGTGGTCACTTTCTGGGGTGCTGGGGGTTAGGATGTCAACATCTGAATTTGGAGAGCAGGGGACACAATTGAACACATGACACTCCATTTGGTACATCCATTCAAAATGTCAATTCCATAAACTTAGAGGCCACATCGTTTTTCAGCCTTTGTTTTAAGTTCCAGTGTTCCAGGTGATGGAGCTGTGTGACTGAGGCAGGAGCGCCATTGAGCAGTAGCCTCTCTACTGCATTGACAGGAGGGTGGGATGCACGTGAAAAAGCGGCTTTGACATAAAACACTGAGGTGCTTCCTTTTGACTCCCAAGGGAGGACACTTTGTTAAAGTGCATCCAACCGTCAGCCCCCTTGTTCCCAGCATTGCCACAGATGCCCATGGGCGGGGGCACTGTGGGCGGTGCAGGACATGGGTGACCCTCACTGCTGCCCTGAGCACCACCTCCCATCTTGGAGCTTCTTCTCGCTCAAAGGACGGGTTGCTACTCATTAATGAACTCATCCAAAGTTTGCTTACTGAAAACACACAATATGTCAGGCACTTTTTTGGTGTCCTGTGGACGCTCCAGAGGACATTAAGTTCTTACCCTAACCCAATTCACCAAAACGGGAAGGAGACAGGCAAGCAGGCCTGTGATGAAAATCCAGCCCAGTGAGCACTACAGCAGCAGCACACAGCCCTCTGGGCACACCTGCTCCAAACTCCCCCTTGGGGGTCAGGGAGGGCCTCCTCCTGGGAGCTACAGTTGCTCCAGGATTAGCCAGAGGAAGGTTTGAGGGATGGGTGTCCGAAGTAGTGGGGTTTTGCATGCTGGGTGGCTACATTTGGGGTGTTGGGTCCCAAAGGGGAAGTGATGATGAATGAAGCCGGGGAAGGGGGAATCAGGTCAAATCAAGGCAGCTTAAGGAGCCTGGAGCCTCTCCTAAGGGAATTAGGACGTCGAGCAAGGGTATGATCTTGCCAAACATGGGTTGCATGGCAAGCATCTCCCCCACAATGAACATGCAGAATCTTTCATCCGTCTACTTCTTGGTATGCACTTATTTTACAGTAAAATTCACAGGCTGCATGTAGTAAATGATACAGCAACAAAAATATGCCTTTTAGAACTGCACTTAATAACGGACAGCTAGGAATAACCTAAATGGCCATTCGTCAGGAACTGAGTAAATACACAACAATCAATCTGTAACCAGGACATCGGTGGCCAGTTGGCTGGGGGCATTGACTTGATCTTGGCTGTTTGGTTTCTTTTGGATGCTGCGTCGTGAGCACAACTTATCGATTCAAACGTAAGTAAACACACTTTATTTAAATATTTCAACAGTATGTAATATCAACTGCTGTAGTCCCGGTGACTTTAGTGTGACCACAGGACCTGTTCCTACTCACTGGTGGCATTGGACATAACTCTGAAGTTGAACCTCAAGGGCCCTGGAGCTGCGGGGCCGGGGGGCCCACTGAAAATGAACGTTCATGCAGTGAAATGGCCTATTTACCACATCGGCACAGCAATGAAGAGGTGGCGATGGTGAACTATTTTGGCTTTTGTCTCCAGTTCTTGAAAACTGGCCTTTTCATGTGATCTCTTCTAAGGTCTAAGATATGTGCATATACGTTGAGAGATGTCTATCAACTTATGGATAGATAGACTGAGAGACTATCCATCTATCTGTCCATAAGTTGATAGATTGAGAGATTATTTATCATAGATAGACTAAAAAAGACTAAATCTCGGCAAATGTCCCTAAGGCAAGCCCAACAAAGCATCCACCCCTCCCTCAGGTAATGACATACTCCGTAAAGGAGGAGGTACTAGTGAAGGTTCCCGTGAGCCTTACTCCCTGGCAGGAGCGAGTCTCAGTGCTGAAGTCGGCATTTGCAGACTATCAATCTATCTGTAGATAGATTGAGAGATTATCTATCTATCCATCCATAAGCTGATAAATTGATAGGTATCTCTCAACGTGTATGCACGTACCATAGACCTTGGACAAGATCAGACAGAAGTTTCTCCAGCTCTTCACAGTTCACAGTGGGACGCTACATCTTAAAATTACCTCTGTAAGAAGAATTTACTATGCAATGAAAACAGATCCTATCCTGGCACAGCTATTTCCCTTGTGATTGAAACTATTTCATTTCCCTTGCAATGTTTGTTCCTGCATATTTGAAGCTGGGCTTCCTTGGGCTTTCTCAGCCCACTTACACACAAAAAAAGACGAAAACACGGCAAATGTCCCTAAGGCAAGCCCAACAGAGCCTCTCCCTCCCTCCCTCCCTCAGGTAATGACATATTCTGTAAAGGAGGAGCTACTAGTGAAGGTTCCCATGAGCCTCACTCCTGGCAGGAGTGCATTGGGGGTGAGGTCGGCATTTCAGACTCTCTATGTCTGGGCTTGTCACTCTTTCCACCCCATAAATTGGTCAATAAAGGGACAACATACCATATTTAGGACTGAAACGGTAGCGTCAAACAGTAACGTAACACCTGGAGAACCATCATCTTAAAATAGCGTTCTAGAAGTTTTCTTCCTAACTGAACTTTTTGTTTTCAAGCTTTCTTCTTGGGGAATGTACACATTTATTCCATCAGTGTTGCTATATCTAAATTAATTCACTCTTTATTTGCAATTAACTTTAAAACTAATTTTAGAGTTGTGCTTACAAATTGTTCTTCAATTTTTAAACCTAAAATATTTTTCATTTTAATTATGTACATTACCTGGAAATTTAGCTATTTTAATTATATCTATGTAAAAATTAGACATGTGAATTATGTATAAATTATGTAAATATATGTTGACATGGTATAGATATTACCTATTATCTCTATATACAATCTATTATATATCATAAAATATCTATAACACAAGTATAAGGTGGTTTACATTCATAATAATATTTACACAAACATTTTTGAAACTTTTGTTCTCTGTTCTTACCCTTTATACTAATTTATTTGCGTGTGTGTGTATGTGTGTGTGTGATCCTAAGAATCTCACTAGCCAATCTGACAAAATTAGCCATCTTAGCAGAAAATTTTCCAGAGAACAATGATCCCAGACAGTCTTCTTTTCTTTACTCAACCAGAAAAATACCTACGTTCCAAAATGCTTGTAACACTTATTTTTAATGTGACGTGTGATGTTGAGAAAGCAGGACGTGTTTGTGGAGCGTTGAAACTTGCATCGCAAACACAGCAAGTTGTGGGCGTGGTCACCTTCCGTTAACCCACTGACTGAGTTTTTCCAGCTGTCCATAGCAAGGAAACAATTGCCTACATATTAACTTCAGGATGGGCTGGCTGGTCATTTCCTGTTCCACTACAAATGCTGGACTCAAAGCCAGGAAATGTGGAGCTATTCTTGTTTCTGTAATTGTTTTGCAGGAGTGGTTGATCCTATGTAAAAGCAAAGCATCAGGCTAGACTTCAGTAATTTTGGTTTGTCTGACATTGACTGACTATAATCACATAGTATCATTTCATTGTTCAAAGTAGTCCAGTATCCAGAACAGCTACCAAGTGGGCATACGTTCTTCACGAAGATGTCTCAGTTGCAGACAAAACCGGTAAACACTCTCACTAAAATTTCACCTGTCTGGGAAATCTCACTTGGCCATGTACTTCCTAAGCTGACATTGCAGAATTCAAATTTTTCCTTTGGCTTCCTGCTTTGACAGCTACTGTGTGGTCAGTAGTTCTAAGTCCGCTCATTCACGTCAAATGCAGGGAAACCTTTGTCATGGGCGTGTGCTGTCACCTCCTTGCGGCAGAGAAGATCACTACCCGTTTTGATTCAGCTTCCATCTGACAGCAGACTCACCAGCTCAGCAGTGCAAGTGCTGGCACCGTCTCTCCGAGGGCAGTGCACATAGTCTGGCTTGAGCAAAGGGTGACTCTCCTTCCAGAGGGTTCAGAAGCCTGAACATATTTGCCAGACACAGTGCCACTTCTGTGCACGGTTAACAAGTGAGTATGGGCTGGCATCACTAAGTCTTCCCTCAATGGCATCAAAAAAGACAGCTGTCAGGCATTGTGCTCCATCCCCCGTGGTGTCCCCTGACCTCATGACAGGCCCTGGCATGGCTCAGGCTGGGTCCTCAATGGTTCCCTGGGGCAGCTGGCTCAGGGCCCCCCACTGAAGCACAGACGCTTCTCAGGGCTAATTGAACTCCTGTCCCTACAAGTGCTCCTGGCTTGGTTTTCTCCATTCTCCCTTGTCCGATGCCTTTCATTTCTCCTCTTAGATCAGGCAAGGTATAGCAGTGAGAAGCAGAAGGATAACTTGAACTATGTTAGAATTTCCCCAAAGGCTGTCGAGGTCAGCATGCCTCGGGGCAGATGGGGTGGCCATGAGCTCTCCTGGCTCTCCAACAAGCTTCACGCAGGTGAGCTGGAGGCAGGTGTCTTTCTCTTCCCACAGAGACAAGTGTCAAACCTTATTCTCCTCTGCAGCTGCAGTTGCTGCTACTCAGGCTCTGCCAGGCTGAACTACAGGGGGTCCCATCTAACAGGCCTCTGCTCTCAGCGCCCTGCGCACTCAGTGCTCCCTCACTGGCTTACTACTGTTGGCCACTGGTGGAGGTGAGGCAATCAGACCTTATAGTGGGGGTGATCTCCCAAAATGCGTAGCAACTGGCAGAATCCAGACATCCTAATTTCTCCTCCATTCCCTACATGCATTCTCTTGACAAAGGCAAAGTTGACCTGTTGGGATCTTTATGAATGTAGAAGTTAGGAAAAGGAATCATAAGGCTAACTGATCTGAACTCAAACCTCAAACTTCAAAAAGTACAGTGTTCTAATGGAAGAACATGTCACGAACATATGAAGTTATTAAATTTTACTTGGTTTTATAACTTACTCTCATATTTCTTTATTTTATTCTTGGCATACCATCTCCCTTCACATTTCTTTTTTCGCCCAAACTTTGATATATTTATTAAAATATTTTGTATGTCATTAAATGATGCTATAACTACATTGGTCTTTTTATTATTCTGTTTGCAGGGAAAAGAAAACACCATGATTTAAAAAAAACTAATTGAACATATGCACACACAGGGGAAAATAAATAAATTGAAAATGGCATAAATGTTCAAATTAAAATCTACAGAAACGGATTTTTTTTTTTTCTACTGAAATTTTCCTTCAGCGAAAAAATCTTTTTGTGTTTTAAAAACCTTTCTCAACTCACTGGTCATGTGAGGACTGAATTCTGGTGAATGTTTTTTCTTTCACAGTCGTGAACTCATTCACAAGTAAACCGTGAGATGCCAAACATAAAAAAAAAAAAAAAAAAAAAAATTCCTTCGAATGTGATCAACATGCAGGTCTACGCATTTTCCTCTTTCTGTCCTCTGCAGGCAGTGAACGTCCTTTCAGATGCTCTGCAGGCGCGCGGAGCCGCCACCAGGGGGCGACCACCCCACATCGCAGCCTCAACAGCCTGTCAAGTAAGGAACAACAGCAGCCCACAGTATTTTCCCCAGAGACAGAAACATAACCTTATTCTTGTCACAGCTCAAAAAGAAAAAAAAAAATGGAATGCAGAATTTACACAGAATTCTTAAAACATGTTTTATCTCCATTGTCAGTAACCCCCCGCAGACCAACTTTTACTTTGATTCCTTCAGTAATTTCCCTGTGTAAGAGAGCAGCAGATCATGGCTGGTCTATTTTATCTATCAGTCAAATGGTAATTTTCTTAATGTTTGTTACCATAGCACCCACAGGCTGTGCTCCTCTGCTGCCTCTGTTTTCTTCAGCTTGGTTCACTGTTACAGGTAAGCAATCAAGGATTTCTCCAGGGGACTCTGGAATGAGGCGAGGGAGTGTGGAGAGGGAAGCCCACGTAATTACCACGATGACGGGCTGACATCGTAGAATCCAAAAACGACTTCCACCCCCTCGCTTTAAAGATGAAACAACTGAGTTTCTAAAATAGCAGCGCATTATGCGAACGGAGCTTGCAAACCCAACAGAACCCACCTTGACAAATTTTAGCTCAATACTGCCTAACATTAAATGACATGTTTCACCCTGACAGCACTTCAGAATTTCTTCCCAATTAATTTTTAAAACATTTCTTTAGTCACGTGTCAGTTTTATACTTTAACAGAAAAAAAAATCAAGAGCGATCTCAGGCAAACTGTCTTTCCTTTTATCTCCTAAGACAGGATTGGAATTAAACATATTTGCGGGGATGCCCTTGTCATCAAGATCCATGGTTAGAACATTTGGTTGTGACCTTCTGTAACATCCTCAATCAGAGCATTCTATAGTGATGGACATGCATTCTCAGATATTTCATTTTTTAAAGTAAGTTCCTGGCTTAGTAAAGGATCATAGGTACACAAAGTAGCAGATGATGAAAAAAATATATACATTTAAAACTTCCAAATTTGGAAGATGGTGATGTGGACACCATAAAGAAATGATGCAAAAGATACTAAATTTAATAAGTGTGACCAAAATGGTAAATAACTCCTGATCATATACAGAAATTGTTCATTGATTTCAAGGGCTGATATTAATTTTTTTGTGAATAATTGAAATCCTAGGATTAGTATATAGCCAATAAGACAATGAAAGGAAGAACTTGAGGTCCCCTAAGAAGCTGGGTACAATGGACTCGAAGAAAATGAATCACTGTGCCACTGGTTTGCCACTAAGGAAAAGCACCTTGAAGAAAACTGATGCTCACGTGGACAGTGTCTGTCATCAGGCCATATGCAGTTACATGCTCACAGAATACTTTTTTTGAGGTAGATAAGAAAAGTAAGGAAAGAATCCTCAATATCCTAGAGGGAATTCTCCATCCTTCTGGAAGGTGTGAATTGGATGCATTTCAAATAGCAGGGAAACCATTATAATTAAATTTGTTGAATTGGAAGGAATCACCACCTATTCCTTTAATTCTTAGTGAGAAATGATTGCATTTTTAACATCTAGAGTGGAAATCAAACACTTTGTGATTTTTTTCAAAAAGAAAAATTGCTAGAGGTAAGATTAAGGTCAACTTGGCAAATTCTTTTTGATGTCACTGTGTTTAGTGATCCTCATTGTACCTAACTCAGTTAGGGGACATCCAACAGAACTACTGTGAACATGTGAAGTTGCTATGAGCTCGCCATCCAACCTAAGGCCATCCAGGTAGCCTTTGGTTATCAGTAGCCAATTGGGAAACTAGAAAAGTAGTTCCATTTCTCTTCTGTATTTATTCTGGTCCTTCCTGAGTACAGAAGACATTTCATGCAAAATGCATCAAGGTACCTGAGACAGCTCACATTTACTTCCAAACTTATTTATAATGTAAACTATTTAAAAATTCATGTACATTTGTAGGAGATGGGCATCCAAAAACATGCAACTTAAAATCTGGGAACAAAGTATACGCACGTCTCACTAGTTTCCTTAGAAGGATGACAAGCCACTCCGCAGCTTAGCCAGTGGCCCTCTGGGAGCTGTCCTCTATTCTAATATCATCCAAGATGAAAGCCGTTCTGGGGGCCATATCTGGGACTCTTATGAGTAGCAGACAGGCAGCTGTGATGGACAGGAGTAGAAATCTCCTTGCTCACGTTCAGCAGTGCACTCTTTCGTTTTTTCTTTCTTTTGAGATAGGGTCTCGCTATGTTGCCCAGGCTGGAATGCAGTGGCAGGATTACAGCTCACTGAAATCTCCAGCACCTGAGCTCAGGCAATCCTGTCTCTCTGCCTTCCAAATAGCTGGGACTACAGATGCACACAGCTGTGTCTGGCTACTTTTTTAATTTTTAATTTTTTGTAGAGGCAGGGTCTTGCTATGTTGTCCAGGCTGGCCTCAAACTCCTGGCTTCAAGCAATCTTCCTACCTCGGCCTCCCCAAATTGCAGGGATTACAGGCATGAGCCACTGCATCTGGCCTCGTCAGTACACTCTTAAGGGACACCGGTAACCAATGATGGGAAATAATGGCTGTTGTTATGAACACAGATGAGAATACTTCTGAGAGGCATGGGTTACACTTTAGATAAGAAGTTCAATCTGAAAATTATTATCTTTTTTGTCAGGTTGTTCTCTGCAGAACTTCAAGGTAAAATGACTTCAGAATTTATTCAGTGTCGTTTTAAGCAATCTAAAACTAAAATGACCATTAACCCAATTGAAAGTCACATAAGAACAGTGAGGTTTCCAAATGTTCAGTAATGAGATTATCCTGGGAGCCTCTCAAAGAGATGGCATTTTTCACTGTATCTGATGAAAAATCTCTCTTTTCCTGTCATTTTTCCTTAATGATGTAGCTATGGCTATGAAAAAGCTGTTTTTACCAAACTCGAAAACAATTAAAAATGCAAATTGCATTCTCTGCCCATGTTGTGAAGTGAGAGATTTAATTCTACCCCAGCATTCTGAATGTGTATGGGGAAGGGGGTGAACATTCAAACATACATTTCAGATTCACAAATACAGATATATTTAGGAAAAAGATAACATGCAAACACCTCGCCCTTCATTTGGGTTTTCTATCTACTTTGAGAACTTGGTTTGAAAACTATTGTTTTTCTCTAAGACAAAAGCCAGTGTGAGTGTAAATGCATAAATACAACCTGTACATAAAAATCCAATAGCTTCTCCGAAGTCCTAATGTCACAGCACTTCATTGTCCCTCAATAAAAAAAATGAAGGCCTTATCTTGATGGTTATTTGTGGAATGTTCTATGAGAAATTCAACATGAATTCATAGCCTGTGTCTGGTGAATTCTGTCTCAAACTCAAAGCAAGAAGATACTGATTTCCTCCTTCCTTCCTTCCTTTACTCCTTCCTTCCCTCTTTTTCTCCCTTCTCCCCTCCAGCAGAGAGGAACTACATAAAAAACGACTTAAGCATCAAATCAGCAGAATAACACACAGGACTGTGAAATTATTGTACGTTTCACTTTCCTGGGTAAAGTAGTTGTAGCTGCTTAGTGACATAACTTCCTCTTCTCCCTTATCTGTAATCCTTGCAGCAAATCCACATGGGGTGGGGTTGGCCATTGCACTTTCTAATTTAACAGTGAAGGGGCGGTATCTCCGAGAGAATGCACAAAAGAAACAGAATGAAGTCTGAGGCTCCTGATCTTCAGTCACGCATTCTTCCTACAAGCTTGGGCAGCATAAGAAATACTAATCCAGGCCGGGTACGGTGGCACACGCCTGTAATTCCAAGACTTCTGGGAGGCCAAGGCAAGTGGGTGGATCGCTTGAGGTCAGGAGTTGGAGACCAGCCTGGCCAACACGGTGAAACCCAAACACAAAAAATACAAAATTAAAAATACAAAAATTGGCCCAGTGTAGTGACACATACCTGTAATCCCAGCTACTTGGGAGGCTGAGGCACGAGAATCACTCGAACCCAGGAGGTGGATTTTAAAGTGAGACACAATCACACCACAGCACTCCAGCCTGGGTGACAGAGTGAGACTCTGTCTCAAAAGAATAAGAAGAAGAAAAAAAGGAAATACTCATCCAGTACTTAGGGAGAGCTTTGGCGGACTATCTCTTGATAGCTTATCACTTAGAATACTATGGCTAATGAATAGGTATGTAAATAAGTGATGCAAAAATAATTTGATACGTTCTCATGTTGAGCAACTTAATATGTCACTCTGTTTTACAGGAGTTTGGTAAGTCTAATGTAAGAAGAGAATTTCCATGTTTCTCTGCCCATGTGATAGTGTTTTATCCTTAAACTTGAAAATTAAACATGCTACAACTCCAGCCACATAGTTACAGGGACGTCGTATAGCACTGTCTCTACAAAAAGAGAACGCAGAGCCCCAACTCTGATTGTCAAAACACCCTGGCAAAGTATCTTGTTCTTACCGTCTAATTATCTTTTTTTTTTTTTTTTTTTCAAAAAGACTCTTTTTTGCTGAAAGAAGTAGGCACTGTTTAATGGATAGACTTGTGTGGCTCCAATAGACACACACACACACACACACACACACACACACACACACACACACAGATACTTTTAATGCTCTTAATACTTTCTACAGATAAAATAACATAAAAATTCTCAGAAAATTAAAAAATAAAGAAAATAGGCAAGGAGACATAAACTTCTTGCTAACTTGAAAAGTATGATCTCACTGGCCTTATCATGTCTTCTGTTCTTATGTAATTCAAAGGGAATGCAGGCAGAATGTCACCTACGCTAGGTCACATGGAAGCATATCTAATGATTGCTAATATTTTGCCATCATTTCTGTACAGTTAATAACTGTAGTCTCAGTTATAGATAGACCACGTGGCACAGCAAGTGAATCATTTCCAGACCAGTCGAGGGGAGCTTTCGGTGCTTCTGTTAGTGAACGTGCAGAAAGCTACCAGTCGCCTCTTCAAGGTTATATCCGTGGAAGGAAACAGCAGAGCAAACAATCATCACCCAAGAAAGCAAAACCACCGGAGACCGTGTGCGGACTCCCCGCCGGCACTGTACCTGTGCAGATGAAACTGGAGAGGCCTCCGTAGATGACTTCGTCATTGTCGGGCAATATAAACGGACACCTCGTCTGAACCTCCAAACAGTATTGCTTGCAAGGAATTGTCTTTCTGCAGTTAAACTGTGTGACTTCAAAATACTGGGAACAGAGCCAGGCTTTGTAGACAATCTGAAAAAGAAAAAAAAGAGAAGAATGAAAAATATAGAGGTGTGACAGCAGTTAGACTGATGGAGGACGCTGGCACGGAGAAGCATGCACGCGTGCTGTGGTTTCCAGCGGATCCTCAGAAAGGCTCATTGCGAGAAAGGGAATCACACAAGGGCAGCTGCAGGCCATAGAAACATAACAACCAAAGTCTTCGCAGCAAAAGCAAAACAGTATCTGATTGCGTCCCTAATAGAATGTGAAAGGTAGTCTGGCCTTTATGTGTATGTGGCTCATCTGAAAAACAGTGGATTTCAGCAGGAGGTTACGTTTTCAAAATCCACTGATGTCTAAACTACAATGAATGGCCCTGTGGCTCTGCTGTGGGTGGTTATTTGCCGCAATGGGCTGGAGGGTCGGTGCCCTGCGCGTGGAGGCCCACGTCTATGCCTCCATTGGACGCTAGATGGCGCGAGGCACTTTACAAAGAGGGCCCAGCAGGCCTTGGCAAACTGCTGGCTGGGTCTTGGACTTTCAGAGGCACAGAGCAGGCAGAAATGGACGTTTGCATTTGTGACTCACACCAAGTGCATTAGAAATCTCACTGTCTGAAAGCCCAGAAATACCCAGCATAGATCAGACATCATATGCCGTGGTGTGGTTAGGAGTAGGAGGGAAACCTCATCAGAGCCCCAGCTTCAACCTTCTCGATGATGTGCAAGCCACATCAATGTTTGCTATGTATTTATATAACGCCATCAAACGGGAAGGGATTGGGGCTTCATTCATCTCTTTGTTTGGGTGGCTGTTTGGGAAAACAAACCTTGAAAAAATTGCCTTTTTCTGATCCAAGGGAATAAGCCGATCTTAAATTAAAATAAAACAATGGCAGATGTACCCATCTGCAGCCTCGCTCACTGAAATTCAGTTATCCTCCAGGTTCTTGGCACAAATGGCTTTTATTTGTCTATTTCTAGGGTTAATACTATCCAAGCAACATTTTGCCAGTTATATTTTACCTAGAAAAATGGAGGCTCTGCAGTTAAAGATGGCCTAAGAGAGTATAAATACTTAATAATAACAAGAATAATAGCTAGTATTTATCAACTTTATACTCTTTTCTAAGTAAGTTATAAACTTTTTTCCCATGCAATTCTCAGCATGCACTTTTGACATAACTACTAGTCACATTTTGAACAGGAATAATATTAAGTAATAATAATATTAAGTAATGGAATTGGAAATTCCAGACTTCAAACCCATGTCTGTAGGACCCCAAAGACTGTGTTCCTAATAGTTATTCTATATTTAATCTGAAAACTACTTTTAAAGCACTTATGAAATCACAAGGGAGTTTGCAGATGGACCTAAAATCAGCGTGGACCTCCATGCCCGGGGTCAATATCCATTTGGTATAAGGAGGATTGTATATTTGTATTCATAACTTTATATTAGGTTGATCAAAGTGAAACTTTATTCTGTGATCAAAGTGCCTCAGTCGAGGTAAAATGAGATAAATGTCAAAGTGACATACACTTTTAAATGGCCAAAAGTAATTTTTCTTTGCCCGTCATCAACGGCTCACCATCACCATGTAACTTGTTAGTAAAACATACAAATATTTAGAATTCTTATAGGCCTTTTGAATGGGTCTTCACGTAACCATGTACACTGAAAAATTGCATTCGAGGAAAGTGTTACTATAGCTGAAGAAACCTCTAAGAATTCCAATGCCAACTGGGAAATGGAAGTGGGCTGCGGGTGTGCGCCTCAGGGGACAGGTGAAGGTGGAGTGGTGCCGGCAGGAAGAGGCTGGAAGCACCAGCTTCAGAAGAGAAGAGGAAATGATTTCTTAACCAAACTGTGGGGAAGTTGAAAACATTTTTCGAAATGCCATAGACATTGACATTTGTGTAATATGACATGATATGTAACATGACATGACATTTATTATGTAAACTAAGCTGTAATATAAGAATGAGCCATGTATACTCTGATTCCTGGGCTTCACGACCTTTCTCAGGTACTAGAGGAAGGAGGGTAGGCTCCTACCTGCGATTCAAACCACAACATTCCATTATGAGAACAGCTTGCATTCCGCACACTTCTGGGATTCTGAAGTCTAGAGTTACCTGCTTTTCTTTAAGGAATGCCCTTATGTAATTCCAGAAAGTAGCTCCTGTTTTCATTGGCCAAACTGTGGTCCCCATTCCCACCACTCCCCCACCGGTTGCCTTTACACAGTTATTCAAGTTAACATGGGTCCTAAATACGGAATTGCATCTTGTAGTCATAAACTCTTAAGAAACAATGTCTCTTTCTAGATCCTTGAGAAATCACCACACTGTCTTCCAGAGTGGTTGAACTAATTTACACTCCCACCAGCTGTGTAAGACTGTTCCTATTTCTTCACATCCTCTCCAGCATCTGTTGTCTCCAGATTTTTTAATGATCGCCATTCTAACTGAGGTGAGATGGTATGTCAATGTGGTTTTGATTTGCATTTCTCTAATGACCAGTGATGATGAGCATTTTTTCATGTTTGTTGACCTCATATATGTCTTTTGAAAAGTGTCTGTTCATATCCTTTGCCCTCTTTTGAATGGGGTTGTTTTTTTCTTGTATATCTGTTTTAGTTCTTTGTAGATTCTGTTTATTAGCCCCAGCAATCCCATTATTGGGCATATACCCAAAGAACTATAAATCATCCTGCTATAAAGACACATGCACATGTATGTTCATTGCAGCCCTGTGTACAATAAATAGCAAAGACCTGGAACCAACCCAAATGCCCATCAATGATAGACTGGACAAAGAAAATGTGGTACATATACACCATGGAATACTACGCAGCCATAAAAAAATGATGAGTTCATGTCCTTTGTAGGGACTTGGATGAATCTGGAAACCATCATTCTCAGCAAACTGACACAAGAACAGAAAACCAAACACCACATGTTCTCACTCATAGGTGGGTGTTGAACAATGAGAACACGTGGACTCAGGGAGAGGAGCATCACACACTGGGAGCAGTTGGGGGATTAGGGAAGAGACAGCGGGGAGTGGGGAGGGATAACATGGGGAGAAATGCCAGATGTAGTATGCACCTAAAGTTAAATAAATAAATTTTAAAAATGTATTAAGAGGGTAGATCTCATGTGAAGTATTTTTTACCACAATTAAATAAAATTAAAAAAAAAAGAAACAATGTCTCCCTGCCCGCCCCCCAATCCTGTATTGAAGTCTCTTCATATCTACACATCCTCTTTGCAAACACTTTTCTCAGCATTGCCCAGTTGGAACAGATCCATTTTTATTCTAGTTCCTTCAATTCTATTTTCACTATATTTCCTTTGCAGATTTTTTTTTTTCACTCAAAGAAAAATAAGATACTAGTAAGGGATCACAGCAGGTTGCTTTTTAAGTATCGGGTAGCAGTAGTTACGAAGAAAAGTGATCGATCATCATTTGCAAAGCCACCAGCAGACTTTACACTGGGCTATGATGATCTCTCCAGCCTGGCTCCATTGTGGCCTCTGTCACAAGCTCCCTCCTGGGCTTTGAGTGTGCAATGGAGATTACTCATTTGAATATTAAATATTTTCTAAAATTTTAGCTCTACGGATAAGATACATCAGAAAGCAAGTAGAGGAAACCATGTGAGCTGAGTCGAAATCTGAAGGATGGAGGAGAAATATTTTATTGCTACTTAAGAGATTAAGGCTGAGAAGCACACTTTATATAACTAAAGGATATATCTTTTCTCTGTGTAGATGTGTTTACAATAAAAGAGATAAGGCATACAGCATGTTTGCTAAAATATTTCAGAATAAATTGGAAAAAGTTTGCATGGGAAGTAAAAATAATTCTGGAATCCTGAAAAAGATTACTTGAAAGATGAAATAGCATGTTAGTAAAAACCCGAAAACTGTGGTACGTTAAGAACAGAGAACATCTGAGAATATACTATGGCTAAGAGAAAATGAGGGGTGGAACTCTTACTGTTATCTCCAGCGAGGGAACAGCTGTGTGCTGATGAGGATGGCTTTAAAAGTCAGAACGTAAAGACAAGAGGAAAAACAAACAGGTAGATATCAGCATGATGTAAAGACATGCTTTCCTGCCAGAAGAGATACACAGAAATAAAATGAGCTATCTTGAAAGATGCGGAGTTCTCTATAACTAGAAAACTTCCAATAGACTTTCCATAACTCTTGTCAAAACACGGTGAGGAGGATTCCTATGTGAGGAAGGTGAGACACGTCCATGGCTCCGGGACACCTCCCAACGTCTTTCTAGAAGTTTTTGCAGAGGGAGGTTGAGGAAGATGTGTTGTGGTGGCACAGGGCTATAAGAACGAATGGACTAAATCTTAAAAGTCGTAAAGAACTTTCAAACAAAATCCCATCATGAAAAATGAATACATCCGTCTTATTTCAGAAGAACTATGGAGTATAATGAAGCCAGAAGTCTGTTTTATAATGGCTTAACCTTCTCCTATAGAGAGAAATATTAGGTCAATTGCTTTTGTATGTGTCACTGCAGAGTATGAATAATTATATGAAATGAAAGAATAATTGTGGGAAGGAATAAAAATGTGTGCAAGGTCTCCAGTGACAGAGTAATGGCGAGGTGACATCCACCCACTCTCCCCCTTGATGGCCCGTGCCTCCTTCTACCCAAGAAGCAGCTTGGTTTGTCAGGTAATTTTGTTCTTAAAGGGTATTTCAAATGGCCCCCGCCCCCACACTTCTCCCACATGTCCTCTGGAAATGACTACTGACTGTGACAATCTTTGCTGGACAGCTGCCCACCACACAGCGTTCTCGAGGTGTTGTCTACAAGAGGGCGCACTACACTCTAACAATGGCCCAAAGGAGAGCATCATTTTTACTTAAAACATGAATAATACTTGAATCGATTTTTCTCTTTCTCCCCTGAGGCGTTTTTCTCCTGCTATCTTTCCTCATAAAACCCTGAGACTTGTTTGGGAAGTGTTTTACAAGTAAGGACACTTACACAGGGAAATAAGGCAGCAAACAAGTGGAATTCCACTCTCTCCACTGCCCAGTCCACACTTTGTTTTCACTGGGAACTCTCGTAACGGAACTCTTCCGAGAGGACAGAAACGAAGGGTGCATCGGCCACGTCGGGGTCTCTGGAGTCACTGAGGTGAGGCATCCCAGCGTGGAAAGCCATAGAGGCCACCTAGCTGAGCCTCTGTGAACGACGGAAGTGGGGCCCCAAAAGATGCAGATGACGCTGAGAAAAGGGGAGCCTGGATGCCGGATGCCCAGGGCCTCTGGGCAGCTGCTCAAATTACACTACCTATGATTTGGAAGTCATCAACCGAGGATTATTCATTCTGAACATATCCTTTTTCCTTCCTTCCTTCCTTCCTTCCTTCCTTCCTTCCTTCCTTCCTTCCTTCCTTCCTTCCTTCCTTCCTTCCTTCTTTCCTTCCTTCCCTCCCTCCCTCCCTCCCTCCCTCTCTTCCTTCCTTCCTTCCTTCCCTTCCTCCCTCCCTCCCTTCTCTCTCTCTCTCTCTCTCTCTCTCTCTCTTTCTTTTGCAAGGCACTTCATTTGGGAACCAGCCCTTCGAGGCTCACTTGCAGCTCTGCAGAGCAGGCTGTATGGGCTCCTACCCTCTGCTTCCAGACCGACTTCCATGTCTTCCCTGCATTCACTTCAGCTGAGACTCCCACGGGCAGGCAGGCCTGTTTGAAGAGGTGATCAGGGACAGCAAAGGCCGAAGAGAGCAAGGAGAACCCAAGAGAGCTCATCTAGCAAACTAATTTTCACACTCTTCATGAAGATTATGTTTTGAAGCGTTAAGTTATAACAGCACAGCCTCAGGAGGCAAACAGAGGGAGAGTACTTTGCTTCTCGATTGTGGGGAGTGATGTGAAGCTTTGGAACTCCAGAAATAAATGCTTTACGTGCAAGTAAGGATGATCCTGAAGTAGGCTGTGCATTTGTTAACAGAAATCCTACACAGGACCAGGATCTCCGTGGTTAACAATGGTGCCGTATGGACGGCTGGCAGGGGTGCCTGTGTGGTGTCTTCATGTCCTCTCTTGGTTCTGGGCATTGCATTTGAAGATGGCTCATCTGTGCAGAACCTTTCAAAAAATGCCAACAATCAATATTTTTCCAGCAGAAACTCAGCTTCTCATTACTCTTTAAACATATATTACCCCCATCTCCAAAATCCATCTCTATATTTTAGAGCAAGGTAGACGATTTATAACTTAAATATATGTTAGCCTGTTGAAAAAAATACCACGTTGGCTCTATATTTTATCACAAAGAAAAATGTCAGATATTAAACATGGTTGTCAGCTTCAAATCAAGAGACTAAGCAGCTGCTCTCACTTCCCCCCACTTATTAGTAAGGACTAACTTTCCCTTCACATTTGCAGCATTTGTTGATACATTTTATTAGATCCATTTCCGCCAGCTCTAACCCCGCTAGCGGCTTGAATTTTGGGTATGTGTGGGTGAAATAATTGGTTATGCAAGCATTAGTCTGTGACAGCAACTGGCTCAGCCTAATGCACTTTGATGCATAATGTATGTTGTTGCAGTTTTAAGTGGGGATGAAACTCAAAATACATTTTCACGTTCCTATGTCTGAATGTCTGCTTTCTGTTACATCTGTGTCAGTGTCTGGTGAAAGCACACTGCACCCAGAAATTGGAAACCGTGATACATTCTGAAAGTGAAACAAGAAAAGCCCACTGCCTGAGGCTGAGTTGAGTCTGTGGAGTCAGCTAAGGTCAGGTAAGGATGGGCGGTGAGCAGGGAACTGAGCGCCCCGATCCCTATGTGGTCTCCTGGCATCGGCACACCTTGCCTTCCAGGGCTTTGTCTTGGCTCCATTTCCTGAAGTATAATGCAAGTGTCTTCCTCCATTCCATTGGTGACCCACTTTTTCAATCCTGTCGTCACACTTGGTCTATTCCCTTGCATTTCAGAGCTTCTTGAGCTTGTCGGCTCTGCCCCACATTTCCCAATCCATCCAAACCGTTCTCAACACCAAAATGAGGCTCCTGCAGTGCACATCCACGCCAGAGTCCCAGACTCCATTTATACAGGAGAGGGGATCAGTCTGAAAATCACAGGGCCAACCCAAGCCCAGTCGGCCAGTCGGGGTATGGCGTCATGGAGGTGCCCAGACGTGGGATCGTACAGAAGGCGAAAAGCAGATCAACTTGGCCGTGCCTTCATGGATAGGGAATGTGCCCATCCAAAGATAATCTGCACAGGGCTTAGGAAAAAGGAAACCTAAGAGGCATTTGTCAGCATGCCTCCAGCGCTGTGCAAGGGAAAACGTGTCCTAACTATGAGAAAAGCCAACTTAGCTTTCTCCTTTTCTCTCTTCCTCATTAACAAATGTCTCCTGTAACACTCAATATCTTCCTTGTTTTCTCTTTCACTTCATCTCACTGTGATTTGGCCTCAGCTCGAGCCACTCCATTGAGATTGTTCTTTCCAAGCTTGCTGGCCCCTCTGCTGACAAATCCAGCTGGAAAATCAGTTGTTGTCTTATTTGACCTCTTGCCAGACCTGATTGTGGTTGATTGAACACCTTCCGGAAATGCCACCAGGACTCATTTTATCCTGGCGTCCCTCGGAGTCCTCTGCCCTGACTTCTCGATCTTCATGTGTTTGTTGTTGCTGTTGATTGTTTTTCCTGCCATTCCCCAAAATGTTAGTATCCCTCCGGCTTCTGTTCCAAGCTTGTTTCTACACATTCTTTCTGGGCAATCATCCATCCTAGTGATTCAATTGTAGTCTTTAAAATAGTGAAGCCTAAATCTTCATTACCAATGCTGATCTCTCTCCCTCTTTCTCTTTCTTGATCTACCCAGCACTCTGCTCCAACACACTTTAACACCCCAAGCACTATCAACTCTAAAGTGGAATTCGGCCTCTTCTTTGCAGAGGAAAGCAGGTGAGAAACCTAGGAGTCATCCGATGCCTCGTCCACACTCCACAGCTCTTCAGTCACCACGCCCCATGAACCTGCTTCCTCAAGAGTTCTGCGTCTGCCCAAATCTCTTGATTTCTACTGAGACCAGTGCTGCTCGCGCCATCGCCATCTCTCACTTAGATTTCTGCCTTGGACACACCCCATGGAGCCCACCCTTGTGCCTTCAGTTGTGAACTTCTGCTTCATGCTGCGGTTAGACCAGTCTTTAGAAAATTAACTTGACTATTCCACTACTTCATTCTTAATCATTCAGCACCCCACCCCAGAGCAACACCCAGGAGAAGGTTCAAAGCTCTTCACAGCATGCATCTCTGCAACCTTGCACTGCTGAGCACTCCAGCTTCATCTCCGCAACCCCCACCGTGCACTCTGCTCTCTGGCTACAGGAGTGACAAGGAGGTCACTCAATGTGCACCATGCCCTCAGTGGCCCAGCACCAGGCTCTTCCTTCCACCTCCCTCACGAATTCCTCAGCCTATTAATTCCTGTCCATCCTGCATGACCTCACCTGGAAACTTTCCCTGCTTTCCCTCTAAACCCTGCAATGAACTCTTCTTCAGCCATTCACTAAATGTGATGCTATCTGCCTCCTTCCGAGATCCTGTGCTCCTGAGATGAAGGACAAGCCTTGTGCCTTCTTATATCCCCAGTGTCCTGCATGTAGCTGGTAGAAGTTTACTGTCAGTGGAATGGCCACTGGAAATTAGTAACATGGCCTTTGGGCTTGCATAGTGATGTCTTGTGAGAGGCAGGTTACTATGAGAGCCAGTCTACCTGGCCCTGAGACCCTACTAAGAGCAGAGACACTAACCAGCAACACTGATGAGCCCCCAACATATTAAATCCTAGGAATCCCTTTTCAAATGACCAATCCAGTGTCCTTTATTGAAGACCAAAAGAATACTTAGGAAAGGCATGTTTAAAAGTCCACTTCATGAAGTGAACTTCTCCTTCCAGAAAGATTTCATGGGTCAGGTCCTAAAGCACAGTGTGGGGTTCGGTTGCAGGCTGAGAAAGGTTTTCACACGAAGATGAGGAATCATGTGGTTTATTGCTCTGGGCCCACGGAAAGCCCACAGAGCTTCAGAGGGCAAAGTATATTTTATAGCTGTTATTTAAACAGACACTCTACTTTGGCTGAGATTGCGGAAAAAATGTTCAGCAGACAGGCTACACTAACTCATACCTTTCCAGAACAGTTCTATTACACATCCAGAAAGAAACATCCACAAGGATAATAGCCAGTGAATTAACTTCACGGTAAATAAGGAACCATCTCCTTTGGTGGGAAGGAAGCTCTCTTTTAACAAGCTGCCTTCACCAGATTATCACGTTAGTGAAAAAGATGGTGAGAGCTCTACTGTGGGCATCAAAAAATAAGAAAGTTATTCTATAAAGGCTACTTCTGAGGTTAGTCATGGATGGATATAACTCAATAGCCTTATCTAGAGTTGGAATGGGACCGTAGGAAATGAAAGCACCTTGTGTGGACTCTCAGCCAAGCAAGGCCTTGGAAATGCAGCAGTATTACATGCCTATGGCCCTCTAGACATGTGCTTACTTAACCTGGCCGGGATTGACTGTCACAAAAGTGCTAGTGATCCCACTAAAATTTATATCTATAAAAAGGCAGCAAATGAACACTTCAATGTAAGTTCAGTTTTGGGCTCCACATCTTGAGTTGAGAATATTGAAAAGGGTTTAAAAAGCGGGAAATCAGCCTTCTAAAGAAAGGAAAATGGAATTGAGCCTTAAATAAGAAATCTGAAACTCGTCTAAGGATATAAAGGGATAATATATTCATCAAGGACAGGAGAAGAGGGACTGCGTTAGGCTTTCCTTATTTTGCAGAACTCATACAGGAATTCAGGGAGCACTTGATGATTAATAAATGAATGTTATCTGCCACAATCTACAGTGTATTTAGGAAATACCAACGCACTGAGTAGAGGTATAATAAGTAATTAGTAAGTTCACTATAAAATGCAGATGTATTCATTTCTTCCTAAAACTAAATAGAATGGAATTCATTATAATAGCCTCACTTAGAAATGAGCAAAAAAAAAAAAAAAAAGAAATTTAATGCATGCATAACTTTGTCATATAATCCAAGGTAAAGCATGGAAAATGTGACATAATGAACTATAGCTAGTTATCTAAGAATCCAATACCTTTACATAGCTGTACACGTTGTAGAACTAGAATATATAATGCTTTTGGTACATATCTAAAAGTTCTCCTTCTTTGCCATATTGTCAGGTCATTTCTGTACCGAGAGTGCATGATTGACACCCTACTTTACCAATGTCAGATTCACAAAAATCACCAACTGAAACGATAATCATCTGCCTTTGCTCAAAGGAAATCTGCCGTTCCTCAGTGGAGCAGGCTCTTTGCATTCCTTGTTTTTCCCACAGATGCCAGCATTGCTGATTTTGTCATCACAGTTTCTCCTCAAGAAACAGCAGCTAACACCACACTCTCTTGGCTGTTTTCTGCATTATTGTAACATGTCCTGCTAGTGAGAAGCTGGGAAAGGTACAAATGCAAGCCCCTTTTGTAAACTAAGAGCAAGCCAGCACCATGGGAATGAGGGATTGTGTCACACGGCAATTTCGACATGTTGCCTATTTAAACCTGGTCTGTGTTACTGTCTGAAAAATGCCAGCGATGCTATTAGAATTTACATATTTAAAAAGTCAGAGTGATCACTTCAGTATTCTAATTGAAATATAGACTTGTAGCCTGTTACTGTGAAACAGAGGACTGGCCCTAGGTACCGTCCAATCTGTCTGTTAATCACACATTTTTCACTGACAGTCAACTTTGGGGTCTGACAGTAGATAGGTACCTTTGGGAGCCGAGGTGGAGGGCAGGTTAAAAATTTCATCCTAAGACATTTTCCCTGGCATCAGAAATAGTACCCTGAAATTCGAGGAGCTAGGCTAAGATGCCTCCAGCTGGGAGTGTTGCTGTCAGTGCACCTCAGTATGGAGGGACCAGAAGTCCGTGGTGACTGAGAGTTTCTAGAGAAGAGAAGGGGACACCATGTGAGGGAGGGAGACGGGCATGTCAAAAAGAGGAGTGGGGAGGAAGCTGATGTGCTTCTGATATGAGAAAGAAAGGGACGAAGGGCAGAGCACGGGAGGAAGATGGCAAGGGAAGAAAGGAGATAATGAAACTTAACACCATGGAGTACAACTCAGCCATAAAAAAGAACAAAATGTCTTTTGCAACAAGTTTGCAGTGAATGACTAAGGAATGAAAAACCAAATATTGCATATTCTCATTTCTAAGTGGGAGCTAACCTATGGGTATGCAAAGGTATACAGAGTGATATCATAGACAGTGGAGACAGACTGGAGGGGTTTGGGAAGTGGGTAAGAGATAGAAAACTACCTGTAGGGTACAATGTACATTACTCAGGTGACTTGTGCACGAAAATCACAGACTTCCTTGTGACCAAAAACTACTTGTACCACTAAAGCTATTGATATTTTAAAAAATCAAGGCTGGGAGACGTGGCTCATACCTGTAATCCTAGAATTTTGGGAGGCCAAGGTGGGTGGATCACCTAAGGTCAGGAGTTTGAGACCAGCCTGGTCAAATGGCAAAACCGTGCCTCTACTAAAAAATTACAAAAATTAGCTGGGCATGGTGGCACATGCCTGTAATTCTAGCTACTCAAGAGGCTGAGGCAGGAGAATCACTTGAACTCAGGAGGCAGAGATTGCAGTGAGCCAAGATTGCACCACTGTACTCCAGTCTGGGTGACAGAGCATGACTCTGTCTCAAAAAATAAAAAATAAAAGTAAAAAAATAAAAAGAACTATTTACTATCAGTTATTTTGCCAGGTGTTTTCAATGCATGGTATTTGTGATGTGAGTGCTATTATTCTAATTTATAGATATAAAAACCAAGACACAAAGAGTGTAAGCAATTTGGACAAAGTCCCATAACGAAATGTAACAGAGCCGTGATGGGGTTTTAGGTCATTTTACCCTACACCCCGACACCCCCGCATCAAAATGTGTTCTGTGCTGTACCAGTCATGCAGAGTAAATATTAACTCATGAAACTAAGTGTAGAGTTGTTTGTGGCTTGCAAGAAACATCTTTCTTGGGGTTAAGCTTTGGAGATTCAAACACGTTCTATGCTGCACTCCATAGCTCAAAGAAAATGCGGCTGTTTTCAAAGAACCTCAAAGAAGGCACTCCGGCAACTATTACATGAATTTTGCTTTATAGTGAAAGATTTTAAAGACGGCAAAGGCTCACAATGGTTGTGATCTTATTAGCAGAAGCTTGAAACCCTGCAAACTGGTGACATGAGTAACATTAATCTTAATTAGGAAGGAGCCAGAATTATATCTGGAAGAAACAATTGCCTATCACAAGAATTAACCGCCACCTCCAATTAAGAAGCCAATTTCTCTGGTCTCTTCTGTACTCCTTTCTCCTGTGGCTTACTATTCCCCCTGCAAACCCTTATTTAACTATGAAATGATACAGAAGTGACACTAACGTGTGTATGTTTTAAACAAATTTGCTAAACATTTTTAGTAGTTACTCCACCCATTTAAGATTTTTAGCATATTTCCCTTACATAAATATTCATTTATATACACATGAACTGTTATATAATGTACACATTATACAGCATACGTGGAGCACAATTGATCGCAAAGGTTCGGATAAAATTACAACTGCAAGTAGAATTTAATATTTTCTTGTCATATTTCAACAGATTATCTTGTGCATGTCCTGGGCGTGCTCGCCCCACTTAGGAGAAGCCCGATTGAAGTTAAATCGCAATTATCAACTTCTTTAGCAATGAAATAAATTATGTAAATTGTCAAATTGTGTGGCACAGACATTTAAAGCTGAGCACTTGCTTGAATTATGTAAGCAAATTTTAATGAATTTTATATAACTGACTAGGCAAAAACCAAATATTACCATGAGGGCGGGAAACTGGTCTGTCTTTAGTCAGCAGTGGACTCTCCACAACAGGGTGTCTAGCCTCTGGCATGACTCAGCCATTGGTGCTTGAATGAATGAATGAATGAATAAATGCATCTAGACACAAGCTCAAGGTGCATCCAAATGACCATGGTTTTAGAAATCATTCCTGTTTTATTTAGTGGGATTTGTTAACTTGAGCAACGTTTTGCCATTATTATTTTTAGTTTAATCTACAACCTAAACAAATGGCATCCATTTTCTCTGATACACTTTTTTAAGGCAAGCAATAGACATGGGGCTAATAAATACAATTTTGTATAAGCTGTAATGATACTGATTTTTATTATCAGTGACAGTAGTGAAAGCTACTATTTCTTTGCTCTGGTTGGCATAGCATCGGTTTCTACAGCCAAAGTGAGACTTAGATATGTAAATGCTCATACTAAATATACTGGCATCTTGGGAAAGTGTTGTTACATATAAATATTTATAGTTGTTAAATATATGTATGTATACATACACACACATATATAAGAAAATCAGAGCATCTGTTAAATCAAAACAGTTTTAATAACTCATTTTATTTTTGCAGTCATAAATGTTCCACCAATTTTGTGGACAGAAGAAAAAGGAAACATTTTTCTTCCTGACTTTTGCCATGTTTCTGTATTTCCTCAGTAAATACTGAGATTCAGCAGAATATATTATTTTGACATTTTAGATCACGTGTCTAAAAACTGAGAAAACATATGTCTTTGAATGGGAAGATTCAGAACATAAAAATAGATTCACTTATGAACAAAGGTTCCATAATTCAAATGAAGATACACAGTGAAGTTGAAAGGCAGGATTTTAGAATTCCTCCCTAAAACATTTTCAAGGACAGTTTCTAGTTGGGTGCTCCCTGTGTTCCACTGACTTGTTACGGTCTAACCTTTTGAAGTGAGTAAAATATAATGTATTTTCTGTTCTCTAAGTGTGTTATGTGTATCTTAGAGAAAAATAAGTATCCTTCTATTTATAGAGTTAAGAATATAAGTACACATGCTATAAGTCTTTTAACCCATCCCTGTAAATGTGCTTAGAGGCACAAACCTCCAGGAAAGAAGATGTTTCCCTGCTACTTCTGCAGAAACAGAAGGCCTGTATCTCTTAGCCCCTGTCTTCTTTATCCTGAGCTAAACATACCACCAGAAATATATTTTCAGTATAAAATAATCGGTTATAAATAATCATATTATTATTATTGAAAACTATAATTAATGGAATTAATAATCCTTCATAATAAAATTGGTGATAATATTGGAAGGTGCAGCTTTGGAGCAGACAGTTGATCATTATATATTTGGAATTAAATGGCAGTATCCAGTTTTATGCTCACAGTAAAGTCTGGCAAAAAATGTAGAACAATATTGAAATATGCAAAAATCAAATTAAGAAATCATACATATAATTATGCAAAACATAAAATCTGAACATTTAATTTTAATAATTTTCTGTCTTGAGAATGCATATTTGCATTCATCGATAAGATATGCCACTGCATATACAAATGATACTCCATTTTTGAATTATATATATTATATAAATATAACATAAATTATATATGTATATTTGCAGCCCCAAACAATGTTAATTTGTAAAAAAGCTAATAAACTGTATGTCCATAGCAATGTCTTAAAATTTAAAACTAACCATTTGCTTTCCTAGCATGTGTTTTGCTGCGCCAACTGCCATGGACCCTAAAATCAGCACTTTAACAAATTATTTTCATTCAATTGCAAATAATATCAAAGATTACTTTAAATCAATAGCAATGATAAAGATTTATGTCTTAGTACTGATTGCAATACAAACTGCGCTTTTTAATATCCAAATCTCATATTGAACTTTGGTTTAAAAATTAGATAAGAAATTAGTTATTAGATTATCCTCATGTAAATGAGAGTATCCATAGCTAATAATTTGACATTTTTAATGATTCCTCACTGGAAAACAACAATAACAACTAAAAGAACAAATAGAAATAAACCAAAGCAAGCACATCAATTTCATACCTAAATGGGAGGATTCAGGTAACATTTATTTTTATTTTTTTGTTTTCGTTATTGTTTTGTTTTTGAAACAAGGTCTCACTCTATTGCCCAGGTGTGGACAGAACTCACTGTAGCCCCAGCCTCTCTGGCTCAAGATATCCCGCCTCAGCCTCCCAAGTAACTAGGACAACAGGTACATGCCAACACGCCCAGCTAATTTTTAAATTTTTAATAGAGATAGGATCTCACTATGTTGTCCAGGGTAGTCTTGAATTCCTGGCCTCAGATAATCCTACTGTGTCGGCCTCCCAAAGTGCTGGCATTATAGGTGTGGACCACAGAAACTGTCCTCAGGTAGTATTTAAACTTAAATTTCAACCAGTGGAATGATGGAGGTGGAGATGGGGTGGGACCCGGACAACCAATGGTGTATATTGAATAGATCTTTAAATACTAATTCTGAAAGCTCAAACAGCAAAGTGAACTTAGCAATCAACCTGTTCTTTCCACAGAAATACTGAAAACACAACCAAAGGACCATCCCTTCCCCTGAATTCTGACTGCCATACTCTCACCACATGCACACACACACATGCACGCATGCAAATATACACACGCGTGCATACACACACATGCGTGCACACACACATGCACACACACTTTCTCTACATTAGGTCCAATATCGTTAGCTTATCAAGGAAAGAAATGCCTTCTACTCGTTTCCCTTACATAGGAACTGGACATGAGCTATTCCTTACACATTAAGACAAACAAAAAACTTTCTACTTGCCACATACATGGACATTTCCAATTTTTTTTTTTAGAACTATGGCTCTAACAGTCTTTACAGGATTTAGTCCCCTGCATAAAGGTTATTTTATTAAAGTCAGTGAGCTGGAAGGAAAACTATTGACCTTGGTAAGTGCCTGGGGTTTAAACACACACCACTCCCTAAGTGGCAGAGCCTCCAGAGAACAGGCTGCATTGGATGAAGACCCTTGGTAAGACAGACAGAAAGGGAAGCTAACCGTACATTACAGAGAGTGGCGGTCAGAAAACCCCAGCAAAAATACAGTTTTATTTTATTCTTTGGAATTTAAGATACTCACTATTATTTAAAATCAGATCAAGCCAGAAAATGTATTTTATATTTTTCTGCTGTAAGCACAAAATAATGTTAACTATACATTTATTAGAATGTATAAATGTTTAGATGGAAATTGTTTCTTTTACAATGAAAACTTATGCAATAATCTGTTTCTTTCAAATGGTATAAATGCAAAAGTTCATTTGAAGCACATTCTTATTCACTGTGGAATACAATGAGTACATAACAAAACATAAAATCCTGTTGCTCGAATTTCATAAACTACAATGTAAAACATGTTTAGCATTGGGTTTCTGGCTTTTTATAACCACCATCAATGCAAAGCAATATAAACGATCACAGCAAATTTGAAATGGTGATTTCAAATCTCACAAACGCAACATGTTTAGCAAAAGCAGAAGATAACCACTGATGTTGACACAGCCGTCACTGCATGCCAGAAACTAGATAAAAGTCTTACACATAGCAGCTCATTTAATTCTTACAACAAACCTCTCAGGTAGATAGTAACATTTTTCCTTTATTCCATGGGCTTGAAAATACGAGGCCCCGAAAGTTTAATTCCCTGACTGAAGTGAAGCCAGAGTTCATATCCCAGAGCTGATATGCCCAGACATTTGGCCACATGACTTCCATAACCACTGCTAGATATTTGTATTAACCAAAGTATGCACTTCATTTGCCACAATACATATGGTATGCAGACAGTCTTGCACAATCTTATTTCAAGAGATTTCTTTTGACAAAACAGAAGTATAGACTGAGGAATTTGACACACCATCAGAATGGCAGAGAACATTCTTCTACAATCCTCAGCCTAATGCAAGCATTACCGATGCCTCTAAAACCTACTGCTCTGTTTGTGCATCATGCACCATCTCATGATACCTGCATTCTGGCTGTCTTGATTATTCTTTGGTAGAGTTAAGGAAGTTTTTCACCTATGAGATTCTTCATTAGAACAACCCTTCAATACTTCCAGAGTGCCCTCTGTGTCTAGCACTGAGTATGCCTTGATCTGCACTGGGAGTGAGGAAGTTTGATTACTGCAAGTTGCCAAAAATGCTTAAGACACAAAGTGGGCACAACTCCTTAAAAACACGTGTGGTAAACACTAGATCTATAGAAGGGCTTTTAAAGCATCAAAATAGCGATTAAGAATGAATTCAGACTTTCTGATCAAATATTCTTGATAACTGCATAAGGTTAAAATTTTAGCAAGCTGTTCTTCTGAAATGTCTTCATTGCACAAGTCAAGATCGTGCAGTACTGGTGACTTTTAGTTCTTGATAGACAAGAAAGTAGTTGTGTTTAAGCAGTCAACATCCCTCCCCCATACATGCCAGTTTTACATGATGAGATTGACAATGAAGTAGAAAAGAACATATCCTAATGAGGTAAGAGTCCTTCTGTGAGAAAGCCTTGAGCATTTATTATTTGTGATGTGTTGGAGAAGACAATGTATTTCCACTTAGCTTATTTATTTGAGCTTCAGTTAGTAACCTAATCTCATAGGATTTTAGGAAGAAGGAAGTAAGTATATACATATCAGAAAAAGTAAAACATAATAAAGTCTAACAAGACTTTGCTAATAATATATGTTGGCAAAACCAATATTTCAAAATATGAGCTCTTTGTATGTAATATATAAAGAATGAAAAAAAACCAAGTTTTGAAAATAATAAAGAGACAATGAAGAAAGACATTCTTCAATTGTTAGAGATATCTGAAAACACTAGTAATCCATGATATTTATCGTCTTAATACAGCTATAAAATCTTCAAAATACTCCTTTCTGGGCAACACTCCTCTCCTACTTCAATTTATCATTGATGCACATACTGTTTACAGATGTGTGCTTTATATAAGCAAACAAAACAATAACAAAACAAAACAAAAAAGAATGAATGAAACTGCCTTTTTATTAACTTATTAATTCCACCAACACTTACTAAATATATGTTATGTAAACAGCATATACCAGATATATTGCAAGGAGTGGTGTCATTATTGATTGATTTATATTCATCGGTTAAATTAGATCAACAGTTGTATCAATGGAGGTTAATCTCAAAGAAGGTTAATGGAAGCTACAATCTGGTATAGCCTGTCTGGAAAAATATACAATGAAATGTAATAAGGCAGCATGGAATTATGACCATAGTTCCTGTCATTCTACTGACACAGTCATCTTATTGCCAAATTGACAGTCCAAATTCAGTGAAATCAGGCCATCGAACATCTCTTTTTAAGTAATTTTAGACAATCTTGTATATCAAAGAAGTAAGAGGTGGAAAGAACTCAGTTATAGGAATGTACTGAAATGAGAAAAAGCAGGCGAGAAAAGGTAATCTCATTATCAAACAGAAAAGGCCTAGAAGTTTAACGTGAATCTCTGCTTGCAAGATGGGGGGTGGGGGCTGAATTGATGACATCAGCCATCCAACATGCTTCATTGTCACATTTATCTCAAACATACGCCAAAAAATAATTCAGTCCCTTTGCATTATTGATATTATTATTTTAAACAGTATCAAACCCATAGATAAGCCTAAGGGTGTTGGTAACTCTTGATTGAGGATGCTTCTGCTTGTCTGCATGAAAACCCCTCCATTTCAATCATTAAGATTCTCTTCCTAAAACTGATTATCTTCTGTGGTTTAAGCCAACCAGCTTCATAGAAGCTATGTTGTCTGAATGTTCTACAGTATTTTCTAACGTTGTGCTTACAGCTTACAGCATAATAATAGTAGAACTAGAGGTATCTCACATAAAATATAAACCACATGTTAGACACACACACTCAAATATTTTGAAGTAATAATACATCTAGGTGAGCGTATTCATTTTGGATTTCGTTTAAAAATTTTTAATGAGAAAATCTATTATGAGAAATACATGTTCATCTATAATCAATACCAATCATGATGATGAGACTACGTGGGGCTGGAGAAAGGCACTCTTGGGCAGCTATTCTCTCTCTGAGCATAGGGAAGTTTCATTATGTCAGTCTTGTGATAAAGAGAGTGTCGGGATCAGTTCTCATGCTGGGGGACACGCAACACCTGCAGCATAATTAGGTACTCAAAATCTGTTTGTATTTTAAAAGTGCTTTATATAACTGTTATTATGCATCAGGGGACGCCTTCGGCTCAGCTGCTAACCTTTTCATAGCAGAGTTCAAGAGAGTGGGGTAAGGAGTCCACAGATGATTCAAAGTGGGTGAGGAATTTGGAGGAAGGCTGGTTTATCCAGAGAAAGCAGCACCCCACACCCATGAACATTTAGATTTTTATCCCTGGTGTTAAATCAATTCCCCTCTCTCCACCCTGACTCAGGGAGCAGAGATCATTAAGAACACATTGAAGTGCTTAATTGGGGTTTGAAGGAGGTTTCTCCATTAACATTAATTAAAGTCTCCCTGGGCTCATGAAAGCTCGTTTGCCAGGTAGGGGTTTTCCAGGTTCACTCCTCTTTTCATTGCTGCCTCAGCGGTACCATTTTTTTTTTTTTTTTTTTTTTGGCCTGGGTTCCATGGGAAGCTTACAGAGCAAGAAGCAAGAAAAAGAAGGTAAAGCAAAGGGACACACTGCATTCTGCGATGGAAGACTGGTTAAAGTAGAGCGAGGTCCTGTTGTATGATTTTGCATTTGAGTAGAAAGGAAATTAGAATTACAGTGAAATCACATGTTAGTTACTGCCAGTTGCCCATGGGAATTGTTCATGGAGATTTGGCCTCCTCTTCTTATGGACAGAAACACTTTTGAATGAAAATTATTATTATGCCATGAGTACATTAACTTAAGTTGAACCATATGAAATTTCTGATATGCAACCATTTTTGGTCTATAAAAATGGCAATTTCATAAGGTTTAATCTAGTAAACTCTAGAAATTCTAGATTTTAAATAGGAAGCAAAATGTATTTTACTATAAAATGTAGGGAATCTTTATTTTTCTACTCATAAAATGTAAGGAATCTTTATTTTTCTCTCCCTCATTTCTATGCTCCCATAAATTTCAAAAGTAATTCTACATCTATGCAAGGTTGCAGTGAGCCATGAGCAACAGAGCAAGACCCAGTCTTAAAAAAAAAAAAAAAAAAAAAGACAACTATAGCTGTAGTCCCAGATACAAGGGCTTACAATTTACCAAAAGAAAGTCAAGTAGAATTTGCTTGGAAATGAAAAATTGGCAAACACAGCTTTTGTAAAAATATTTACCCCACAGGAGTAAAGATGGCAATAAAAGAAAGATGTTCATGTGAGACAAAAACTTTTAAATAAAAAACTTCATATTTCCTCAGTTATTTGCATATTTTTGCCTGTTTCCTCTCAAATATCATTTACAATATTAATGATTTTAAACATTACATAGGTATGATGGACTGGAGAGTGGAGCCTTCAGATTGTGGATGTCTTCACGGTTTATAATATTGGTCTACTTCCTCCAACCCGTGCTGTGAATAATTGTAACTATTTGAAGCCACATTACCTTCAGACCAGGAAAAGAAATGCCTTTACATGGAAGAGTTCCATAAAACAAATCTATGTCATGTTTTTCACCTCTTGAATCTCAGCATCTCCATGTACCAATTACATTTTGGTTTTACTAGCAGCTCTTCTTCAAGGTCTTCTGACTGTGATATACAAAAAGGCTATTTTTGAGCTAGGCAAGAAATTAGCCTTTTCTTTGATAGAGAGCTATTAACTGTTTTGTGATTTTGAATACCAAAACTGATTTGTGTATTTGAAATGAGCAACCCAGGCAGGGCCACAAAACATAGCATAAAGTTAAAGGGAAGGAGAAGTGAAAATGCTAGCTGCCCTTCAGAAACCTTTTAACTGTTCTGCTGAACTGATGACTGCAGACAGCATCCCTAGGAGCAGGAAAGTTTTGATGTTTCATCTCATATGAAAGTAGTCCAGCATTTTTAAGCACTTCTAATCCATTTCTTTTTATTTTCTAAAAATAGAGTTGAAAATGGCTGAGTGTCAAAGAAATGGAATTACTATGAAAGTTAGGGCACTTATAATAAGCAAGCCTTGATCAAGCACTTGGATCTAAATTTAAACACTCACAAATAAGGTCTGGGAAGGATGGAGAGACGATATGTACGTCAATCCTGCAAATCACAGCAATTTCCTCCTTTGCAGTCACCATTACGTAAGCACTTTGAAACAAAGCCAAGGTAATTAGGTAGGTAAGGGCATGCCCTGTTATTCCTACCCTGGACGCCTGGCATCTGCATTAGAGGATGGACAAATGGGAAGTCAAAATCAGGGCAACAGTGGGGCAAATCGGTAAGACTATCTGATAATGGGGGTCTGTTCCAGGATGGAGAAGGTCTCGGTCACTAGAGATAATCTTGGAGGTTATAAAAAATACTAGAGGTTTCCAATATGAGAGAACAGAGAAAAGATGACGTGATCTTAACAGATTCCTTCTGTCTCTAAGATTCTATGGTGAGTCTCCTTAAACAACCAACTGACCTAGAAATCAATTAAATACATTATCCTAATCACAAATCATCTTAGCCAATCCTTTGAGAACTGCCACAAAGGGGCTATTCCTCACAATACTTACCAATAAGCCCAAGTTGCTAAATATGTACTTACAGCTTCAAATATCACGTTATTTTAATAATATTTCTTGCAGCCGGGTGCAGTGGCTCATGCCTGTAATCCCAGCCCATTGGGAGGCCAAGGCAGGCAGATCACGAGGTCAGGAGTTTGAGACCACACTGGCCAACATGGTGAAACCCTGTCTCTACTAAAAAAATACAAAAAATTAGCTGGGTATGGTGACACATGCCTGTAATCCCAGCTACTTGGGAGGCTGAGGCATGAGAATTTCTTGAACCCAGTAGGCGGAGGTTGCAGTGAGCCTAGATCATGCCACTGCACTCCAGCCTGGTGACAGAGCAAGACTCCTTCTAAATAAATAAATAAATAAATAAGCCAAGCATGATGGTGCACGCCTGTAGTCCCAGCCACTCAGGAGGCTGAGGCAGGAGAATTGCTTGAAACCAGGAGGCAGAGGTTGCAGTGAGCAGAGATTGTGCCATAGCACTCCAGCCTGGTGACAGAGTGAAACTCCATCCCAAATAATAATAATAACAACAACAACAACAATAATACTTCCAGCTTCATCAGTGATCCAGGCTGAAACGATGAGGCACTTGCTTGGGCCAGATGCAGAAGACTCCGAGACAGGGAGCTAAAGTCCCATGCTAAAAGATTCTGTGCACAGTTTCTGGAAAATTAATAAAACAAATGATAAAAAGAGCCTGCATTTTTTGAGCACTCACTCTTTTTCAGTAATTGTTCTAGAAGCTTCATCTGTTGTGCTCATATCACACTCCAAATAATTCTGTGCAGTAGGTAGTGTTGCTTTCCCCATCTTTATGGATAGAGGAACTGAGTCTCAGAGAAGTCAAAACACTTGCTATGGCTACACAGGTAGGCAGTGTCTGTTGCTAATTGCAAAATTGGATCCAAATGCACCAGCTTCAGTCCCCATATTCTTCTCTGACCTGTTGTACTGCTTCCCTTTCCAGAAAGTGTTTTAGGTTGAAAGGAAAGCTTTTAATTCTATGAATTTAAGAACTGACATAAAACAACTAAAACAGTTGAGTTGAAAAGGGATTTGCTTTCATTATGAATTTTGAAAAAGTACAAACATAAACACAGAGATAACTCCCCAAGTCATAATTTGAACACTCAGATCAGAAACATTTCATATACCAGCAAGAAATTTAGAAATACAGGTACAGGAGAAGGTGAGACATATGATGACACAACCAAAAGACCATAGCAAGAGACTTTTCTCAGTCATCTACAAGTAGTGGTATCATATTTTTCTAGTGAGAAAAGATTACAAGTTAGAACAAGAAGCATTTGTGCCATGCTGTGCATGAAAACATAAACTAGCCATTTAGTAGAAGGTATGAAGGTATTACATTCCATAGTGTGGAGCCACTGATTCTCTATCCATTTTAATCTTCATAAAATCTTGAGTTAAAGGACCCCTTTGAGTATTGAAATAAATATCTAAGTGGAAAACACCCCAACAGGCAACTGCAGCCAAGATTTGGGGAGAAAAAATGACAAAAATATATGTAAGTGGTTTGCTTACAGAGTTGCAAAGGCTGATTTCTATCTGGCTCTGCTACATGTTAGTTACATAAGCAGTTCCAGGCAGGAAGAGCAGAGCAACAATCAATACTGTACTAGCTAAACTGAATTCAGTGCCTGAACAACTACATTTACCACACAAGGCCACAGTGAGAGCACGTGGGAAAGAGAGAGAAAAAGCTTAAAATACGTACATACAGAGTGCCTTTTAGTTACAACATTGATCAAATAATAAAGTCAACAGTTATAGATGACATGACATAATTATTTATTACACCATGTGAGCTTATTCTATTACTGCATTGTTTTATGACATTGTTATTTGAATTATATTACTATACAAATTATGGGAGAAACAGAAGAGCTATAGAACACAGAAATATCTTGCTAAAAAATCTCGGATTTTCTAGTAGTTCTTATTAACTGTGGTTTCTACATTCAGAGTTTTGAGTGAGAAATTAAACATTAGGGCCACTGTTATATTCTAAACTCCAGTACAATTACACAGAGGTTTTTGCATGTTCTGTTTTTAAAGAGTGATGAATTGGCATGCTTTTTCAAACGTTCCCTATCCTTCCTTTCTATATTTTTAAATAAGGCAAATGTGCACCCTGTTGGAATCAGGTAGAAAGGGCAGCTTGCCCTGGGGCTTACGTGAGCCCCCTCTTTCACCAGGGAGAGGCTCAGTGACTTTGCCTGCTTTCCCCAGGCACAACAACCTGCACAGCAGATTCTGTGACAAACAGTGACCTGATTATCCTTTCACGAAGGGATATGTGTCCTTGAGGTGGCAGGATTTTGTGTTCTCTGCTTTAATGAGGATGCCATTTTTATAAACATCAAAGACAGGTAGGACAGGCAGCTCTGGCAGGGCTGCGAGGGTCTGCCCAGCACCGCCTGTCAGCCGGCCCTGAGCTCAGCAGTTACTGGGTTATGAGGAAAAGAAAGAGAAGAGCCCCTGAGATCCTCTGCTCTCCTTCACCAAGGGTTACCTGGCTTTGCTAAGTCAGGGATGGCAAGTGATGTCCCCCAAGTCCCTGTTACTGTATCCAGCATAAGCTCAGAAAAAAACCCGAAACAAAACCAAACAAAAACAAAAAAGCAAGAGCATTTGCAGCTCTTCTCCTTTGCTTTAAGAATTTTAAATGCCTTCCAATATGGTTATGCTTAAGAACTGGCCTATGACATCTCTATTTTTGGTAATGACAGTTTGACTGATTGACACACAGAATCCCTTCCTTACATTTCAGGCAGACTTGATGACATGAAAATCCTCATGTTCTGCTTTCCTGAATGCTAACGAGCCCCAGTACAGCTCCCATGCCCCCTGCCTCTCCACTTCCTTCATTTTAATGCTTCTCATATCAAATTCATCCCCATTTAGCCTTCCTTTGGACAGGGAAGCCTGAAAATATCCATCACACCCACTTTTTAGTTTTTACATTCTTTTTCTGTATAATTCTGTTTTTAACTACTTCATTGACAAATGCACCATAATACCATTAATCATTGTATAACTTATTAGAAATCTGAGTAGAAATCCATAAAACAAGTAATACTCATGATCAGAGTGCACTGTCTTCCTATTATTCAAGTGATCCCTGAAAGGAATTAATTATTATATATGTGCTAATAATTGCACTCTATTGAAAATGTTTGCTGCCTAAACAGTAACAAAAATAATCCAAGTTTGTCAACACCTACTTTTCTGTGTATACCTATGTAACAATCCTGCATGATCTGCACATGTACCCCAGAACTTAAAGTATAATAAAAATAAATAAATAAGTAAATAACTAAGCCATTGCATTCAATGCAATGTACAGTCATCCCTCCATATACACAGGGAATCGTTTCCAAGACACTGTAAGAATACCAAAATCCATGGGTGGTCGATTCCTTTCCATGAAATCGGAGTAGTATTGGCATATAACCCACACACATCCTCCCGTATACTTTAAATCACCTCTGAATTACTCATAATACTAAATACAAAGTAAGTTCCAGCAAGCTTGCATGAAACTTACTTTGTATTTAGTATTGTTTATATTAGTTTAGTATTGATTATATTAGTTTAGTGTTGATTATAGAATAATGACAAGAAAAAGTCTATATGTGTTCAGTATGAATGCAGTCACTCATTTTAAAAAATGTTTCCAATCTGAAGTCCATTGAATCTACAGATTTGGAACTCCATGGGTATGGAGGGCTGTCTGTAATTTGCTTGCTTGCATGTTTCAAAGAAATGCCATTTTCAAGAACACTTTCCATCAAGCATTTTCTAAAGAATTATGACAGAATTACATGAAATCACAAATGGTAGTGCTTGCGATGATTCTATTTGTTCCATTAGTGTTTAGTAAGGGGCTGCTCTGTGAAAAGCATTGCGTTTCTACTGTCATCTCCCATGTTTTGGGGACATGTTAAGGCATTTTCTTCATTTGTAAACGCTGTTGTAGAACGTGAAGTCATTTTACAAAGAGAAAATACTCCAAAAGAATAGCACAAATGCCATAGATGAGTTCAGTCCCTCACTGTCGCCTAAAAGTGCCTGGGAGCAATCTGCAGCAGGTATGCACCCACTCTGACTTCTGCCCCAGTCCCATCTGCTTGAGAGAGCAGGAAAGGCTGGCTCAGGCAGACTGTGGTCCCTATGGCCGGCTATTGTCGGTTGCTCTCTAGTCTGTGCTGGAGCTTGTAGGTCACAACATTCTGTCGCAGACATGCTGTCTGCAAGAAGGACACAGAAGATGCTTACAGGACGGGGACAAAGGATCAGTGAAGGATCAACATTTCTCAGGCTTTCAAACCAGGGAGCCCCACTTTTCTCTATAGAAGAGTAGCTTTCAAATGTTCCAGCGTAGATGCATTCGGATGGAAGTCACTCTTTTTCTGACACTGTGCAAGGCTCCTTTCGGGATAAAGAATAGGAGCACGATTTATTTCCCTAGCACAGTCCAGCGACAGCAATCTCTAAATTCCCAAATTAGAAGAGTCCCCAGAGCTCAGAATATTTCGTTTGAAAACTAGAATACACATTTAAAGAGATGTGTTTCTTAATGCTAGACATCAAATTAGTACTAAATTTGTGGGATAGAAATTGTAAATCTCATCTCCCTGTTTGGTAGCTTAATTATGGCCCTATCTATCTATCTATCTATCTATCTATCTATCTATCTATCATCTATCTATTCATCTAAATACAGTCAGCCCTCCATATCTGTGACTCTGCATCCATGGATTCAAGTAAACTTGAATAAAAAATATTTGGAAATAAAAGGATGTTTTTGTCTGTACTGAACATGTCCAGACTTTTCTTTGTCAATATTCCCTAAACAACACAGCATAACAACTATTTTACATAGCACTTACATCATATTAAGTATTATAATTAACCTGGAGGTGATTTAAAGTATAGAGGAGGATATGTGTAGGTTAAATGGAAATATCACACCATTTTATATAAGGAAACTGAGCATCTTTGGATTTTGGTATCTTTGAGGAGTCCTGAATCAATCCCACATGGATACCAAGGGAAAACTCTATGCCTTTTTTTTTTCCTGTTTTTGATTATATTTATAGGGCATTATTACAAACACAGATGAAATATGTATTCATATATTATAAATAATTTAGACTAGCAACTTAATTATTTTGAAATTACTGGACTAAAAATATTTAATGAGAAACACTGGATTAGTATAAAGAAAGTTAAACTATGTCAATAGTGCTAAAACATGTATTTAGAATAATGTAGAATATTAAAGAACTAAGTATGAAGAAAATTTAAAAAATTTAACCTCCAAATTTGGTTGCAATTATCTCACTTATACCCTAAAAAGTATACAGTTGTCCTTTGGGATCCTAAAGGGACTGGTTCCAGGCTATCCCTTGGAAACCCAGATCCACAGATGGCCACACCTCTCATATAAAATGGGGTAGTATTTACATATAACCTAAGCACATCTTTCTGTATACACTAAATCATCTCCAGATTATTTATAATACCTAATACAATCTAAATGATATTTCAATAGATGTTACACTATATTGTTTAGAAAATAATGACAAGAAAAATGTCTGTGCATGTTCAGTACAAATGCAACCATCGTAGGCCTGATTATATAACACACATCAGCAACAATATTTTTCATCCTCAGTTAGTTGAATTCAAGGGTGTGGAACCGTGGATACAGAGGGACAACTGTGTATCATTAATATGTAATAATCTGCAAGATTAATATTATATGCATATATGTATATTGAGTGAAAAGACCAGTGGGTCAGTTGGACACACTGGTTTATTAAACACCAATCTTCTCACTCAGGAGATATATATTCTCTATCTCAGCAGAGAGACTGTTGTTTAATATACACATCTCAGAGCCATTAACATGCACACTACATAGACAGTGTATATGTGTATATCTGTGTGTGTAAAATCTCCCATGATGATGAACAATTTTATCATCTCGAATCCAGAGGACTATAAAATGTACAGGCTAACAGTTTAAAATAAGACTCGGTTTTTAAGATGGAGCTAAACTACCTACAACAGGGGCTCTGCCTGTTCAGCAGATATGACTTCTCTCAGGGATGAAATCCATCAAACTTAGAGCCAGCACAGGGCAGCGCAACCTGAGTAGAGTATGAACTCACTGCTCACCCACCATATATCTTAGACAAATCACTTACATTTTGAGGCCTCATCTTCCTCGCAGAATTAGAGGAAGGGCACTTTGAACAGCATCCAATCAGTAAATGCTGTCTGCAAGGTGAGAAGGACACCAGTAGCGTGGCTTTTTGCGAAGATGGGTGGGTGGAGTATTAGTCAAGCAAGGAGTCGGGTCGGGTAAACGCTGCTCTCCAGGGCGCTCTGCTGACTGGGGATGGCTCCTGCTATCAAGGAGCTCTCAGTCCAATGGAGACCGTGACAAGGACAGCAACCATTTAAGGTAAAAATCTGTGGGAGCACGTGTGGCCAGGAGAGGGCAAGTTCAAGATGTCTCATGGAAGGGACATCTCCGAGCTGAATCAAGGATGATGAGTAGGTGTTAGCCTAGGAAATTAACGAGAAAAGGGCTTTCCGGACAGACAGTACAAGAGCAACAAGAGTCATGGAAAAAGGCGCTTTTGGGTGGGCTGATAATATCAAGTAACTAACTGTTTTTGTAAATTGCAGGGCAGGTAGCAGATTTGATGAAACCCAACAGTGAGGTCATGGAAATAGGGCCTTTTAAGTCATGCCAAGAAACATGGACTTTATCTTGACTTTGAAGAGGAGTCACAGAATAATACAGGATTTGTTAAAAGGTGGAACATTATTCAGAGATATTTTTGTTAGATGATTTTAACAGCTGTATGGGGAATGGATTTTAATGGTGCAAGATTATAGAAAGAGAAATAACAGGGCAATATTCAAAAGGAGAAATTGTGACAGTTCAAACTAGGGCAGAAACTTTAAGGAAGAAAAGGAGCAGACAGGCTGGAGAATTTACAGAAGGTCAAATTAACACAGGACAAAGTGATTGAAAGTGAAAGACGAAGAAAAAAAGGGAATTTTCAGATTGAATAATGTATCAGTTTCTGAGGGCTGCTATAATCCAGCTGAGTGACTTAAAGTAACAGGAACTGATTCTCTCACAACTATGGATGCCAGAAGCCCAGAACTGAGGTGCTGACAAGGCCATGCTCTCTCCAAGGCTCTTGGAGAAGCTACTGTTCTGCGCAGCTCTCCAGCCTGTGGTGTTGCCCGTAACCCTCAATGCTCCCTGGTTTGCAGCTGTCTCACTCCAGGCTCTGCCTCTCTCATCACATGGCCTTCTCCTATATGTCTGTGTCCTCACATGGCACTTCCCTTTTCCATAAGGACACCAGTCATATTGGATTAGGGCCCATCCTAAAGACATCATTTTAACTTGATTACGTCTATAGAGATCGTATCTCCAAACAAGGTCACATTCACAAGGACCAAGGGTTGAGACTCCGACCTATCTTTTTGGGAGAAGACAATTCAACCTCCGACAAGTATCAAAATTTTACTTTGGGTAAGTTAGTGTTATTTTTTGTAAGAAAGTATTAAACGTGGTTTCAAGAGGAAGCCAATTAATGTCCTGGTCTTACTGGGTGAAAAGAGCTTGTTGGTAGTGGGGCATAGTGGTGTAGAGCTCAGAAGAGAGACTGGGGGTTAAGACAAAAACAGAGGCACCACCAACACACCCCAAAATATATATTTTCCCAGTAGGTATAAAGGGGAGGAAGAACGGGGCACAGCCTTTGGAAAACAAGTGTTATGAAGCAGGAAGAAAGGTCACCTGCTGGAGAGGGACCATGGGAAGGAAGTCACCACAAGGGCATGGTGGCGGTCAAAGACACCTGCAGATTTCTAAATTTCTGAAATTTAAAGCTGCATTACAGTAAATCTGGTAAGAAAGTTAATTTCTGTTGGTAGAAGTCACTCTAAGTCAAAATGAGGGGTGAATGCAACAATAGTGTGATGGGATTGATTGTACACCTGCAAAAGTGATGTGCTGAAGCCTTAACCCCGTCACTCAGAACGTGCCTGTGTTTGGAGGTGGGAATTTGAAAGAGGGAGTTACGTTAAAATTCTGCCATATGAGGACACAGAGAGAAGATGACTGTCTATTTATGGACTAGTCCAAGGCCTCATCAGATACCAAATCTACCAATTCTTTGAATTAGGACTTCCCAGCTTCCAAAACTCTGAGAAATAAGTTTCTGTTGATTGTGAGCAACCTAGTTTCTGGTAGATTTTTATAGTAGTCCAAACACACTAAAACAGAAAGGTCATTTCATCTCTATTTCAGTTTCCTAACCTATAAAATGAGGATAACAATAACAATGGGATTTTTGTTAGATTTAAAGAAGGTCATGGCTTTGAAATATGTGTTTAGTAAGTGCTTACCTATTATCATTTACATAATAACAGATGTCGAAAGATAAGGGCACTCTATTCACACTACACTTTGGCTCTTAACTATAACATGTACTTTAGAAAATACACATGGAGAACCAACCTGATCTACGGTGGAACTCTGTAGTACATTATATCAGGACACATTTTTGAGAATTCCATTGAAATATAAATTAGATATTTTTAGTCAGTAGGTTTGAGTGTGGTTTCAAGTTTTTGTGTTTACATTGTTATTCAAAGAGGAAACTCTGTCAAACTAAAGATATTTTTTGCTTCACACTTTTTTTTTTTAAGACTGAATTCAAGTGGAATGGGAGAGTGTTACAAGTAAAGGTATTTTAAGTATAAGAACTATTGTCGGCCGGGTGCGGTGGCTCATGCTTGTAATCCTAGCATTCTGGGAGGCCGAGGCAGGTGGATCACCAGGTCAGGGGTTCTTAGATCAGCCTGTACAATATGGTGAAACCCTGTTTCTACTAAAAAATACAAAAATTTGCCAGGTGTGGTGGCTCACGCTTGTAGTCCCAGCTACTCGGGAGGCTGAGGACAGGGAATTGCATGAACCTGGCAGATGGAGTTGCAGGGAGCCGAGATTGTGCCACTGCACTCCAGCCTGGGCAACAGAGTAAGACTCTGTCTCAAAAA
>NW_016107329.1:5692973-5712107 GCF_001604975.1 Cebus imitator
AAAAAAAAATTAGCCCAGCTACTTCAGAGGCTGAGGCAGGAGAATCGCTTAAACCTGGGAGACAGAGGCTGCAGTGAGAGCCGAGATTGCACTCCAGCTTGGGCGAAAGAGTGAAACTTCATCTCCAAAAAAAAAAAAAGAAAAGAAAATATACATATATACTTCCAGCATAGCCAAAAGCCTCATTATCACCTCCTCAATCTTTCTCATATCTGATATGAGGACCAGCTGAACTGAAAAGGGCCGTGGATGTCCTCACTGAGCACCACACAGTGATGTCATCTCTAACAGATTGGAGTGAGGTCATAGAGGAAGCTGCGATAATAATCACAGGAAGCTGCTAATAATTCTCTGCAATTTTAATAAAGTTAATGGTGCCTACTCAACGAGAGCATGAATTCCCTTCGGCTCCTGGCTCGGTAGCTCGTTAGCTGTGTAACCACGAGCACGTTCCTTAAACCACTGTGTCTCAGCCTCTGCTCATGTATGAAAACAGGCTCATCATGACACTTAGCACTTTGGTTGCTGTGAGGATTTAGGGATCAATACAGGCAAAGACCTTACAGCAGTATCTGGCGTGCACTGAGTGTCTGTACTATCGTTACTTGGAAGGCATGGCACAGACGTCTGCAGTTCCTTACAACATGCGGGAGCTTGTTAACATCATTTATTCTAACATTCGGCTTTCTTTACCTGCAAAGTGGGAATGCCTGTGTCCCAGGCTTATTGAAATTGGTTTTATGAAAACATAAAAGTGCCGTGGCAGAGCAGTTAGCAGCAGATTGGTGGAGACAGCAGTTTTCTTCTTTCCAGAAGACATACCCCACGGAACGGCTCCCCAGGCCCCGGCAGCAAAGTATCTCATAAAACAGTGCCCTGGCTGGGATACATGGGAGGGCCTGCTGACCCTAGAAGATAATGGGAAACATTATTTTCCTATTGGCACTGCTTCTGCTATTGAATAAAACTTCAAAATTCTTAAGCTCTTGGACGAACAGAACATTTATTCACTGCCCACTACTTTTTAAATTAGTTTAAATTGGCCTGGATAACCCATTTCCTACCCAGCATTCTCAGCTCAGAAGAGTCTGTAAATATATCTTCAAAGAGGGTCTTCTACAATCCTTGATCAAAGACCTTGCAGTTCCAAGCACAGAGCTGATCTTTCTCCTCCTCTCCTGTTTCCACCCTCTCCTGCAAGCAGCAGTGTCCTCTCAGTAGGGGCCATAGAAGCTGGGTGGGAGGAGGGGGCCCCATGCTGGGAAGGCCCTTCCCTTCTCCTCCTCAATGTCCTGCTCCAGGTGAGCACCCAGCAGGCGCTGTCAGGCTGTGACCTCCAGAAGAAATTAAAGGAAAAGGTGGAAGAACAGCTAGACACGTCTGGGACAAGGGATTTTCTTTGGCTTATTTTATAGAATTAAGTAGCATGTTGGTTTTTTCCACCGGTAAATGACAGCCCTTACATAATATTTGAATAAGTTATGAATGGTATGTTTTGAATTAATTTACATTTATTTTTAATTAATTGATTAACATTAATTAACTCAGAATTCATAAATAATTCAAAGTGATAGCCGTGTGCTCATTACTTATGTCTTTGTTTACCTAAATGATCCATTTTGCAGCATGGCATTCTGGAAACAAGGCACCATTTATGGTCTCCGTCTCTCTTTAGCTGAGAGACAAGTAGGTTATGTTAAGTTCTCTGGGGTTTCTAAGTGAATTCAATTTGTTGGACAGGTGATTTCTCAACTACCTTCCAACTTTTGCTCTATTAGGAAAAAGGCTAATATTCTTCCCTCTCAACCGCACCCTCCAAAGAACACTTAGGAAGTCTCCAAGGTGTCTCTTCCCTTTACCACCATGATGGTTTTAGGACAAGCCACCCTCCCTCTCAGCCACCCGCTTTTATTCTGGCCCCAATGCAATTCATCTCTACACAGCAGGAAGCCAGGATGACCCAAATGTCATCGTTCCTTCTTTCAAGCCCTTCCTGTCCACTCATTGCACTTGGAATTGCACCCAAATGTCTCCCCTGTCAGGCCTCGTCCTGACCTGACCGCTGCCTGGGGCTCCAGCATTTTCTGGGCTCTCTCTCCCTAAAGTCTGCTGCTGTGTCTATTTCCTTTCTTTGAACAGGCTGAGCTCTTTATGCATCTTACATATTTTATGTGTTGAAATGCCACCTCTCCTGTCCTCTACCCCTTCTTTCTCCTTCTTAAGATCTCAACTGAAATGTCATCTCCTCAGAGTGAGCCCCTGCCCTGGACCATGCAGGTGATTTCAGCATGTCCCTCAGCTCTGACTCCCATTGTTCCCTGGCACAGCACCACAGTTCTTTCAGGGCACTTATCACAATGCATGCTGTTGACATACTGTGTACTTGATTCCTGCCTGTCCCCATCCAAACCCTATCTCTAAAAGACCGAGGAGTCAGTCAAGACCGTATCTGCCTTTGTTGATAGAGAATTCTTGGAACAGGGTAGGCACTCAGTAAATATTTTTGGAAGCGATGAATGGAACAAATGAACAAGTCGCGCATCTGTATGTAGAGAAAGAACTAGAGACATTTAATGCTACCTCCTCTTCTGGTCTCCTTATTTGTTTTAAAGCTTTGTTTTGATTCTTTTATCTATCATATTAGATGAGCAGGTCATGCTGTACATGTGAGCAGGGCTGATGGGGATCATAAACAGAAGCATAGCCTCTGTTGTGGCTACAGGAGGTGGTGGGAAGCGAGATACAGAGAGAGATGTGATATCCCCATTGGATTCCATTCTGTGGATTTTGTGATTCATCCAATTTAGCCAATTTGTCCACCTACCCTAATTAATTTGGCTGGACAAAGCAGTGCCAAAACTTCTGAAGTCAAAAAAATCAGGTTAGCTTCCTGAACTCTATAGAAGTTTGCCTTTTGTAGTGAACTCATCAATTAAAAGGCATATCACGGACTTCATAACAATCTGTGCCATTATTTTATATCAAAATTAGCTATATAATTTTCCCTCCACTGGAATTCATTTCACACTCTGCAACAAATTATCCCACTGTTGATATTGACTCTGTGCAATGACAGTGCAAAAACCGAGGACAGAGCAAAGTTTGGAGTTTTGTAAAATAAATAGGAATTGCTATAGTGATTTTGCAGGGAAAAGATGATACTTGTCATTTTCTGATGGCCTTATATTTAATTCAAAAAGACACACCATTGATAAGAGTATGACCTGTCACTTTCAAGAGTTGTACATTAATGCCAAATCCCCTATTTACTTCTTATTTAAAAGATATATGAGCTTTATCATAGTGACCAAGCATATTATGAGTTGATCCATTTTTTTTGGTCTGAAAGACAAGATGAATATGGCCTTTAGTCTTAAGATGACTGATGAGTTTTCTGCATGGGTAGATGTGTCTATTCCTTAACATGAATTCTCCATTTTAACATTCAAATACAGCCATTTTGTTTTTGGAGCGTCCGTGATCTGCTTTTTGTACAACTTTTGAAGCTTATCTCTCATTTTCCCCCTTCTTTTAGTCTGAGTAGTCCTATTTCTCCAGCTGACGCAAAAAAATTCCTCATCAATGAAAATAGTATCTCTCTACCTTTCACACCTGTTTTTGAAAAGAAAACACAGAAAGGCAGAGTGAGGTTGTATATGTGAAACCATTTTACAAATTATAAAACTATTTCCAACTGTAAGTTGTTATAAAGTTAAAAGAAAGACATGTTCAATATTGGCCTACTAATATTTTTAGCTTCCATATCCACTGAATTACCTCCAATCCTAATTGATCATCAGTAGGTAGTGGCTAGATAAATATGCTTTTCCTATTATGTATTTACCTAAGACCCAATGAACTCACTAAGAGCCATACATACTTTATATTGTATTGGCTGAGCAAAAATATTGCTATTTTTAATTTAACACTAATTTTAATTTATAAAGTAGCTATTACAATAGCTGGAGATAGCAATATAGTTTTGAGATACTACAATCAAAAAGATGCATCCATGGTGCCCATGTGGGATAATCATATGGCTTTGTAATATTAAGTTGGTTTCTAAAATCGGTAATGTATTTACAAAGTAACTAAGTGAACTGAATGATAACTTTTTTTAAATTTTGCTTTATATAACAAAAATCATGGTGTTCATGTGGATCAGTAGCAAGTCACAAACTTGTCAAAATTTTAAAATGTACTTTTCACTATGTTTCTAGCATAAAGTGAGGTCCAGATTAATGTGTGCTTTTTTTTCTAATGTGTTTTATAAGCTATGCACAATAAACGTCTGTTCCCTGGATCATAATTTTTGTCTACATTTAGGCCTCCAACATATCTGGCTTAGCCTCTTATCTCACCAAGGAATAACTCTGATTTTCAAGTCAATTCATTTTTAAAATAGTTTCATCTAATAATACATTGTTACTGTAAAAAAGTCTTAAGAAGATCTTTTTATGCATTGAAAGCTTATATATTCTTTTTTCTGTTTTTCTCCTTTGTATCTTTCTACCTAGAAACATTTGCCATAAGAGGCTGAAAAAAACCACATCAATTAAAAAAGCCTATCACCCAGGCAGGAAGAAGTCATATTGTTCAATATTTTTTTTCAAAATAACTTTGTTTCAAAAATATTAAAATAAGGGATTTCTATTTTTGATATTCAGCCCAAATTAAGCACCCATTAAGTATTCAAAGAGATTTGTCACTGCATTGTAGATGACTCCCAGATTCCCACATCTGTTTCTAACACTGTGGTTCTACTGAGATCTCACCCCACATCCTGCATGCAGTATGCACAGTTTCTCCTGGATGAGAACCCCACCCTCACCCCTAACTTGCACTCAGCACCTCTAAGACAGGGTATACCACTTTCCCCGCAAATCAGCTCCTCTGGTCATCTCCCCTGGCTTCGCAGGTACCTAGGCTGTCATCTCTCCACCCACACGCCTCTACCTCATTCTGCACAGTGAGGTTCCACCTTCCTGAAACCCAGAGGATTTCGCATATTCTTCATCTGTGTACTTTTGATTTAATTCTAAGACAAGCATCAAGCAATATAAAATATTTTCTTACAAATATTCAGGTGTAAGATTTCCTTACAACAACAAAATCATTTTCTTCACCCTTCAAGTCCCAGCTCCTGTCTGTCTTAACTTCAGTTTATACCATAGAGCCATTTTTTTTTACATTATCTCAATAGTTATTACATTGTGATTCTATTTTATTTAATAATCCTTTTTTATGAAGAGAACAAAACAGGTAGGCTTAGACTTCTGCTAGACTATTATAAGCTAAAGCTTGAAACCCCATTAAAGAAGGTAAAGTAATTTTATTATTTCATCTTCACTCCCTCTTTCTGAGCAGATCAATAAATTTTTTTTTCAGAGCAGAGTGAAAGAGCACATGGCATTCTCATTATATATCCTCAAAGATGGAGTTCAATCCTGTTTAAATACGTTGATTAGTATTAGCTGAAGATTGTGATTATTTGATCAAAAACATTTTTCTCTTCGGAATGTTTTTGCCAGAGCTTTTTGCCACTGAAAATATGAAAACTGAACAAGACTATTTAAACAAAAGAAAATTATAGTTTATATTCACTCTCAAAGAAATATGCCACATTTGGGATTGTTCTGTATGATAAATTGCCAAACATCATGCTTATGTTTGGACATAGAAAAGAGGAAAGAGGAGAATTTCATCTTTCAACAATACTTTCCAAAATTATAATAACCAACTAATTAAGGGATAATTTTCTGGATAAAAAATGCATTTCTATCACAGTTGGATCACACATTTACAATAGTTTCGATTGGAGTACTTTTATTTAAGAAATTCTAGTATTTCTGTTATAAGACCTATTTGTAAGGATTTATTTCTCACCTGTAAAAATTTACTCAAGAGTTGCAACTGAACATTTCCTAGCCAGGGAATAAGTTCTTCTTACCCAATTTATATTTTAATTAGCTTGGCTCCCTTTTTTTTAAATCACTTTGGATTAACATAGAGGAGAAAAAATAGTTGGAAATGCAACAGTGAAAAATAATCTATTGGTTGACATATATATTGGCAAAATATTACGTGAGTTACCCTACACATGGATTCCTTTATCTTCCTTAACATTGACAAGGGCAAATTTAAAGTCAAGAGTAAAAATCCACTTATTTTCAAAATGTATCTAGTATCATCTATTAGAATAAAATTCCTGGAAAGATGACAGACAAAAATTTATGTGCTTGCATTATCTTGACAGATATGAATAATTAATGTTTTTGATGCTATACTCACAATGTGTTTGATTTGTATATGTGATCAAAGTACATGAGAAAGAACAATACAATTTAGTTATCCTTTAGAAATTCTAATATAAAGGCAGCTTTTAAAAATCCTTAGCAAAAGATGTTTAGTGGAATAAAATAAAAGAGCTTTCTCAAATAGGAGGGAAAAAATAGTGTACACTAAGGTTACAAGTTAAATGTACAGTTGAATCACATATACTTGAAAGAGCTTTCTACCTCTTAAGGGACACATGGGAATATCTGTTATTTGGGCCGAAAGAAAATTTAATTAATTCAATGTAGAAAACAGAAAGTAATGATGATAAAATGAGATTAGGATAGTAGAAGGGAAAGCATGGATATTAAAAAATGACTTTGGGATTTTGAATCCACAGAAGCAGAAACAAATAACAACAACAAAAACCCTCTGTTGGCTCAATCTGTCTGACTCCCATAACATAGAAATGAGCTGAATATAAATCAGTTTTCATTAAGCAGTGTCTGGAGAGGTCACATCTGGGGCATTTTGCTCAAGTTTAGTGCATTATGGTGGCTTAGCAAAGAAGTGAAAAGCAAAGAAAGAGTACCAACAATTATCAAGCATCTTAGAAGATACTCACATTGGCAGGACAGCTTTATGCACCTTGGAAAGAAAGGTGTCCTACCAATGCATGATCATTATCACAGTGTTATCACCACTTTGCTGCAGCAACAGTGAATGGGAGAGAAACATCATTTAGAAAGGTAAAGGAAAAAAGAGGACAAGAAGACAGCAGAATGTGAGTTTTTTAAAAGGAACAGCCAAGAAGATCATCATAGGGGGGATAAAAGAGAGAGAGAGAGAGAAAAAAAAAGACCCAGGTAATCATTGAAATTTGGAAGGAAATTTTATGCAAAAGCTTTCACTGTACAACATCCAGATGCTCTCTGTAGCAAGAATCCCATGCTCAGAATGCAGGTTACAACCCATCGTTTCTCTCTGAGGTCTTGCTAGTTTAGCCATCCAACTGATGATGGCTTACTGTTGGTACTGCAGACAACCCCTGAAAGTCATCCTTTCATAAACTTAAATTCTTGCAAAACTTTAGCAACTCCAAACTTCCAAAATTCCTTGTGGCCTAAGGAAAGGTTAACAGTAAGGCTTAAGTTCATTAAATCTGTCTAGCAGTTTTTTCTTGGCACTGTATTATCTAGTATGGTAGCCACTAGTCATATGTGGCTTTTTAAATTTAAATTCAAATTAATTAAAATGTAAAATTTAGTTCCTCAGTTGTACCAGCCACTTTTCAAGTTTTTGACAACCACGTCTTCATATTGAACAGCACAGACACAGAACATTTTTATCCCTGCAGAAACTTCTAATGGATAGTATTTTCTAGAATTTAATGGAATTTTTCTTTTTCTTTTTTTTTTTTGAGACAGAGTCTTGTTCTGTCGCCAGGCTGGAGTGCAGTGGCGCGGTCTCGGCTCACTGCAACCTCTGCCTCTTGGGTTCAAGCGATTCTTCCACCTCAGCCTCCCAAGTAGCTGGGACTACAGGCGTGTGCCACCACAACCGCCTAATTTTTGTATTTTTAGTAGAGACGGGGTTTCATCATGGCGAGAATGGTCTCGATCTCTTGACCTCGTGATCTGCCCGCCTCGGCCTCCCAAAGTGCTGGGATTACAGGCGTGAGCCACCGCGCCCGGCCCTGGAATGTTTTGATATACAGGAACTTTGAGTATATGGATTAAGGTACGACCCTTTATTCTCACAATATAGAGTTCAGAAATAGGCAATTTCTAAGTGAAAAATTATGAATATGAATAAACAGTGCAACAAAGACAATTTAAAAAATTTCTGGGGAGTTGATTTGAGATAACAAATATATATATATATATGCCTTGTTTAGACTCTAAAACATGTAAAAAAAAAAAAAAAAAAAGCAGCAATGACCTGGTGTAATTTGAAATGTCAGAACGTTTCCTGATTTCAGAATCTGCATTCTTCCCCTTAATCTCCAGCCTACAGAGGCAGATTTCTACTACATTGAAATTAATTGAAAAAATGGCAGAAAATTATTCAGATTACTAATAAAGCAAAATTTATCCTTTGAGATTTTAACAATTTTAATAACAAAGATACGATAGGGAGATAATTTTGCATTCAGTCACATTTTTATAAATAGATTATTGTGATGATTAACAGCAAGGAAATCTACATTAAATAGATGCTTGAAAATCTTATTTTCTCATTGTTCAATGGATCTAGAAGAAAACAAATACAGTTTTATCTCAAAAAATTAGAACCCAAATGGTCTCCAAAGTTCAGACAAATAAAATTGCACAAGCAAATGCCAGGAAATTGTCTACATAAACTCATGTTTCTTTTTTCTTTTTTTTTTTTCTAAGACAGAGTCTCACACTGTCACCCAGGCTGGAGTACAATGGCATGATCTCAGCTTACTGCAACCTCCGCCTCCTGGGTTCATGTGATTCTCCTGCCTCAGCCTCCCTAGTAGCTGGGATCACAGGCATGAGCCACCACAACCGGCTAATTTTGTATTTTCAGTTGAGTCGGGGTTTCGCTATGTTGGCCAGACTGGTCTTGAACTCCCCACCTCATGATCTGCCCATCTTGGCCTCCCAAAGTGCTGAGATTATAGGCATGAGCCACCGTGTCCGGTCTCATATTTTATTCTAATGAAAATACCAACTTTATGGTATTTAATGAAAATACCAATAAGACAAAAATATATAGTGAGTGATGTAGGTTGGGTATCTTTGTATAAAAGGAACTCGGGTAATCACGATCCAGCCTGAAGGGTGACAAACTCTTATTAATTTTGAATATAGATGTAAAGAGATGGCCAACACTATCATTTTCATTATGATATAGATAATTGAGCTTTTATCTACTTCAGTCCCTTCTTCCTTCCTTCCTTTCTTCCCTCCTTCCCTCCTTCTCTCCTTCCTTCCTTCCTTGCTTCCTTCTTTCCCCCCTTCCTTCCCTCTTTCCCTCCTTCCCTGCTTCCCTCCTTCCAGCATCTCCCTTTTATAAAACACATCATTGGTAAATCAAAATGTCCTTTAGGAGTTGTTGAACCATTTTTGTTCTATAAGATTTTCCTTTGGTATGGTGTTTGTTAATTAACCTAACAGTTTTGATTTTTTATATTGACTACCTCTCAATTAATTAATCACTTTGTAAAAACATGCATCAGGTTTGTTTTAAGGGACACTCCATTAGTTAGTATAAATCATTCATTCTCAACCATGGTTCTCAACCTTCCTTAGTATCACTTAAGGAGTGTTAAAATAAAATAATGCTTCATCTCCTAATCAGAGCAATTAAAACAGATTCTCTAGGGATTGAGCCACTGGTGTTTTTTTCTTTTTTTTTTTTTCTCTTCTACTTTTACTAGTTAATATTATTATGCAGCCAGGGTCAGAAACACAGATGAGATAAACTCTTCATTACTACCGAGCCTCCAAATTAGAATTACATGAAATGCTAGTTATACACCAGAAACAATATTGTCTGTTTATTTGAGAGATCTTTTCACTGAAGGAAAATTACCATAGGAAAAATATATCCACATAATTGAAATTAGCTAGGAACTATTTTCTATTATTAACCAAAAAGTTACTATGCTTGAATCGGAAAAGAAGTATTCAAAATATCACTCTCAACCACTGTAACATGAATTATTTAAAAAAATTTTTTTAAAACAAAGGAATTAGAGAAGAGCTTCCCAAAAGAAAGTTGATGAACATATCTTACCTCTCACACAGGACTTTCATGGCGGTTTGAACTGCAGTAGCATTGGGCGATAGAGTTATGTGATAGAAATATTATGCATATATTTTTATTTTCATTAAGTTCTTTGCTGTAATTTTCAGAAAGGATAGGATAACGTAAAATATATTCTTCATTGGTTTGGGTGCATTAGTAGAGCTGGGTCTTCTCTAATAAATAGTATGGCATTAAACTCTCTCTAACTATACCCTACTGATTTGGTTTGGATTTGCGTCCCTGCCCAAATCTCATGTCTATTTGTAATTCCCAGTGTTGGAGAAGGGGCCTAGTGGGAAGTGATTGGATCATGGGGTCAGACTTCCCCCTTGCTATCCTTGTGATAGTACGTCCTCACTGGTTGTTTAAGAATGTGTAGCACCTCCCCTTTCATCTCTTCCTCCTGCTCCCAGCCATGCAGCATGCACCTGTTTCTCCTTCACCTTCTGTCATGATTGTAAGTTTCCTGAGGCCTCCGCAGCCATCCTTACTATACAGCCTGCAGAACCGTGAGCCAATTAAACCTCTTTTCTTTATGAATTACCCAGTCTCAGGTAGTTTTTTGTAGCTGTGTGAGAACAGACTAATATACCTGCATATGTTAATATTGGCATGCCTGTGTATTTACCACTTTCAGATTGTGAGATGTGACCACTCAAAAACAAACAAGCCAGGAACTACTGTATATTTAGCTATGTTAATCAGAAAAAAATAAAACAGGCAAGATTTTCCTCCCAAAGTCAGTTAAGAGCCGTTGTTAAAACCAAACACCTCCATTTCCCCCTCATTAGATGGAGTGAATTCTGAAAGCACAAACCCAGAAAGTCCACAAAAATCACATTTCTGGCAGATAAGAAAAGAAGCCAGACATACTGAAGGGATTAGTACAATTTCTCCAAAGTACTGTATCTATCTTCAGCAAGAATGCAAAAGAAAATATTTTCAATATATATATACCTGGAACAGATTTTAATAATTATCAGAGTAATACCATTAATGGACAAATTGACTGCAATGTAATACTAGCTGGTATGTTTCATAAATGTCAAGTTGTGGACCAACAAAAAGAAAAAGAAAGAAAAGAAGCCACAGACTTAGAATTTTACAAGATGAAAATTTCCATTTTTGTTTCAGTTTAAAAAGATACAAATTTGGTAAAAGGTGAAGAAAAGATTGTGCTTTTTTTTACAGCTTCTGTGGACTTGCTTCCTTCACCAGTGATGACTCAGTGTCTCATTAAAGAGAGAAGCCCCTGCCTGCAGCTACATCCCACAGGCTGAGGCCTGGGACCCGGGAGGCAAGGAGAGGTTATAAACTTTGATGTAGCTTCAAAGAGAGCTCTTAGCTGAAGGTAAGGGAGTGCAGAATTCTATTACGGAAAAGTCAAAGAAGATGGAGTAATGGACACAGTGCAAGTTAAGCTATGTCAGGAGGATAAATGGATTTATTTTGTATTCTGCTACTGAGAGGGCCTTTTCCTAGCCATGTTTAAGTGGGTATTACACAGTTGGATTTTTAAAGAAAGTGAGATCATATATGCCTATTAAAGAATGGTGCTTGGAATGTGGAGATTTTTATTTCTGAAAAAAATCTTTATTTATTATTTTATAGTCTGATTTTTCAAAACTAGTATCTAAAGTGGTAATGACACATTCCATGGAGAAAAGCAGAGAAAGGTGCCTGGGTCTCCTTAGAGAGAAAGTGTCATCTGACGCCCGCTCCTCCTTCCTACAACCAGAAAGTCCTGCAGAAAGCCCAGCACACAGAGGGGACCTCGGACAGCGGGAGAGGGCAGGAGGCCCTGGTGGAGGCTCTACCATCCCCGCTGGGCATGGGAGGCCTGGCGGGGTAGTGGGAGGTGGGCTTGGTGTCACTCGTGGAGAAACACTCACTACAAGTCCAGTCACCTGGTGTGATTGTTGGAAGGTGTCAGTTTGTCACAGGTTGCTGGATCAAGGGGCCTAAATTCCTGCGAGCTGTTGGCAAAAAGTCACAGTAACTGGTCACAGCACATGGGTCTCTTCATGGAGAGGCTCACAACATAGAGGGTTGCTTCTCCTGGAACAGGCGGTGGGAGAGAGGAAGGGGAGAGAAAAAGAGGAGAGAGAGGGAGAGAGAAAAAGAGAGAGGAGAGAGGAAAGGAGAAAGAGAGGGAGACACAGAGGAGAAAGAGAGGGAGAGGAGAAGGAAGAAGGAGGGAAAAGAAAGAAGGAGACAATAGAGGACAGAGAGGGAAGGCGAGAGCGAGCCCACGCTGGGACCTGCTGTGCTTCCGTACCCTGGCCTCCACAGGTGCATGCCATTACGACATTACTTCTACTGAATTCTACCTCCTTGCAAGTGAATCACTCAACCCAATCCACACTCCGGGCGGGGGAAGGAGATAAGGCAAGGGCAGGAATGCCAGGTGGGACCACGGTTAGGTTTCTTGTTACCGTTACTATTTTCACCCCATTTTAAACAATATAAACAACACTATTTTCTAAATATATCTAATTTACTGCAAACATCTGTTCTTAAAGCCCAAAAGGCATGTGTATAAGTAGTTAAAAGCAGAAAGACAGTGAGCATAAGAGAAGGTATACAGAAAAAATGATCTTTGAATATTATACTTATTTTAATATAATTTTAAATAATATTGTAATCTACAATTTCATACTTTGTCTTTATCAAACTCAATAGACTACCACAAAATAACATATTTTCTTTTTACATTTCTATTGTTTAATGACATAGTTATGAAAAGAAATATTCTGTAAACTATTAAAAGTATGAAATGTAAATTTAAATAATATTCAACCTTTTATTTTACTAAAAGCAAGTTTGAATCAATTCATATTTGTGAAGATCTTTGAAATACTGGGTCTTCTTTCTTTTTTTACAGTAATCCCTTTTTCCTTGTTTGATTTCTTTCCTTCTTATATACTTCCAGAGTTATTTATTTCCATTCATTAAATGATAACTTTGTTTTTGGAGCACCAAGGCACATCTACAGAGCAACAAGCTAGATGGCCAGCAGGTCTTTTCTAAATGCATTGCCCATAAACTCAGAAACACTCAGTGATTGATTCCCTGTCCTGCTGGAGGCAAGCAACACTGGGACTGCTTTTCAAATGCTCCTGTCTCCTGGGGAGGCCCCTCATCCCCAGTAGAAGGCCACCTTGCTCTCTCTAGTGAGTGCCTACGTGCCACACCGAGGTGGGGAAAGTCCTCTCCGTGTCCTCAGCATCTCTAACACTTCTTTACATGACGGAATTCAGGTTACATTCTTCTCAAAGATTAATTCTACAGCAACGCCTATAACAAGCTGGGCTAATTAAGCACCAAGTCCTCCCCACAACCCCTGCCTATTTCTCTAACTTCACCTCCTGTTTCTCTCTATCTTGTCTTTTTCTCTTCAGCCACACAGGTCTTCTGGCATCTCTGTGAATACCCCAAGCTTGTTCCTGACTCAGTGCCCTTGTGCATGCAACCCTTCACCTCATCTATTCCTCTCCCGGATCTTCACGTCATCAGCCTCTGCTCAAATGGCACCTCTTCAGGGGGCCTTTTCTCTCAGCGTCCCACACTGACACTGTGCCCCCTTCATCGCTTAGATCATTAGCAGTCATTGTATGATGCAATCACACACTTACTTGAGTGTTGCGTCTCTCCCATTAGAATATGAACTTTATGATGGCAAACACTTTGGTCACCACGGCACTCCCAGTGGCAAAGTAATTCTCTAACAGACGTTTAAGGCAGCAAGTACTAAATGTATTTATATGAATTTGTAAGCACACAGGAGCTTTTCAAGAACATAATGAGTTAACAGTCACTGCATGCCAACGACACACAGGCAAGGCATTGGACTTTTTATGTGCTCCAACTCACTGAATCTTCACAGTTGTCCTATGAGTGAGAAGTTGTTGTCATCTTCACATTACAGAACAGAGAGCAATAGCATTCACTTGCCAAGGTAACAGCTAGGAATTAATAGTCAGAGTTTCAACTATGGTCGTGGGGTTGAAAGCACGCACATTCAGCCTTATGCCATGCTGAACAGCACTGTGTGAGAAATGAGACTTACACTTGGTGTTGAACATTGCATGAAGATGGCACAGCCTGCAGGGCTGAAGGAGCTTTGTCCACGTTCCACAGTGGGGACAGAGGAAGGAAAGTAGCAGCAAAGGGTTGGTGAATGTTTCTCACACCATAGTCCACAAAGCACTATTGGAGTGAGGAATGGTGATTTCCATAGCCTCTACCACAGCTGTCCAGGCTCACCGATGCTTGTAGAGAGGTGTCCTCAGAATCACCAAATACTTGGCATCTCTTCCCACTTGTAAGCCTTTCCCTGAGGTAAACAAACTACCTAAGATATGTAGTATGACATAATCTACACAACAAGGCTTTTCCTTGGCATGCTTGTCATCACTGACAGCACCTCTTTTTCACTCCTACCGATGTCAACATCCCCAGTGCCACTAGAGTTTGGGGAAATCACATTTGTCTTGTATAATTCAGTCAGGCAAATGCTATAACTACAGCCATTGTTATTAGCTTATTGACTTACAACCCTTAAACACCCAGCTTAATCATACTAACTCAAGGAAAACACACAGCAGTAGAAAGTAAATCTCACTGAACCTATGGAAGACCATATTTATTTCAACTTTCTTTTAAAAAATTAGTTTATTTTTTAAACAATATAAGATTGTTAAATTTAGGATATATTCAAAGTATCTTAATTTTCTCATTCACAGGGACTTCACAAATACCCCTTACAACTTCCTACCCCATATTAAAAAGGATCATAGGCTGGGCGTGGCGGCTCACACCTGTAATCCCAGCACTTTGGGAGGCTGAGGCGGGTGGATCACGAGTTCAGGTTTTCCAGACCAGCCTGACCAACATGGTGAAACCTTGTCTCTACTAAAAATACAACAATTAGCTGGGTATGGTGGCATACGCCTGTAATCCCAATTACTCAGGAGGCTAAGGCAGGAGAATTGCCTGAACCTGGGAGGCGGAAGTTGCAGTGAGCCAAGATCATGCCACTGCACTCCAGCCTGGGTGACAGAGTAAGACTTCATTTCAAAAAAAAAAAAGAGAGAAAGAAAGAAAAAGAAAAAAAGGATCATAAGTGGTACATGGGAAACATCTGTCTATTTCATTTACAACTTGCCATTCCCATTTTAAAGCAGGACGGATAGACAACTGTCTCCCAGGTTGCATATCCTCTGCCTAAGCGGTGTTATACTGGCAGAAAACACAACCGGCTCCTTCCTCCTTTGCTACCTCTTGGCTCCTTTATTGGCAGAAGGTTTTGGTCTTTCTGCATTTTCCACAAGAAAGTTCCTCTGTGTTTTTTTTCTATTCATCTCTTTATGTCTTAGTATCTCCTAATACTGAAATAACCTCCTTTAAATTAGAGGTTCTGTGCATCTAGTAAGTGACAGAGCCAAAAATCTGAACTAAGCTTTTTGTCTGTTCTGAAACCAACCCTTTAATTAATTTTCTGTATTGCCTTTGAATAAAGGAAGGTAGAATCTTATCAATGGATGAACACATTTATTGGTTATCTAACATAGGAAGGTATCATATAATGATAAGAACTTGGAGAAATTGGATATTAACACAGGCAATGATAATGGACATTATTTGATAATATATGTCCAGTTCAAAAATATGCTTACTCACAACAGGGCTATTCAGAGCCTACTCATCCTGGCTCAGGAAAGCCCATTTTTAAATTTTAACAAATTTTTCAAACTAGTTGTTGAAAACAGACATTATTACAAATTAAATTATATAAATTTAAAGTGTATTAACAACAAAGATAAGTACATAAAACACATTGCTTCTTAATTACTGTATTTTGTTGTGCTGTTATCTGTGCTCTTGAGATTCTTCCACTAGGCCTTGCTGTACGGTGGAAGTACTACATAATAGCATGCTGCTGTGTCTCTCTTCCTAACCCTGTGTTCAGTGATGATGCCATGTAAGGAGCTTGAAGTCTGCCATAAGGAGAGTATTTACACCACAGAAACTTGCAAAAAATATAAATCGGGGCTTGACTTATGATTTTGATTGTCTAATCTTTAAGTGATGGAGAAAATGTTAATAAATCAAACTAAAAAGTCCTTCATATATGTAGCTGTTAAGATTTGAGTAGCATGACAAATGAGGAACTCTTCTTCCAGTATTCAAAAACCATCACCAAATTTGGGAAAGCATTTGCTCATATAATTGACTTGACAAATGAGTAAAGTTTTAATATAGATCTTCAATGCTTCATCTTCTTCTTACTTGTTAACGTAACTGAAAACAACAACCAATGAAAGTTGGGACTACCCTTGTTTGTCACTTGCAACCATGGTTTGACTACAGACATAGGAGTTTGCAAAAATCAGCAAAAGCATCCATGAACATCAATTGGTTACATGGAATTAACCATAAAGATTATTGTATATTTCTATTTTTGTAAAGTGCATACTGCACATCCTTTCTATCAGCAAAATGTATACTAAAGTTAGGGATGCATCTATGTCTGTTGTTGTATTAGTCTGTTTTCACACTGTTACAAAGAACTTCCCTGAGACTAGGTAATTTATCAAGGAAAGAGGTTTAATTGACTCACAGTTCCATGTGGCTAGGGAGGCCTCAGGAAACTTACAGGTATGGCAAAAGGGGAGGCAAACACCTTCTTCACAAGGCCGCAGGAGAGACGGAGAGAGAAGAGAGAAGAACCCCTTATAAAACCATCAGATTTCATGAGCACTTACTCCCTATCACAAGAACAGCATGGGGGGAACCACCACTATGATCCAATCACCTCCCTCCCTTGACTTGTGGAGATTACAGCTCAAGATGAGATTTGGGTGGGGACACAGAGACAAACCATATTAGTTGTTAATCATTTATGTATTCATACCACAGATTTGGTAGGAATAAGATCGTTGTGACTACTGAGATCTCTCCTCACATGAAGCACAGAGTCATCAACTAATAGAGAATTTAGAATACTTGATCCATCTAACATATTCTTAATATTTGGAGAAAATATCAGTGTATAAAAGAGCTATCCTGAGCACGAATGAGGCTTCAAAATTGTTCTTTCTGCCTTTTGTTTTTTTTCTTCTTTGAATTTGCTATCATCTAGGTTTTAGAAGAAACCTCAGGGATAGTCTTAAGGGGCCTCAGAGAATCACTGAGATGGGTTTCTCTCCTTGATCTTGAGAAACCGTGGCAGGGAACTCTGCTGTTTGTGAAGAGGTCAGTGACCCATTTTCCACCACAGGAGGCACTGAGTTGGCCAGGCATGCACAGGTGTTTCCGCAGAGCAAACCACAGCCTGTGAGTCATGTGACCACAGAGAGGCTGGCTCTGGGGGATGGTAGGGACTGTGATGGTGGAGGGGGGTGGTGGATGGAGGCTGGTAATACAGCACTTTGGAGAGCTTCAACGCCTTCCTCTGGCCTCTGCAAGTCTTTCTCCTACAAGTACTAGTATAAGAGGGAGAACTCAGCTCTCAGCAACTCATGCTTTGCTAGAAGCATTTAGCAAGTTGCAGAGCTCCTTTACATAGTGAAATGGGCTTCTGTTGCAATTAGTAAATTGCAAAAGGTCATACTTCATATAAACAGTAAATAAATATATAAATGAGTCGAGTCTAGTTCATATCAAATGGGAGTAATTTTGGGGGAAGACAATTTGCTTCACATAGGAATATACTTTTGGGAACCAATGTGCCCTCTCATTTCGTAATGGCAAAATACCTAAAAGAAAATTTGATTCTGACCTTAAGTAAAATCAATAGATATTAGATGATATTTTAATAACTTTGAATGAAATAAATGTGAGCATTAATATATGTTTTTAATTTTAGATTGCTAAATCTGTATATCAAGCAAAATGAACATCATTTTGTTTTTACAATGAAGGCTCTCACTCCCATTGCCTCCACAACACATTTGAAATCTAAGATAAAACACAATGTTTATATTGCCATATCTCATTCCTGCACCTAGAGAGAGTGACAGCCTCTGAGTCAAAAGTTCATAAGATTGGTCAAATCTACAATCACAAATTTTAATTAGGCCAGACAAAAAGTCCCTTCCCCAGCCCACAACCTATCTGTGTAAATATATGAAATGCTATTTATTTACTCACAGCTCTAACTAGATAAGCTTGATATTATCTACCAGGGTGATGCAGAAGTCCATATGCTGCAGTGATCTTGGCACGAATGACACTACACAAAGAGTATTGAGTTCCATACTTATCCTATACCGACAAAATGAAAAGCTTCCAAAAGCAAGAAGACTAGAATGAGTGGCCTACAAAAGGAAACATGTTTATGAAAGGCTCAAGGAATTAAGGATGTTTAGATGACACAGACACAGAAAGAACTCTAAGCTGCCTTTCAATACTTGAAGAACGTTCATGATGAAACAGAATGTGTGGCTCCCTATGACAACATTTTTAAATGACTGGGTGTAACATTCAAAGAGTCGCCTTTCAGCTTAAAGGAGAGCTCATGGTAAAGCTCTGAAGTGATGTGGGCTTCTGCACTTGGCTCTGAGTTCTCCATCTTTAAAAGGCTTCAGTCTGAAACTAGACAATCATTTTGTAGAGGAACTTAATACCTCAAGAATGAGGCTAGAAAACATTTGTCCCTTTCTAAATATCAGTTCTGCATTTCTGTCAAATCCTAATCAGACGTCAGGCCCAAAAGTCCTCGTCACAGGAGTATGGGTTGTGCAGAAAGTTAACATCAGAAAGTCAGAAAAGGAAGTTTGCAAAACACATCTATGTATATACACACAAAGATAGAGCAAAACACAGAGAAACAGGGAGACAGACAAGGAGACAGAGAGATGGACTGAGGGAAGAGGAGGACGAGGCAATGATGATATGTATGTGGTCAGGTGTCAAAAGCTGATGTTGAGAACCAAAGCTATAAGCTCCATAGTTAGAAGAAGAGGGAATACAAGATTAAGGACAGCAACAAGATGTTCCTAAGCTTAATGCAGAGCTATATCCTTATTCAAAATCAGCTTAAACACATCTTGAAATCTAGTATATAAAAAGGTC
>NW_016107329.1:5712622-5841887 GCF_001604975.1 Cebus imitator
CTGGAGTGCAGTGGCGTGATCTCAGCTCACTGAAACCGCTGCCTCCTGGGTTCAAGCAATTCTCCTGCCTCAGCTTCCCAAGTAGCTGGAATTTCAGGTGAGCACCACCACACCCAGCTAATTTTCCTGTTTTTAGTAGAGTCGGCATTTCACTATATTGGTCAGGCTGGTCTCCAACTCCTGACCTCAGGTGATCTGCTCGCCTCAGCCTCCCAAAGTGCTGGGATTACAGGTGTGAGCTACCGTGCCTGGTCCAGGTATTTATAGCAATGAGAGAACGGACTCATATACCATGTATGTAACTCTACAAATTGTCACATGTTTAAGAAAATCTTTCCTTGATTAATTATCTGCAAGAATTACCATCTCCCATGAACTTCTGTAACCCCAGGATTTCCTTTCCGCATGAGGGGAGAGTGTGCCCTATGCTTCTGTGCTGCTGATGGCCAAGTGTGCCTCTTTGTCTTTTCCTCCAAGTTCTGACAAACATTTTGATGTAAGTATTTTGCTTTATTCATCTTCGCCAACAAGAATGAGACTCACAAGTAGTAAGTCTTCAATAACTATTTTCTAGAACTTTACCTGGTAATCAGGAGTCCTGGGGGATCCATCACTGAAGAACTGAATTCTTTGAATTTCTGCTCTGGATTCTCTGGCTTTTATAGTTAGGAGGTCAGGAAAAACTGTGAGCGTTGTGTACATGTCTCGTGATTTGTCACTGAGCCTCTGGGGTCTTGAAGATTTGTCTGTCCCCTGAGCCTGCTCTCATGCTCACAGGACATTAAGAGGCATGAAGACATTGCTGGAGTGAGTGAGTGCATGGGTTTCTTTTTTCTGACATTAGCCTTAGACTTGTCACAGAAAAAGGAATGAACAAATCGGTAGAAGAGTCAAAAATGACAAGTCAATTCACAATTGTTACTGCCAGAAGAAAAATTAGTTGCAGAGTTATCTGCTTTCAAATGGTTTCAAAAGTTTTTATTAAGGTAGAGGAGGCATACAGAGTTTTCTGAACTTAATAACCAATTGACTCATTTCTCACTTAGCACCTAGGAGTAGTAGAGAGTCCATGCAGGCACACAGCAGCTACTTGAAAGCTAACAATATTCCTCATCTTCAAGATGTCTGAAAGTATCATTTACATATAAAATCACATATTTAACAATGAAATCCACAGTTATAAACTCCATGAGAACAAGCATTACACCTCTCACTCACTGCCTCACTGTCATTACTTGGTACTTGATAGGCACTCAATAAAGACTTTCTTCATGAATGAATTAGTGGTATTTGAAAAGGGGCATAGCTCTGAGACATGGAAGAGACATGGTAAGTTTCATCAGAAGATACAACTGAATCTGGGTCTTCGTATTGCATCATACACATAAGTTAAGACAGGAGTAGAAGTTAAGATGAAGATGGGTTGTCATGTTTATAACCAAACCTAGACCTAACTGTCCCACAATCTCCAGTTAGGGTAGGCATAGTTAGATAAGATACTCTGGATGAAGTCATTGTTAAAATTATTGCATGCAGCCAATAACTCATTCTGTGAAACAGCCTGCTGTAAATGGTTGCAAATACATTCCAGAAGACTGAGGTTTAAAACGGCTGCCTTTCCTTGATGAGCTGCCATCATTTGTGACACAGACCCTGCATGATGAAAATAGAGTACTGTCACACTTTGAAAGTTTGGTAAGATTATTTGATATGGGCAATATCCTGTTAAAACATAAAAACTTTCTATTGAGTTGCTTATCTTTTCTGCATTGATTTGTTAAATTCTCTATTATGCTTCATCTAGCCACATTAAAGAATTTGGTTATTATTAATATTAACATACCACTTAATTACCTTTGTTCACTGTATTTTTAAAACATGAACTGCCAAATGTAAAAATTCACTTTACACAATAGTTTTAAGGCATGCTGTAGATTTTATTGTTTTTTGTTCTGTTGTTTTGTTTTGTTTTTAAGGCAGAGTTTCACTTTTGTTACCAAGGCTGGGGTGCAGTGGTTTGATCTCAGCTCTCTGCAACCTCCAGCTCCAAGGTCCAAGCAATTCTCCTGCCTCAGCCTCCCGAGTAGCTGGGACTACTGGCATGTGCCACCACACCTGGCTAATTTGTATTTTTAGTAGAGATGGGGCTTCACCATGTTGGCCAGGCTGGTCACGAACTCCTGACCTCAGGTGATCCACCTGCCTTGGCCTCCCAAAGTGCTGGGATTACAGGCATGAGCCACTGTGCCCAGCCTACCTTATTTTTGTTTAATGGAAACATATTTAAAGACGCTTTACAAAGACGTTGGTCTGTGAATATGAGGTAATTTTACACATGTAATTAATATCTTGAAAATGTTTGTCATTTTTTCTATCCATAAGTAAATTATATAAATACAGACTATATAAAAAGTATATCATAAAGAAATCAATACCATAGCATCTGTGTGGCAAGGTCTAAAAGTATAGAAAGGATATGATTTGTATTTTCTCTAGGTGCTGGGAGATGGTTATTTCAGATGCTCTCTTGTTTCTTCTCTCAAGCTTCCTGAAAATAGTATCAAGTGTTATAACCTCTATTCCTAAGATCAGCGAAGAAGACATAAAGGTTCAACGCTCTTACAAAGCAATTTAACAAAAGGCAAGGTTCAACGACCAGAGCTATGTAACATACAAATTGCGTAAGTGAGCTCAAAAGGTGGTGTGATTCTCCATCTTTCCATTCAAGGAGCTTTCTTCTATCACGCTGATGGGTGTAATCACCTGGCTAGTTTCAGGTTTACTTTGGCACAGGTAAAAAATATACATGTTTTGTGGGTTTGTTTACATAAAAACCTATCCGTATTATGCTATCCTTAAAAATTAATGAAATTACATTTTTGTTCTATAAACAGATAAAAGGCTGTTCATCACAGGTCAGCAGAGTGTTTTGTGTCTCCCATCCTGAAAAATAGATGGCTACCTGTACTGCTGACAAGATTTCACACTGTCACACAAACATTCGTTTTCTTTTTGGCATCATTTTTTCTTATTCAGGTCATTTTTCCATTACTCTAAGTTTCCCAAGCTCTTGTTTTTGAACTTCATTCTGTAGAAGAATTAGATCCCTATAACTATGTGTGTGCATGTAGATAAATAAATACATATATACATGGATACACAAACATAAATGCTTAAATATCTAAGCTATGAATACAAAAGTACAGTGTCATGGGAAAAGCACATCACAGAGGTTGCCCAAAGTCCCAGCATCTCACAATGCAATTTTTAATGGTCAAAAAAACCTACATGAAATAATATTTTGCACAAAATCGCCTACGGAAAATTTTAACACAACTCCTATCTATTGCCTAATAATACTGCAGTTTTTTCAGATTAGGTTCACCGTGACATTTCCCAGAGACATGCATGACTGTAGCATGGCCTGAGCTGTCTGGCAATGCCTTCATTTGTGATATGGGATACAGTAGAGCCTGATTTGTAGTGTCTCTAAAACTCAACCAACTCTACTTTCTGCACCAGGATGTTTACCAAGCAAGTGCTACTTCATGTTCTAATCTGTTTCATGTTACACCTGGGTTAACTGACGTTCACACATCAAGTCTTCCACTGTAGGGTCGGGCCCAGAACTCAGGATTCCCCATAAACACTTGGCTCTTGGCCAAGACTCCCCTCCACCATGCTTTGTGCATTTTATTTGCCCTCAGAATCCATCAGGTAGTCAATAAATGTTCACTGATCACATATTTGGACCTAACCGTGTGATAGAAGCTAGAAATACAGTGGTTAATGAAAAGCTTACAGCTGAGGTAAGAATGTAGATACCAAATAAAATCGGACAAATAACGTACAGTCAAGCGCAGTGATGTAAGAAGTACAAATTGATAAAGGAGGGCCTAAAGGGGGATTGGAAACATGAAATATTGCCAGGGACAAGGAGGGAAGGAGATGGAAGTAGGCATGACCCTAAAAAGGCAACATAAAGAATCTTTATAGCAAGAGAGCTGTGTGTTAGCTGTGGTTAGCTGTGTGTCATCTGTCTACACAATATTCCCTCCTCATTGGAGATGGATACGTTCCAGGATCCCTGCTGGATGCCTGAAACCACAGATACTACTGAATCCTATGTATACTGTTTTCTTGTACATATGTACCTATGAAGAAGTTTAAAAGACTAATAACAACAATAATAAATCAGAACAATTATAACAGTATGCCAGCTTCACTTTACCCTCGTGCTTTGGGCCATTCTTAAGTAAAATAAGCGGTACCTGAACACAAGCACTGCAACACCACACCAGTCAATCTGATAACCACGATGGATACCAAGTGACTAACAGGCTGGCAGCATAGACAGTGCAGGACACAGAGAGGATTCACGTCCTGGGCAGGAGAGAGCTGGATGGTTGAGATTTCGTCACACTACTCAGAGTGATGAGCAATTTAAAACATATGAATTGTTTACTTCTGGAATTTTCTATTCAACATTTTGGGACCATGGTTGATGGAGGGTCACTGAAACCATGAAATGAAAACACAGATGAGGGAGGACTGCCGTACCCAAAATTATCTATGTGATCTAATTGCATACAACTAAACACACATATGCACACATACATGAGTACAAATAAACCAGCAGAAACATGACTATGATTCTTGCATTGTATCATTGTCAGTATCCTGGTTGTGATCATTGTACTATATTTCTGCAAGATAATACCATTGGAGGAAACTGTGTAAAGGATATATAAGATCTCTCTGTATATTGTTATAACTGCACGTAAATCTACAATTATTTCAATAAAAAGCTCAATTAAAATGGGACTAACAATGTATCCTGATGAATTAGACAATATTCTTTAAAAAGTCATATTTAAGTTAAGACCCAGAATTATAAGTTCGGAGGGTTAGGAAAAGTCAGGGTCCAGGGGATGGTATTCCAGACAAAACAAGCAGTATGTTGGAGACATGAAGAAGTCTGATTTGCCAAATGTAGGGAGAAAAATGGAGTAGTCTCAAGAGTAATTGAAATGCCAGATTTTTTTAGGGCACTGAAATCATAATAGGTATTTCATTTACTTTTCTTTGAGGGTAATTTATTTTAAGAAAAGTGGCATGATTAGGTGGGTAATTTTCTATTATCTCTCTGGCTGTAGAGTGAAAATTGGATTAGAAATTAGGAATGAGCCCGGAGTGGTGGTGCATGCCTGTGGTCCCATGTCCTTGGGAGGCTGAGGTGGGAGGATGGTTTGAGCCCAAGAGGTCTAGTTCGCAGTGAACTATGATCACACCACTACACTCCAGCCTGGGAGACAGAGTGAGACCCTGTCTACGTCTTAAAAAAAAGTAAAAAAAACCCCACAAATTGAGAAATTGTGGGTGAGAGGCCAGTATTTTAGTAGCTATAGCAATAGTGAGGGGGGTTCACAAGAACTAAGCAGAATGGTGCTCATGTGGCTGCAGGAAAATGAGTGGATTTGGGAGGTCTTTAAGAAGCAAAAGAAATGGACTTGGTAATTTATTGGATAAATTTATACCTTGCTGAATGAATAGCAAATGTTATTTACTATAACCAGAAACACCTGGAAAAAGGGAGCGGTCAAGGGATCAGGTAGTAAGATTGATTGTGGAAAGGCTTTGGAGATGAATATGTTTATAGTATTTTTAATTAGGACTCCATAGCAAGGTTTGAACTTATTTGTATTTCTGTGTGTGAATTTCTGTGTTGCAAATCACCCATGGTTTGTAGAGTCATGTTTAGAACATAACAAGAGTGTCCTCTTTTCCCCACCATATTGTACTCTACACAGGTAATGATAGCATGTCATCCAAAGATGTAAAGGCATGTGTATCGTTGGTCTATGTCAGGCAAGAGCTGAAAGAGGGAGGAGACCCCCTCAGAGGGAAGAGACGTGGAGAACACTTGTGATGTTACCAGCAATTCTACTTTATTACGTAAGGAAGGAAATATGTTTCTTATAACATCACTTTCAATTGTGAATGATGTAGGATTATTTGAAACTGACCACCTATATGAGGCCACAAAAATGTACAATTATTCTATTCCAGGAATAATCAAGCTGTTTTCAGAATATTGAAAATTTAATTTATTTCTGTCTCAACCTTTTGATCATTCCTTCAACTGAATTATTAATGGTTTCCAAGAACAAATCCCAAAGACCAATTTTACTGCAATTTCATGTCTCAAGGCAATACATGCACTATATACTAGGTTAATTTTTAAGTGGGGCTCAAAATAGAAAAAAAAAACTATAAATTTTAATACATAAAAATATTGCATATATTTTGGTAAATGTTCCATCAGGACTTAGTAAAGTGCTAATATGAGGTTAATATGAAGTTAACAAAAATTATGTATTTAGCAGAATGAATGAATAAGTTAAAGGTGATTCAAGATGTTAGATATGATTTTCAGTACAGAAATTCATATGTAACTTTAAATATAAAACTAAATTGTTTTGATTGAATTAATTTTTGGTGAGATTTTAGTCAAGGATAAAAATAAGGAAAACTGGAAATCTTGATAGTTTTATCTCTAAAGAATTGTTAAATGCAGTATCAGCTGTGCCAAATTTAAGTAGTATGTTCTTAGGTACATTATGAAGCATCTGCCTCAGATTTCTTATGTATGAAATAATAATATCCTTCTTCATTTGATAGTTTGTAGTAGACAGAATTCTAAGATGGCTCCATGACTTCCACCACTGATGTTACCCTCTTGAAGTTATGTAAGATTCCATGACAAAAGAGATTGTGCAGCTGTAAAGTTACTAATCATTTTACCTTAATACAGAGACACTGTCTGGGTGGGCCTAACTGAGTTGCATTAGAGTTTCAACTGGCTGGCAGTAGAAGAGGAAGTTAGAAAGAGTTGAACCCTGCAGGGGTAGTATTTGATGTGTAAGAAGTTCTGGCCTTTGAAGACGGAGGAGTCACAAGGCATGAAACGTGGGAGGCCTCTGCAAACTGAGGGCAACCCTGCACTGGCAGCCTGCGGGACAAAGCCAGAGACAGCAGAATTTGTCCAATAACCTGAATGAGGTTAGATGGCTCAGGCTGTGGAGGAGAACACAGCCTGGCTGAGACCCTGAGCTGAGAACCCAGCCAGGCTCTGCTCAGGCCCTAATCTGCAGGGATTGCTAGACAGTAAGTGGGGGTCATTTTAAAGAGCTAAGTTTGTGATAATTTATTAATCAGCATTTGAAAATGAATATGTAGTTTTCAAGTTGATCTGATACAACGAAGGTAAACCCTCAGAGCCCTGTGTCTGTACAAGCATGTGCTAAATAAATGTACTTCCTTCTCCACTTCTGCTACTGGACTATCTCTATATACATGGATATCTTACACTCCTATTTTAAACCTAAGCTTCATGGCAAGCTATGCTTTGTTGATTAACTTTCTGACAAATGAATTAATATGAGCACACAACTCTCTATATGTTATAAATAAGAATAATCATGAGACTTCAGGCCTCACATTCAGGCGGGTCTCCAACTCCTAACCCCGAGTTCTTAATTCCAACTTCCTAAATCCTTGGGTTTTAGAGAGAAAGTGTACTTCATTTGAAGACTAATAAAATAATTATAACGTACATGCAAAGACATGAATATCTCAATATCATATTTATATATATATATATATATATATGCACACAAATGTATACACACATACATATATAAAATTAATGTGCTTGCTGACCAAATAAGCAGACCTTAGAATTTTTTCAAAAGGGAACTTCATTGTCAATAGTTTTGGGAAATATCTCCTCACTTACATTTGATGATTCCTTATAAAATTCTGTTCATTTCACAACTGTAATAAAGTTAGCTTGCTTAATTGTTGCTATTTTATGTGAAATAGCTCATGCAATGACTTTGTAGGCTCATCAAGAAACTGTATATTAGTATTAAAATATATTTCAGCCATCCAAAGGTGTATTCATTTCATAGATTATCAAAATCATCAAAAGCCCTTGAGAAAACTTTCAGGCAAGAAAACAAATGCTATAAATCATGGGTGCTTCACAATGTCAGCACATCTGTAGCACTGTTAAAACTAAGGCCAGCCAGAGTCATATGTGCATATATACATATAAACTACAATATAAAAATGAGAATAAAAAAGGCACTTGCAATTTTTCATCAGTGAGAAGGTGTATGGCATTAGCATGCCTTTGATGGGGTTCAGGACGTGCTACTCAAAATATGATATCTTGGCAACTGAGAAAAGAGCAGAAGCAGGAAGGTCACTCACATCTTCCCATCTCTCTCCTTTGAAGCTGGTTATAAAACCTAGGAAGAATGTTCTGAGATTCCCCTGAACCAGGTCATAATATTCTTAAGTGTTCTCCCTGTACCCAGAAGAAAGGAGCAGGAGACACAGGGAATCCAAGAAGAATCTGAACAAACAGACCATGTTATATTTTCCCAAGTCCATTACCAATAGGCCATAATATTTGTCCTCCTATTTCTCTACACTGTGTACTCTTAACATTAAACCTAGCATAAAAATATTCAGGTTTACCTGTTCTTTTGGGACAATGCTTTCATTTTTGTATGAAGGCACCAGTGTCACATAAAACTTTTATTAAATAGATTTGCATGCCTTTTCTCTTGTCATTTGTTATAGGGGCCTCAGTCATGAACTTAGTATAGAGGAGGAAAAACATCTTCCATCTACCATATAGACATTTTATTAATATTATTCTCAAATTTACTTTCCTTTTAAACAATGGCTCAGGATTATCAGAAACTGCACCAAGAATTAAACCTTCGCAAAAGCCTGTCCTAGAATAGCTGCTCAGAGCATGATGCTTTTGTTCCTAACAATTTAATAATCATTTTTAAGAGACTCTTCTATAGCACACATATCAGAAGAAGAAGAAGGATGAAAGGTACATCATGTACTAGACACCACACACAGTGTTTGAGTATTTCTGGTGAAATAAGCCTCTTGTGGCTGGGATCCATAAAACAGAACCGGGTTGGTCTTTCTGAGAGAGAAGAGGGCACTTCTCAAAGCAGTGGTGCTGAGCATGGCATCTTCCAACCTCCCAGGGTCCTAGGGAGGGCATGGATGCCCTCAACCATTTACAAGATTTGGTGGGTAGTTCCCTGCAGTTTGCTGGGGAGAGGAATCTTCACACTCATGAGCTTCCATAACATCAAAAACTTAATAGTCACCACCCTAGAGAGGTCTCAGAAGAAAGGAAGCTATATTTACTGAAGTCCAGTGATATGTTTTGATTTTTTTTCTAAATTTTAATAATCAATACTTCATTTTTATGTGTAATTTTTTTTTTTACTGATGAACTTGCAGTTTTTAAATAGAACCCTGCAAGTGAATATGCAAATAGTAGACAATATGTGCATTTCACACACTTGTGTAACAACAGAGTCATTTTCTTTTTGGAACATCTACAGCACCAAATGCACCAGTGAATGACTTTAGTAATGCAACTGTAACAGGATAAGACAATCTTGCAAAGCAAGATGGTGGCTTACACCTGTAATCTTATTGCTTTGGGAAACAGAGGCAGGAGGATTGCTTGAGGCTAGGAGTTTAAGATCAGCCTGTGTAACTGAGACCCCATTTCCACATATATATATATATATAATTTTTTTTTTTTTTTTAATTAGCTGGGCATGGTGGTGCCAGCTCCCTGGGAGGTTGAGGCAGGAGGATCACTTGAGCCTAGGAGTCCAGGCTCTAGTGAGCTATGATCGCACGACTGCATTCCAGCCTGGGTTACAAAATGAGACCCTGTCTCTAAAGTAAATAAATGAATTAATTAAAGTACACACACACACACACAACAATATGGCAAAGCAAAAGCAAAACAACCTAAAAGTTAAAGTTACATTATCGGCAGTTATTATTTACAGTCCAAGTATTTTTCTGCCCTTCCTTTGGGTTATGGAAAGCAACAAAAGCTTTTAGAGTTGGGAGTGGTATGATAATTCTAGTATTTTGGAAAGATGGACCCTCTTGTATTATATTGGCACACTGGGTATGTAAGAGAATACAGGGAGATCAGTAAGTAGACTGTAGTCATGGAACAGGCAGAATTTGTAGAAGTCTTGTCTGCTTGGAAGGCAAACATAAATAAGAAGAGAAACAGAGGGAGGGATTTGAGAAACATTGCCAAGAATTGGCATAATACTACATTATGACTGGAAAGATAAGAATGGAGAGAAAAGAGAGGAGTCAAAGAGGTTGTTGCTCCCCTGCTGAACCTGGATAACTGATGGACCAGTGTAAAGTGCTTTACATGCTGTGTAAAGTCTTTGATTTCAACAAGAGATTATATGTATAAGACATGCATATGATTATAAAATTGTACAACCTTAATATTTTTGTCTTCAAAATAGCCAGCGTGAACCTTGAGAGTTATTTTATTAGCTTTTTTGAGCTGCTTTTTTAAAGAAATTATTTTTAAAACTTAAAATTTCAAAAGTACCTATACTTTTCCCCCAAATACCTCCTAATGGGGCCATGAATTTGTGTACCAATTAAGAGTGTTTAAAGGCAAGTTATGCATCCCATCTCCTAGGTAATAAACTGTCATCTATCCTGGTGACAAAGTGAAAGTACAATCATTGGTTCTGCACTTAGGAGACCAATTAAAACACAGTCAATCAATTTTGTCAACCTTGAGAGCCTGTATGGACCCTCATCTAATTATTGGTAATATATTAGTTAGCTATTGTTGCATAACAAATTACTCCCAAACTTCACAGCTTGAATAGCTGGTTTGTTTTTTTTTTTTTAAATCTCACACTTTCTGTGGGTCAGGAATCTGAGTGTAACTTAGCTTTGCCTCCAGCTTAAGTATCTGATCTCCAGGCCTTCCAGGTAAAACATGGATTAAATTTGAATGTCAGATACACAACAAACAATTTCTTGATCTAAGTATGTCTCAAGCATTCCATGGGACATACTCAGATTTTTAAAAATCATATTTGCTTATCTGAAATTCAAGGTTGTCAGGGTGTCCTGTGTTTTTATTCACTAACCCTGACTGCCTTACTTATGAGGTTGCATGAAAATGCTGGCTGAACCTGCAGTGTTTAGACCTGACTGGGGCTGAAGGATCCACTTTGAGCTCACGCATGTGGCTGTTAGTGGGCTTCTCATGGGACGTTGAGGTAGGGTCCTCAGGTCCCTGAGAGCTGCTCAACTGGGGGGGTCTCAGTTCTTTGTTTTACCGCATTGACCTTTCTATAGGGCTGATCCCAACTCCCCAGCATGATGGATCCAAGAGAAAGTTAGCACAACAGGGAGCCACTACCTGTTACTATCCTAAGCTCACAAGTGGCATCCCAACCCTTCTGCCATATTCTATTCACTAGAAATGAGTCAGTTAGCCCAGCCCACATTCAGTGGGAAGAGATTACACGAGGAGATCAATACCACAAGGCCGGAATTATGAGGGAACATTTCTAGGCAAACTATCACAGGCATATTCCCAATCAATTACATTTTCTGATGTCCAGAATAGCTATTAAATGCATAATCTCATCTCTTTAATGAGAAAATTAAATTTTCTGATGTCCAGAATAGCTATTAAATACATAACCTCATCTCTTCCTGGAGTTGTTCCTCTCTTCCCACAGAACATGTCCCACCAGGAAATAATAGGCTATGTGGTAGATGCCAATGAATCCAGCACATACTCAGCTATTTGTGTTTTGTAGAATCAAACAATAATAAAAAGGTAGTTTCACATTGAAATACATACACATAAATTCTGGGTTTGATAAAAAAGGTATTTAAAGCCTACCTCTCACGTAGGCTTAGTTCGATAGAATAATATATTTTTATGCTTGTTGTTTTGATGGTTATAAAGAAAATCACCTCAACATATTCCATTTCATCTTTGTGTAGAATATAACAGAAATTTAAACTCTTTATCCACAGAATGGGAGGAAATATTGGCCGACTTTCCATCTGACAAGAGATTAATAATCAAACTATATCAAGAGATAAACACATTAGTTATAAAAGGAAAAGTAAAAGAATTATACATTTCCATTTAAAATTTAAAACATTCTATGGTTGGAAAGTCATATTTTTAACTTAGCTAATATAAGAAATTTAACTGTTAGTTTTTTTATTGAAGATGTTGATGTCTGCTTTGTTGACCCTAACAAGTCTATTCTCATTAAAAACAAGAAGAGAAAAATGTTGTTCAAACCCTCTAAAAACCACTTCCAAATTAACAAAAATTATCTTTCTCCTAAATATTATGTAAGATACAGAACATTGTATTCACATTCTAGTTGTTCTCTGGGTTCTAGGGAATTACTTGAGCTTTCTGGTAATTTGAAATAATCGTTTTTCTCAACTGTGACTCACAAATAAGGAATACTGAGTATCTGCCCAGAAACTTCCAGTTTAATACTTAAATATTACAAAGTCACTTTTTAAACTTCATATCTGAGAATTATTTTGAGCACTATATCTTAAAATATCTTAATTACTGTGTCTCCTTCTTTACATAAATAATTATCCTAATTATTAATGCCGCTATAATGTCAGTTAGCAAACAGTATCCAATTTTAAGAGTTAGAGAACAGGCTATGATTCTCAATTTTGCCTCTATTTTCTTCTCTCAAGAAAGAATGAAAGACATCTTCAATTTCTACTTTAGGCAATTTCTTCTAAAAACTCAACTACCCAGAAGGACAGCTTTCTATCCCTTTGCTCTGTCAAAATTTAGCTGTTCTAGGATATCTACAGGCCATGAAGAACTATTATCAGTACCTAAATTTGAATCTTGACTGTCAGTTTCTCATTGGCATTGCTTTGGAACATGGCTAAGTCAAGTCATTCATTCTACTGATGAAAATGGTTTCCAAGGCCAGTGGCTAGAAGATGAACCATGCGTACTATTTCAGCTTTTCTCCTTCTCCATGTTCCTAACTGCGATTTGGTCCTCATCCACCTTCCATCAACCAATTTCTAGCATTTTAATTACTCATCTGTTATTTCACAAAGCTTCAGTGAGAGAGTTTATGAAAAGAATTCTAACCTATAAGCATCAAATTAACATGACTTTAAAATAATAAGCAAGCTGGTAAGAGTGTGGCAGATGTGCCAGGTACTGGGTAAGTGCTTCACTTGTTCTGTCCTGCATTCTCCCACAAATCCTTTTAGGTGAACGTTCATCCCACGTGTGCCTCTGACCTTGCTGCTTTAATAACTGAGATTTAAAAAAAAAAGTATGTATTTTTTTTGAAAAAATTCAAGGTTGTCAGGATGTCCTGTGTTTTTATTCAGTAACCCTGACTGCCTTATTTATGAGGTTGCATGAAAATACTGGCCGAACCTGCGGTGTTTAGACCTGACTGGGGCTAAAAACAAACAAACAAAAACCATGTATTTCCATCTTATACCAAGGTTTATGAATAAGAACAGTAGTTTCTACAGGATGTATCCATTGCCTTGTTAATCACAGACCACAGTGGTGATGATCTGGTCACCAGCCAGGCACATTTGTAGTTTTAAGGATATTAGCAGAAGGTAGTCTGTCATTGGCTGGATTATTTTACAGCTTTTCTAACCCCATTTGTACTCAAAATAGGTCTTGATTAAATGTGAATTTTTGCCATTCCTAAACATGTGATCTAATGCTCATTCATTTATCATCTGCCAAATTAGATTTTTTAAAAAACTGGAATCACTCTTGACAAGTCCATATTATTTGCTATTTGTTTATGAAGTGTATATGTAAAGAAGATAATGTAAGACATCAGATTGCAAGCTCCCTGGAATTAAGGATTATATGGGGCTTTGTTTCTCGTCCTTTTGCTCTCTGACTGTATTATAGTCCTTAACACTCATAACACCACCCATGTGATGAATGAATAAATGAGTGAGTGAATGAATTTATCATATTTTTCATAATCTAGGAGCCTAGAGCAAAAACAAATGCCATTTTCTCAACATATTAGCTAATTTTAGATGCCTGATAAAGTAGCTTGTTTATATAAAATTAAACTGCTTACCAGCTAATTAAGAGACATGCATTGCTTGTTTTTTAAAAAATCTGATAATGATAGTGCTTTTGCCTGATCCTATGAAGGTATAAAAGGTGAAATGATGAGCTATGAAGCATACAAGGTTAAAGAATATACTAGAAGACCATTAGCTTTAAAAAATATTTTAAATATTTTTCCCAATACATTGGAATTTGTTATCTGCTTTAAATAGTCTGCTAAACTTCCCCTTTTGCTCTACAAAATATTTTTTCCATATTGCAGTGAGGTTACTAAAGAAAGTCAGAAGTAATGATGATTGGCTTCAAAGAAAATGAATGTCATCTGTCCTTAACTGGTTACCTGTCTGTCTATTCATTTATTCAGGCCTTTTTTTTTTTTTTTTTTTGCACAAATTACAGGCAGTACCTCAAACCCCCAATTTCTACATCAGCTTCTAAGTGAACTGAGATTAAGGCCATCTTTATTTGAGCTCTAGTTTTCTTTTCCTTTTCTCAAAACACTCATCTACTCTGTACTTCCCCTGGACATGGAGGAAGAAATGGCTGCCCCATGCCTCAGCCATTTCTTTCTTACTTTTTTTATTTTGTGAGATAGAGTGTCACTCTGTTGCCCAGGCTGGAATGCAATGGCACAATTGGGTCACTGCAACCTCCGCCTCCCAGGTTCAAGTGATTCCCCTATCTCAGCCCCCCAAATAGCTGGGATTGCAGGTACATGCCACCATGCCTGGCTAATTGTTGCATTTTTAGTAGAGACAGAGTTTCATCATGTTGGTCAGGCTAGTCTTGAACTCCTGACTTCAGGTGATCTGCCCTTCTCGGCTTCCCAAAGTGCTGGGATTACAGGTGTGAGCCACCATGACCAGCAATGCCTCAACCATTTCTAAAGTAAAATTCTCCAGAGATATTATTGATCCTTCCTCTCTTCATACTTGCATCATCAATCATGTCCTATATCTCTGTCTTCAATCCCTCCATATCCAGGCACTCAGATTCTCCTGCAAATGCTTCCTAGTCTTAAACACATACTGCCCTCAATCTCGCTTTTTTGCAACATGCAGTTTTATCTCTTTCTCCTTTTCTATCATGTGTCCCCATAATCTCCCCTTGCTACCTTCATTTCCTTTCCACCTGCTAAATAATATCTGGGACTCTACTCCCACAATTTAATAGAAATCACTCTTCCCAAGGTCTTCAGTTACCTTATAAATGCCAATTTGAATTGTGTTTGTTCAATTCTTATTCCGCTGCCTTCTACAGCACGTAAACTAGTTTGTTTTGTTTTATAGAGATGGGGTCTTGCTATGTTACCCAGGCTGGTCTCGAACTCCTGAGCTCAAGCGATCCTCCTGCCCCGGTCTCCCAAAGTGCTGGATTTACAGGTGTGAGCCATTGTGCCTGGACACCTAAGCTAGTTTATTCCTCTATATATTCTCCATTCTATATATAGACTGATCAATACTGCACTTTATGTGTCTGAAAGTTAGAATCCTTCCATGGATGGTCTCCAACTGTTAAACTTCCCTCTTTACTACATAGGGTCCAACTCAAATGCTTTCCTTTCCATGAAAATAATTTCTCACTACTCTGAAATTTCAAAGCTAGTAGTTTTCTCTTTTTAAAAGCTCAAATTGTCCTATCAGTTACTTGCACAAATGTTATATCTCAGTTATATACTAAACCGTTAAACTTTAGATATCATCTATATCTTTACACTAATACTGCAATTATCAGGCTTTCATCACTCAGGAGTGTCCCATGTTTAACAACTATTTACTTGCTGACCGACTGAATGATACATGCAAACATTTATTAACTGTCAAAACATAATCACAGAAGGTCCCACCACACTATAATCTAGAGTCTTAATGCTTTATGTTTGATGGCAAACTATTCTTAGCATAAAATTTGTTCTAACTAGCTCATTTACCTTTACTTTCCTGAAAACTCAAGAACCTTAAGAGTCTTTGTATTCTGAATTGCCACCTTTAGGCAAATTGTGGTCAGTTGGCTCTAACTAAAGGGGAAATAGTCTTGAAAAAAAAGTAGTTTGTATCCCTTTATTTGTACTCTACCTGTGAACACGGTGAGGGTATACACTTTTGTGTCAAATCTGAAAGTCCCACAACTCAAAATTACATCCCTAATTTTTCTAATGGCTAAAGGAAGACACATGGTCAAAAACAGAATGTTGTATCCCTTTGTGTTACAGTTTGGCTGAATGGAGCTTTATCTTTGCTTAATTAGTTTAATATTTTCTATGAAATAAACTATGAGGCATGCCCATCTTTTTATATGCCTGTAACACATGCAAATGTAAAGATCTATATCTATTCAGGGATTGTATTCCTATAAATATTCATTAGTGAATTTTTAAATTTATTCCAAAAATCTCTATTGAGTGCTCGACACATGCAAGGTGCTGCTAAGTGCTTTGGGAAACATAAAAATGAATTAGACAAAAACTGTGCTCTTAAGGAACTCACAATATATTAGGGAATATAAGAAATGCACACAAATAACTCTGGTACATGGTTGACGATGATAAGTCCCATAAGAGCATTACAGATGGAATGCCATGGGGATTCTTGAAATAATGAGGTACTTTGCACAGCAGGAAGGAGCAGAAAAACTATCGTAGAAAATGTGGAACTTGAGCTGATCCTTTAGCAACTGGCATAATTTGAGTATGAGGGAAAAATACTTCAAGGAGAGGAATTGAAATGAGAAAAGACAGAGAGGGCATTTCAGAGTGTAATGGTCCTGCTATAGGCCTCATAATGCAGAAAGAAATAGAACGCAGGGGCTCAGAAAGGCTGCTGAAAGTGATGGTAATTAGACACTTGAGAAGGAGTGTTATCTCTCCAGGCCTAAGTATATGTAGGTGGTGCATCCATTGTCCTGACTTCTTCAAACCTGACTGTATTAGTCCATTTTCACACTGATGTAAAGAACTGCCTGAGACTGCGTAATTTATAAAGGAAAAAGGTTTAATTGACTCACAGTTCAGCAAGGCTGAAGAAGCCTCAGGAGACTTACAGTCATGGTGGAAGAGAAAAGGCAAGCAAGACATCTTCTTCACAAGGCAACAAGAAGGAGAATGAATGCAGGAGGAACTACCAAACTCTTATAAAACCATCAGATCTCATGAGAATGTACTCACTATCATGAGAGCAGTATGGGGGGAGCCACCTCCATGACTAAATTACTTCCACCTGGTCTCTCCCTTGAAATGTGGGGATTATGGAGATTATAATTCAAGATGAGATTTTGGATGGATGGGGACACAGCTAAACCATATCATTGACCCAGAAAGTGTTTCACTCTGCACTGATGGTGTTGACTACTGAACTGGTGTGCCTACATGAGCAACAAGGGGAGGAAGCAGGGAAGGATGTATGCTCCCTGGGCTGTAAACTTATGTGGTATAATGCATACCTCACTCTGTTGATTTGAGCAACCCCGTCCAAAGTCCAAGTGGTCATATGTACACCGATACTCTATCCCAGACTTTGAAGTCAGGCCTAACACACATGGCAAACAATAAGCAAATGCTTTCTATGAATGTTATTCAGAGAGCAAGGTCCTATAAATAAAACATGAAATTTTACTTAAGTAGTACCTGAATTAGGGTTATAACAAAGAGAATGGACTCTGGAGGAACCAACGAATAGGAGAGGGACAGTTTGTGAACCTGTTGACTAAGAGGATACTTGGCATGGTAGCCAGACCCCAAGCTGGCCACAAGTGAATCTGGCCTCATCCTATCACTATGTGGTTCCCTTCTACACTAGTAGGGTTAGACTATTTAACCAGTGCAGTAGTGCAGTAACGACAGAGTGTGACTTCTCTGGATAGGTCATCTTGTTCTCTTTAGGATCACTCACTCTGATGGACACCCGCTACTGTGCTTTAAGGACACTCAGGCCAACTTTTGGGAGGCCCATGTGATGAGGTCCTGTGGCCTCTTGCCAACAGCCAGCACTAACTTGCCAGTCATGTGAGTGATCTACCTTGGAAGTGAATCCTTTGGCTCCAGCCAAGTCTTAAGATAATTGAATCTCATAAGAGACCCTGTGACTGTACAAGCCAGTTAATCTACTTCCCAAATCATCTTATGGAAGTTGGGTTAGATAACAAACATTTTTTCTTGTATATGCCACTAAGTTTTTGGGGGTAATTTTTAATGCAAAATAGCTAGATAATTATTCTTTTAAAGGAAAAACATTAAAAGCAGATTACACATTGAAGAAAACCTGAGTATTAACTGGAAACATACTTCCAATTTTAGACAGAAACTGTCAATCCAGAGGAACTGACAGGAGCTCTAAGGAGTTATTAGGAGTCCCTCGGTGGTGGGAGAAACTTGTTAGAACCACATTTGTCACATTGAGATTATGATCATGCCCTAAAAACAAATTGTCTGGCTGGTTGTGTTGACTAATATAATTAGGCTGAATTCCTTGGGAATAGGGAGAGGGTTGTAAATCACTGGTGAAATATTTAACTATAAGAAGACCACCTTACATATGTGCCAACAAACATATACACAAGTGACATCAGCAAAATGGTGGAGTAGGCAGCTCTAGGCTCCTGTCTCTCCTCAGAGGCATTAAAAACAAGCAGAAACAGACAGAACAAACTTTATCGTAACTCTTGAGAACAGTCAAAGTTGACAGCAACCAAGTGAATGCTGAATTAAAAAAAAAAAGGCAACACAAATTGGTTAAAAATATTAGTGGGACTTCAGGTTGCTCTTGCCTCGCCTGCTCCTGATTTGGCAGCAGTTTCGAAGACAGCGTCCCGTGTTCCCAGTTTGGAACTCTGATATATGGTTCCGGATGAAGCAGAGCAGATCTTCTTTACAAATTATGATGTTCTAACCTGTCTAGGAGTTCCCTAAAAGACTGAAGAAAGATACTCATCTCTGTTTTGCGGGACAGAGACATCACTCAAGATGAAAAAGTAGTGGGCATTGCTCAAAAACATTATAAGACAAATGTAAAACCTACAGCCTCAAAGGGCAAAGGATTATGGCTGACACATGATCACAGCCTAATATCTGATAGAAAAGTGGGGAAGTGTTTCTTAGGGAAATTAGGCATTTAAAAGCACTCTGGCATACGGGGGAATTTAGAAAGCTACACATATGCCCAGGGAAAGGTACATGCTTACAAAGACCCTGGAGAAGGGGATGAATAGGATTTCCAGTGACTATGTTTAGTACTCAAACGTCCAGTTTTCAACCAAAAAACATCACAAAATATACAAGTAAACAGGAAAGCATGACTCGTTCAAAGGAAAATAAAAGAAAATACATTTCAGAAACCATCCATGAGGAAGAAAAGAGCCCACTAGCCGAAGACTTTAATTAATGGGCTTAAATATGCTCAAACAGTTAAAGAAAGTCAGGACCAAAGAACTAAAAAGAACCAGGAAACAATGTATGAACAAAGCTAAAATATCAGAAAAGAGATGGAAACCATAAAACATAACTGCTATGGACTGAACTCTGTCCCGCCCTCCCCCTCAAATTCATATCTTGAAGCCCTAACTCCAATGTGATGGCATTCAGAGATGGGGCTTTGGAGGTAATCAGGTTAACATGTGGTATAAAGGTGGGACTCAGTTTTGGGATTAGTGTCATAAAGAGACACCAGAGCGCTTACTTCCTCTCTGCTCCAACATGCACACAGAGAAGACATCATGAGGTCACACAGCATGAGAGCAGCTGCCACAGGCCAGGAGAAGGGGCCACAGAATGAAACCTGCCATGCTGGAGCCTTGATCTTGGACCTCCTAGCTTCCAGAAATGAGAGAAATTAATTTCTATTTTTGAAGCCGCCCATCCTCTTTTTTAAAAAATGATAGATTAACTTGACTAATACAATAACCAAATAGAAATTCCAGAGCTGAAACGTGTAATAACTAAAAAGTTCACTAGGAAAATTCAACAGCAGATTTGAACAAGAGAAAAAATAATCAGCAAATTTGAAGACCAAACATTTGAAAGTGTCCAATCTGAAGAATAGAAAAAAAAATAAAGATAAGTGCACAGAGCCTAAGGGATTGATGATATACATTCAAATGGACCAATATGTGCATTTTGGGAGTCCAAAATGGAGAGGAGAGATGGTAAAGGGCATGAAGAATATTTGAAGAAATACTGGACAAAATCTTCCCAAATTTGTCAAAATAAATAAATCTACACATCCAAGAAGCAATGTGAATCCAAGCAGGAGAAACAAAAGAAGTCCATGCAGATACTTTATAGTCAAACTGTGGAAAGTCAAAGAGAGAGAAAACCTTGTACATTCTTTATGGAAGTGTAAAATGCTTCAGCAGCTGTGAAGAAGTTTGAAAATTCCTGGAAAGTTAAACACAGAATTACCAAGTGACCCTGTAAGACCACTGTTACGTATGTACGCCCCCAAAATTGAAAACAGATACTCAAATAAATACAGGTATACATATGTTCACACAAGCACTATTCACAACGGAAAAAGGTAGAAATAGACCAGGTGCAGTGACTCATGCCTGTAGTCCTGGCACTTTGGGAGGCCAAGGGGAACAGATTGCTTAAGCCAAGGAGTTTGAGACCAGTCTGGGCAACATGATGAAACCCCATGAATATAAAAAAAAATTATCCAGGTATGGGTATCATGCATCTGTGGTCCCAGTTGCTCAGGAGTCTGAGGTGGGAGGATGGCTTGAGCCTGGGTGACAGAGTAAGACCCTATCTCAAAAGAAAATAAACAATAAAGCTGACATAGCCCATGTGCCCATGAATGAATATACAAATTGTGATATATACATACAGTGGCATACTCCTAAGCCTGGAAAAGGAATGACATATTGATACACGGACGAAACTCTGATGAACATGAATGAACCTTGAAAATATTATTCTAAGTAAAAGAAGACAGATACAAGTATGCCAAGTTGTATTGGTCTGTTTATATAAAACATCTGCAAAGATAAATCCATAGGGATAGAGAATGCAGATTGGTGGCTGCTGGAAGTTAGGAGGAGAGTGAATAGGGAGAAACAAATTGAAGTGTAAGGGGTGTAATTTTAAAGAGATGTTTTGGACTAGACAGAGATTTCAGTTGCACAGTAGTGTGAATGTTCTCAGTGCCGCTGATGTAACTGCTCACTGTAAAGTGGTTAATTTTAGGGTAGGTGAGTTTCACCTAAATAAATTATTTTAAAAATAGATGCGCATGCATAAACTGTATTCCAGGGAAGGTGTGCAATAATTTTCTTGCTGCAGAATTGAAAGTGCTGTTAGTGACTAAAAACATATGGTAACCAGAGCCTTCACACCATCTTCCCAACCACCCATCAGCATCAACAGTTGGCGAAACTGATGAGGCACAAACATATCCAGATTTTGCAATTATCAGTGGAACATCACAGGCGTATACAGCACCTCTTCATAATCAATCTAGGCCCCTCTGTTTATGAGTGTGCTTTACAAATACTTTCTAGTTGAGATATTTCCCATTCAGCAGTGACACACACAAATGCACTGCACGAGCTGGTGCCCTCCGGTGCCTCTTCATTGCCCTCTCTGGAGGCTGGGTGGTTTTATTTTCTTAGGGCTTCTCTAATACTTTGAACACATCAAATAAGAAATGACTCAAATTTCTCCCAGAATGTTCACAGCATTTCTGAAGACAGGTTTGTTATTCTATATGGAATTCTGATTACCTAATATGAAATGTATCACTGAGCCTAAATGATATGAAATTTGTTTAAATTGTATGAGATCATGACTAGTATATTTAAACTATTGTATGTTTCTGATTCTTTTTTTTTTCCCCAAGATGGAGTTTTGCTCTTGTTGCCCAGACTGGAATACAGTGGCATGATCTCAGCTTACCCCAACCTCTGCCCTTCCCAGGTTCAAGTGATTCTCCTGCCTCAGCCTCCCGAGTAGCTGGAATTATAGGTGGCCACCACCACGCCCGGCTAATTTTTTGTATTTTTAGTAGAAACAGGGTTTTGCCATGTTGACCAGGCTAGTCTCAAACTCCTGACCTCAGGTGATCCACCTGCCTCGGCCTCCCAAAGTGCTGGAATTACAGGTGTGAGCCCCGAAAACATTCTTTAATGTGTGGATGGAAGCAAGCAATGACGCAGCTAACACTCTTTCTTATTCCTGATACATGCTCTTTATGTTCTTTATTTGTTACATTTTGAAGTTAAAACAATGATAAGTCTATCAGATACATCAGAAAACTGTCAAAGTATGAAAAAAACTATGCGAAATATAGATACCCACCCATTCTCCTTAACAGTGTTTCATTAGCTGTTCATAAATAAATTCTGTTTGTTTCATCTTTATCCAATCCACCACTGTCACAGGGAACTGAACTTTTCATTTCCTTTGCTTCAGATAGTTTTCTTCATTCTCTGTCCTTATCAAGGTGTTTGCTCCAGCATCCCTGACATCCTATATAAAATAATAGCCCTTTAGTTCCCATAACATGAACATATTCTTCCTTTTCTTCCTAATACTTATCACTGGCACTATGTCATGTATTTACACATGCATTACCTTTTTACTCACTAAAGTATATGATCTCTGAAGCATCAAAGTTTGTCCTGTTCAATCCCCATGACTTAGAACAATACCTGGCACAAAATAGGTGCTCAATAAATACTCAGTGAAAGAGTTAATAAATGACTTCTAAATATTCTGGATTTTTTTTTTGCATTTTGTTTTATAATGTAAATAATATACAGGTATACCACATATGTTAGGGTATGATATACATTATATATATCTACACACACACAGACAATACATATATTGGAAAGTGTTCACTATTTACAGATGGTTTAGAAACCAATGAGAGGATAATCAGATTCAAATGTGCTGATCTTGTCAGGGAGTAGGCATCTGAGTGTACACACGAAATCCATGAGTCTCCATCTGCAGTCATCCAGCTGAGAGCCATTTGGGGATAAAACAAGCTATTTCCTGGATGAATTCATCACCAACACTCCACCAGAATAGCTTGGAATATAGATGTTTCAATGACTAAAAGAGCATTAAAGAAATATGGTCATTCCTCTGAGTCACACGGAATAAATGAATGGATATTGAAGAATAAAGGGATGCAAAAGACAAGCTATTTTCTAGGAGCAGCAACCGCAGTAATGAGCCTGCTCAATTGTGAGAACGTGTTGAGTCTCATCATGGAACTTTCAGGAGAACAAGGGCAGCAGGTAACAGGAATGTTTCTGCTTTTGGTTCTGATAGGATAATGGCAAAACTATACTATATTCAATAGATGCTTGTACTTAGACTTTATGGGTAGATCCCCCTTGTTAAGCTTTTGAATTTGCTAAACATTCCCCTCACAGTAGCCCTCTGCCTATGACCCCCGCTTCTCCACAAACCAGCAAAACAACAACAACAACAACAACAACAGAAATACATTGCGACAAATCATGTTCAATGAGTTGCATGATTTCATATCATGAAATTCATGACAGTGATTTTAGTAACCAGTATAATTCCCTTCTCCCTTCCAAAATAAGAATAAAGAAAAAAAAAAAAAGATGTTGATATGGTTTGGCTGTGTCCCCACCCAAATCTCATCTTGAATGGTAGTTCCCATAATTCTCACATGTTGTGGGAGAGACCTGGTGGGAGATAACTGTATGGGGGCAGATAACAGTATGGGGGCCGTTTCCCCCATACTGTTTCCATGGTAGTCTCACAAGATCTGATAATTTTATAAGGGGTTTTCCCTTTCACTTGGCTCTCATTTCTCTCTTGCCTGCCACCATGTAGGACGTGCCTTTCACCTTCCACCATGATTGTGAGGCCTAGCCACATGGAACTCTGAGTCATTAAACCCCTTTTTCTTTATAAATTACCCAGTCTCAGGTATGTCTTTATCAACAGCATGAAAACAGACTAATGCATGAAAATGGACTAATACAAATGTATTTCTTGTGTCAATATTTTACTTTGAAATAAACTTATTGCAATTTAAGTAAACAAATTGACATTGAGGTTTGCCTTTATACATACTATCTATAGTTTTTTTATAGGCTGGAATAGATTTCTGGGTTTAACTTCAAATTTGCACGTCACTGAATAAAAGGAAAAACAGTGCCACCCTTAACTTACAGATTTAGAAAACAGCTATTAATTAAAGATTTAGAGTATCCTGAAGTCCTCACTTGAGACTGTGAGGCAAATTAAGAAAACAAAGGCTTTTGATTGCTCTTAGTTGACTAAAGCCTACTCTTAATTAAGGACATTGTACCTCTATCATTTCCTTCTCCTTAGGCAGATTATCTAGTTTGCCATATTTTGCAGTTTGATTATACTTAATAACTAGTTCAAATATACAATCAAATATGGAAAATCCTCTTCCCAAATGTGTTTCATTATTCTGGAAGTTGATTCTTTTCCCATTAACTATATTGATATGAATAATAATTGACAAATTATGCTCTGATTCAGTGTTTTCTGGTTCATGCATTTAAATGCTAAGCATGACATAGGGTGAGCATTCCTAATCCAAAATCTGAAATCTGAAAAGCTCCAAAATCTTAAACTTTTTGAGCACCAACATGACACAAGTGAAAAATGCCACACCTGACCTCACATGATGGGTCACAGTAAAAATGTAGGTGCAAAAGACACAGTTTATTCAGCATCCCCAAGGGAAAAGTAAAACTATTTTCAAGCTGTGTGTAAGGTGTATATGAAACACAAACGAATTTCATCTTTAGACTTGGGTCCTATCCCTGAACTATATCTCATTTTATATATATATATGCAAATGTCTGAAAATCTGGGGAAAAAAGTTATTTTGAAGCACTTCTTGTCCCAAATGCTTTGGATAAGGGATATTCAACCTGTAATAATTAAAACTCCCCTCTGATATGCTTTATATTGATAAAGGATAACCTAAAGCTGCCTATAAAATCAAAGACTTAACATTACTTATTTCTTGAGGTATCCAGAAAATGCTTTGAATAAAAAGAAAAATATTTTTTAAATGAAATGTTTTGTTTATCTCAACTAAATATTATACATATTTTAACAATACACATTCCAAATTGATTTAATTTTCAAATAGAACATAGTCATAAAATATTTTTTACATAATTCAGTAAGAACACTGAAATGTATAAGTGACAGGAAATATCCTGCTCCTATTGAGGTACAGCCATGCTTTGCTTAACACTGGCATACGTCCTAAAAAGCACATCATTGGGAATTTTGTCACTATGCAAACATCACAATATGTGATGCTTACTACATACCCAGGCTATATGGTATATATCTCATTGCTCCTAGACTACAAATCTGTACAGCATGCTACTGTACTAAATACTGTAGGCAAATGCAAAACAATAAGTGTTTGCGTATGTAAAGATAGAAAGGTACTGTAAAAATACAGTATAAAAGATAGGGGAAAAATGGTACACCTATGAAAGGGCACATGCCATGAATGGAGCTTGCAGAACCGAAGCTACTCCGGGTGAGTCAGTGAGTGAGAAGTCAATGTAAAAGCCTAGGATATTACTGCACACTCATTTTTTTAAAAACTATTTTTCCCTTTTGTAAGAACACTTGGCTTAAAACACAAACACATTGCACAGCTCTACAAAATTTTTCCGTCTTTATATCCCTTTTTATAGCTCTTATCTATTTTCCATTTTTAATTTTTAGACTTTTTTGTTAAAAGCTAAAGACCTGTGTGTATTGATATTCACTAACCTAGGCCTGCACAGGATCAGGTCATCGACATCACTGTCTCCCACCTCCACGTCTTGTCCCACTGGAAGATGGTCAGGGGCAGCAACAGGCATGGAGCTGCCTCTCCTATCACAATGCCAATGCCTGAAGAACATGCCTGAGGCTGTTTTACAGTTAACATGTTTTTAAATAAGTAGAAAAAGTATACTCTAAAATGATGGAAAAAATAGCAAATACATATACCAGTAACAGTCATTTATAATCATTATCAAAGATTACATACTGTATATAATTAGAGGTGCTAGGCTTTCATATGACACACAGTGCAGTAGGTTTGTTTACACCAGCATGACCATAAACACAAGAGTAATGCGTTATGCTACAACATTACAATGGCTAAGACATCACCTGGCAATAGACAATTTTCAGCTCAGTTACAGTTTTATGAAACCACCATTGTACATGTGGTCCATTGTTGACTGAAATGTGGTTAGGAGGTGCATGACTGGGTGAATCCTAAGGTAAACATTCCTTTTGTTATTTTTTAGACCTTTCCCTGGGAATAGAAAGTGCTATGCTGTAATATCATAAAGTAAGGGATATGGAAAACTTTCCTGGGCATCTCTAGGCCTCAATTCCCTACTCCTTTCTCGATAGGATTTGCCTGATCCCCACCACAGCTGCTAATAAAAGACTTCCCAGAAGAAACAACTTCATTTTATGTGTCTAGTGGTAATTAATTCTGAGTCGTTCTCATTCTAAGGCTCACCTGGACTGGCCATTTCATGGGCAAGCTTTAGACAGTGGTTCTAAAAAATTAGTATTCCCTTACATCCTTGTGAAAAATGGGGAATGTTTTTGGAACCAACCCTCAGAACCTCCAGAATGGAGCCTAGGAATGTGCATTTGTGAGAAGTACCCTACGATGTTTTGAGCAGCAAAGGCTCCAGGGAAAATGAAAACCAAAACCAAACCAGAGAATATAAAGCATCTTTTAAGAAAGGCAGTTTTATTTCAAGATTTGGAGAAAACAATCTTACTGTTTTATATTAAAGTAAGCACAGGTATTTTATGGCATAGAAAGAAGGCAAGAGTAGCACACTCTTGGAAAACAGGAAGGATTCAAGCTTATCTTAGACCATGTTAGCTACATCCCTAGATGCGGACAGCTCTTGTTTTGCTTTCCTTAACTGTGAGATAAACTTGGCGTTGGAGAAGGACTCTGCCTGCAGATGGCTACTGCTTTTATGTGCTGTCTAGCTGTCTCAGAGAACTACATACTGCCAATCTCACTCCCATCGGGCACTGGTCCAGTCAAGGAACATAGGGAAGGGAGGGACAAAGGAGAAGAATGCTGCTTCAGATGCCCAGATACCCAGAACTAGTTGAACCCCAGGCACTGTGTTTTGCTTTCAACCTTCGTTATTTTCTCTAATCCGTATAATCTTTATTTTAAGGGTTAGAGAACATAACAAAGGATAGTGTTTTCTCCCCATTCATTATAGCCAAACTGAATCTTATGTTAGATAACTTGTCCATGGTTGCATATTTACTGAATGTCAGATTCAAAATTCCAATTCAGATCTTTATCACATACGAGGTGTAGCACTTTGAAGAAGCTACCTAGTGATATCTATAACCATACTCCTAAAAACAAGAGCTAAACTGTATTGAAAAAGTCATTCATTTCACAAATATTTACATAGTGTCCTAACATGTGTAAGATTCTCTTCTACGCACCTTCCAGATCTTAATTCATACAATGCTTAACAATGTTATGGGGTTCATACTCATCCCATATTAATGTGGAAATTGAGGTGAAGAGAGCTCAAAAAAACTTGTCTAAGGTCAGAAAGCTGGTAAGCGACCTAGCCGAGAATGCAAACCTCAGACTCTCTATCGATATCTCTGTTTGCTGCCCAAGCTGCTCATTCTCTTTAGGCTGTGTCTCAGTAAACCTAACTTCCTTATGTTAAGGATATGAGTAAAATACCTGCCTCACGTGGTGATTGTAAGGATGAAAATGAGACCACGTACAATGTTCAATAAAATTTCACTGAAGAAAGAACATTGGAAACAAGTCTTCTCTCTGAGCAACTGATGGATTGGAATCTTGGTTGTTGCCACCCCTGTACTGCATTTCTTTTTTTCCTTTTAACTTTTGTTTTAGGTTCAGGGTGTGCATGTGCAAATCTGTTACAGAGGTAGACTGTGTGATGCTGAAGTCTGATTGAACCCATCACCCAGGTAGTGAGCATAGAACCCAGTGGGCAGTTTCTCAACACTTGCTGCCTTCCCTACTCTGTTTCCAGTGTCTGTTCTTCCCATCTTTGTGTCCATGTGTACTCAATGTTTAGTTCCTGCTTCTATGTGAGAACACGTGGTATTTGTTTTTCTGTTCCTGCGTTAATTCACTTGAGATAATGGCCTCCAGTTGCATCTATGTTGCTGCAAAGGACATGATCTCATTCTTCTTTATGGCTGCATAGTATTTCATGGTGTATGTATAACATATTTGCTTTATCCAGTCCACCAGTGATGGGCATCCAGGTTGATTCCAAGTCTCTGCTATTATGATGTATAGCATGCACTGCATTCCTTCCAGTGACATCTCAGATTCTCTGCCTCTTGATGGTATCTCTCAGGTGGCCCCCCGCTCACTGTCCTCCCTCAGTAACATCCTCTGCCTTCTTTGCACCCAGTGAGATGACAAGTTCCTTCCCAATGCTGTCATGGCTCTCATGCTCTCTGTTGCTTAAGGCTTCCCCCAAATCATTAAAATGGAAGGAGTAGGAGGAGGGTGGGGAGGTGAAGAGAAGCAGGAGGAAGCAAACAAAAAATGCTTGGCTTCAAAATGGAAGCATTGGATTACTTCGGTTTTTGAACTAAAGTAATGATATTTTTAAAGTCAAATGTTATTTTATTTTAAATTAAAACCCTATGGGCAGAAAATTCATGCTCCTCTGTCAAAATCTGATTATTTTTACAAAACACTACTTTAACAGTTTCTCAAAGCTACTCACAGAACCTACTGGTTATTTCGGCTCTTTTGCAAGTCGGTATTCTGAGCTGTCAGTGTAAATTCTGAAACAAGTTTTGACTGAATTCTTTTAAAATGCAAGGACTTAAAGAATTGAAGAAAAATGCTTGCCAAAATACATTGTGAAAATTGTTAAGCAATATGTGGGGAACATTCAAAACATTCTTAAAAGCAGACCATTGCCAATTTGGCAGTATTTCCAATTTCACACGCAATTCCCTATCTAATTTGATAATACCTAAATTAATGAAAAATACAGAAAAATTACACAATATCATCACATTAATAGCAGTTCCCCAAACTGTATTTTCTCTGCCAAAAAAATACATTGCCAAAAGAGTATTTGTAATACATCCAACTACATTTTCAGATTTAATCCATGATAGTGTTTATTTTTCAAACTTTTTTTTTTTTTCAAACGGGGATCAGATAATAACTAGAAGAAGACACACTAGCCTAGTGATATTTAAAATAGTTATAGTTAAATCTGTTCACAGCTTATTTTTGTGGGACTAAATTTTTAAAGACTATCTCCTGAATATTCATCAGTAAAACTAAAAATCTAGGAAAGTATAATATACTACCTGAAAGATGAGTGGCGGGGTGAGGGCAGAGAGCAAAGATGAAGGAGGCTTTAGCTGCTAACTTCAAAACTAGCATTGTCCTAGAAAAAATTATTTTAGTCAAGCTCTTATTTCAAATTGTTGGTTTCAGCTATACTGAAGAAAATTGTATGATAAAGTGCTTTTCTTTAAGTTGGCAAGCAATGAGTATCAACTGATACTTGGTTTTTACTCTTTCAACAAACGCTGATTAAGGAATGACTCAGCAGGCAATATTCCTAGTTGCAATGGACAAAGGTGATGGTCTGTGTAGCAAGAGAGAGAAAATTAACAGGTAAAAATGAAAAAAATGTTCAGAGTGGCAAGAGCTGATAAAAACAGGATGATATCATGGAAAGTGTTTGCAAATTAAATTCAAAGGTAGGTGGGGGTGAATGTCAAGGTAGAACAAACCACACATGCCTGGGAGCAGTTTTCATCCTACGTGACACGCAGGTACAAGGTATTCAGCAAAAAGTTTGAAAGTTAATGTATCATTATGAGTCGCCACTCAGACCTACATAGACTACAGTGTTTTTTTTTTTTTTGTTTTTTTTTTTCATATTCTACTTGAGCCGTAGTAGAAAAGGCAGATGATTTATATTCACTTTGAGCACCCCTGAGCCTCTCAGTCTGTGTGATGGGCTTCTCCTTCACAATTTTTATTACAATATTCTTCTGGGCTCCATTATAACTTGATTATCTCCTTCTCTCATTAAATGGTAGGCTCTGTGGGAAAAGGATCGTGTTTTTCATTGTTTTTTACCTCCAGTGTTGAGGACGTAGTAAGCACAAAATGAATGTTTGCTAGAATGTTTTAATGACTAATTTGATAATGAAAAGAAACAGTATTTATCTCAATTTACCAGTAAAATCATTGAGATCTTGTACAATTAATTTGTGTCTGAGTCTCATTTTTCTCTCTCTAAAATGAGCTATAAGACTAAAGCTACTTCCATTTCTACAAGTTAAAGAGAAGGATATCTGACCTCAAAATATTAAAAGGAGGGGCCAAACTTTATCTTTCATTTTAACCAAGAAGGCAGCCAGTTCTCCAAAGGCTAGATTTCAAAAAATATAATTTAAACAACGAAAGAAAACAAAATCAAAGGCTGTCAGAATTTTTGGAGAAAGACAATGACTGTCAGAGTGACTTATCAGAAATTTGGAAGCAGGCCCAGCCCAACAGATATAATTCAAACTGAAGTTAAACCCACTTACTGCATAATTTTCTACCTTAATATCAGCCTTATTTTTATAATTTAATAATGATGTCTTAAGTTATTTAACAGATGGCAACATGGAGCAGACTTAATGAATTACTGTTTAATAGATTATAGCCATGTGGATATTAACTGTGCATACCTTATGAGTAAAATGAGGAATAAAACATATTTATAAATATTTTCATAGATTTACACAGGTCAAATACTGTTACCTAATTCTCTGAAGAATTCCTGAACCATCAAATGCCGCACTTCTTACAGTAAAAGCCATCTGTTATCCACCCAAATATCTCTCATACTGTATTCAAAATCATTTCTATATTTTTGCATTGAAGTTTGGGCAAATTTAACAGATCAGGCTTTGATTGTAGTGAGTCAAAAAATACACACACACACACACACATATACAATATACAAATGTTTGTTTTTCTTTTTTTTTTTTTTTTTTTTTTTGAGATGGAGTCTTGCTCTGTCACCCAGGCTGGAATGCAGTGGCATAAACCTGGCTCACTGTGACCTCTGCCTCCTGGTTCAAGTGATTCGCCTGCCTCAGGCTCCCGATTAATGGGATTACAGACACGCACCACCACATCTGGCTAATATTTGTATTTTCAGTAGAGATGCGGTTTCACTATGTGGGTTAGGCTGGCCTCGATTTCCTGAACTCATGATCCACCCACCTTGGCCTCTCAAAGTGCTGGGATTACAGGCATGAGCCAATGTGCCCGGCCACACATATGTTTCTTTATTTCACTTTTTCTTTTGAAATAGTTTTAGATTTATAGAAATTTACAAAAACAGCCCGGAATTTTTTAGTATACTGTTCGCCCAGCTTTCCCTAGTGATAACAACTTACATAACTACAGTACAATTCTCAAAACCAGGTAATTAACATTTGCATAATACTCTTAAATATGAGAGCCTATCCGAATGTTACCATTTTTTCCCCCTAGTGTTCTTTTTTTGCTCTAGGATCCAATCTAGGATCAAACACTCTATTTAATTTTTATGTATGTCTTATTCTACAGCAGTGACAATTTTCATTCTTTATCTTTCACTGTCTTGACACTTTTGATGAGCACTGGTCAGTTCCTAGAATAGACCTCATTTGGGTTTTGACTGATATTTTTTCATGCTTTGATTGACATTTGGCAAGATTCCCATAGCAGTGACGTGTTGTCCTTCTCAGCACATCCGATTGAAGCATCATGATGTGATGCTTTATTTCTGGTGATATCAGCATCGATCATGTGATTAAGGGGTGCATGATGGGTTCCTCCACAGTAAAGTTATTTTTTTTTTTTGTAATTGTTCAATTATTAGAAGAACATACTTTGAGCTGACACTGACATCCTGTTTTTCCTCAAACTTTCACCAACTGATTTTCCAATTCATAAGTGGACCTTTCTAGCAGCAATTATTACTGTCACATTGACAAACAGCAATTTTATATTTCACTCATTTCTTCTACATATATTAATTGAACCCATCTGTAAGGAAGAACTGGTCCTCATTTATTTATTTATTCAATTATTTATTTGAGTAACTATGTTGTCATGAATTGTTATTGTTGTTGTTCCATGAATTATAATCCAGTTCTGTCATTGTTTGATTGCTTAATTGTCCTACTTTGGCCCTGGGAACTTCTCCTGCTCATTCGGTGTTCTTTGGACACACCCCTTCCTGTTTGAACATAATTTTCTGCAGTCACAAGAAGCTTCAGGCTTATCTTGCATTTTCCGTGCCCCAACCTGAGCATCAGTCATTTCTACAAAGAGTCCTGGTTCCTGTTCTTGGAGATTGGTATTTACAGAAAGAAAGTATTGTTTCCTAGTCCACAGAAGTTACTCCCTGGGAATTCCTCTAAGATTTGCAGGGGACTGGAGGTCCCACTGGGACAGTACGTGGCCATGAGTTCCTAAATTTTGGACATAAATACCAATGGAATCCATTCTTAACCACTGTCTAGCAAGGTTTCAGGACACCGAGTTTACAGTATTAAAGGCTATGGTGCTAAAAAATGAAAAATACAATATCCAAAGTTTCTGTTTTGATCATTATTTCAGCTACAGTCCTGTTCTGTCATCTCTACTCAGCTAGAGAGCCAGGTTTTAAATTGATCTAGAAAATTTCCAAACCAGATAAAGACACGATATGAATATATTCCCTGCATTTGCAGCCTCAGGCCCAAGATTTAATCAGATGTGCTTGTTGTTTCATTAAACAAGGTGAGTTATCATTCACAGTGTTGGTTTAATTAAGCTCATTTGGACAATTAGAATATTCATATTAATATTTGTATTATTTATAAATGACAGGAAATGAACATACTTTACAAGTATATTTATTTATTGCCATTTCCAAAGTATCCACACTTGGTTGGTTGTGATAAAAAAATAGAAAAATATTATTTTCATCTTAAATTGTAACTGTAGGCTAAAATTTCATTCTATTTGAACATTTTAACAATTGCCATTTCCTTATTGATGGGCCAAGGAATGAAATATGAAAGTACTGCATCTATATGACAATGAAAAACTGTGCAATTGGCTTAACAAACAGCTTGTTGAAATAATCTAACATTCCTGAAGGTTTACCTTCCTCTGGCAGGTTTAAAATGTATTAGCTAAACAAGAGGAACAGATTAGCTGTTCAAATGTTAATTTATTTCAATAAATCCCTCAAAGCTATAAGAATAAATATCTAGAGCAATCAAAATTCAGGTGCTGTTAAATACATTAAATTCACATTACATAACAAATCTTTCTTATGCATTCTTAAATCTATCAGGTTACAACATAAAATGGAATGCTAGAATTCAGAGTTTACAAAATACCCAACCAATCTTGTAATATTTGCTTGTTTCTCTATATTCCTCTTTTTTCTTATCTTTGTTGTATTGTAAATTATGTTTTTCTTTTTATGTACAAATTATCTCTAAAATATTTAACCAAGGCTACTGAAGTTTAGCTCCCCACCATAATTCCTCAGGTTACTTTTGTGGTTACTCACTGTGCTGCTGCATTCCAGCTACCGCCTGTTCAACATCCATCCATGAATGTAGTCATGTGTGCATTCATTAATTCATAGACTGAAACAAAGGACCCTCAGCAATCTGATATTAAGAATTAAAAAGTGAAAAGGAGAAAGCAATAGCTTTATAAAGCAATGGCTTTCACTGTAGTACAAAATATAGGCAGAAATTAAAATTATTGAAATATAATCAGTAACATAAAGTGGTATCTTCCAAAATATGGACAACAAAAAGTGTAATAAATCAAAAAATAACAAAAGCAAAACGTTCTGTTCTAGATTTGCCTCTGAGATTATTTACTATGTAAACTTGAAAGGAACTATTTTCTTGTCTGCATTTTTTCTCATCTGAAAGTGAGAATATTTTATGGGATTCTATGTCCCAAACTAATTTGATTACTTACTTCTATATAATTATTTATTAGAAGGTAGTTATTTCCTTTAATATATTTTATAGCTTTTTTTTCTATAATTTCTTCTTGAATTAACATGTTTTGGCCACTACTATAATGGTCTATATTTGATATGTGTTATTCTCACATATTTTGCACACTAAAAGTAAGCAAACAAACAAAACAGTAAGAAAAACCCGGTACTTCACATCCTAGCAGCTGTGGTGGATTAGCCCGTAAGAGACCAACCCTACAGCCAAGAACAACTAGAAGCACTGAAAAAAAAAAAATCTATTTACACAATTAGAGGTGGTATGTTTTGAATGTCTGTGCCTTTCAAAACTCATGTTGAAGCTCATTCCCTAATGAGGCAGTATTAGAGGTGGGGCCTTTGAGAGGTGATTGGGTCATGAGGGCTCTTCCCTCATGAATGGATTAATCCAGTCATAAACTAATGGATTGATGGGTTAATGGATTAATGCATTAACATGGGAGTGGGAGTGGTGGCTTTCTAAGGAGAGAGAATTGAGCTGGCAAGTGCAGCCCCTGCACCATGTGATGCCCTGCGCCACCTGGGGGATCTGCAGAGTCCACGCCAGCAGGAGGATTCCCACCAGATGCAGCCCCTCAACCTTGAACTTCTCAGCCTCCATAACTATAAGAAATCAACTTCTTGTCTTTATAAATTACCCAGTTTCAAGTACTCTCTCATGAGCAACAGAAAACAGTCTAAGAGAAAGGGTTACCAAGGAAGTGAGAATTTGAAGGCCCCAAATCTTAGAAACAGTCAAGGCCTAGCAGTGAGCCCTTCATTTCAGAATGTTTTTTTCTCTTCCATTTTCATGTGAAGGATTTGCTTAACTTTAAGCTGTGATGTGCTGGTGGCTAAAATCAGCAATAACTGGTATCTAAGAGGGTGAGAAATTACAATGTTGGGGCTACAATAAAAATGAGAGGGAAAAATGTCAGTTTAGGATCTAGCAAAGAGAATGAGATCTGGTGAAGACCTCAAAGCTAACCAAAAGTAGATCAAATGAAAAAAAATATTAATAAAATAAACCTGAAAATCTATGTTCAAAACAATTTAATCTGCATTGGATCCAGGTGATCCTCCCCCAGCTAATGTGCCTGCCAGGGCAAAACTAAGTATCAAGTGGAAATCTAGGCACTGCCGGCCACGTATGATTTCTCTCTCTCTTTTTTTTCTTTTTTTCTCTCTCTGACACACACACACACACATACACACTTTAAACCTATAAAACATTCTTAGCTTGAAGATGGTGCAGAAACAAGCTGTGCCTCAAATTTGACTTTCAGGCTGTAGTCTGCCAAATTCTGACATACAGCCGTGAGTTGAACTTGCATGACGTGCTCAGTGTCATTATCTTCTATTTTGTTTTGTTCTGTTGCCGTTTGGTTTTATCATAGCCATCCTGTTAGGTCTGAAGTGGCACCACACTGTGGTTTCTATTTGACTTTCCTTATGCCCGATGGTTTTAATCTTTTTCTCATGTGTTTCTTGGCCATTTATGTATCTTCTTTAGAGAAATGTCTATGGAGGTTCTTTGCCCATCTTTGGTATCTTGTTGTTGAGCTGTAGGATTTTTTTTATATATTGCAGATATTAAATTCTCATCACAAAACTAAAAAAAAAAATGATTTACAAATCAAATAGCTAAAGAGCAAGAGAAAAAAAACACATCAAGCTAGAGACAATATTTGATTCACTTTTCTATAGGTATGTTATACTTCAGCCTAAACTGTATAGGTTAATAAATAAAAACAGGCCAAGTGCAGTGGCTCATGCCTGTAATCCCAGCACTTTGGGAGGCTGAGGCGGGTGGATCATGAGGTCAGGAGTTTGAGACCAGCCTGGCCAACATAGTGAAACCCTGTCTTTACTAAGAATACAAAAATTAGCTGGGCATGGTGGTGGATACCTATAATCCCAGCTACTTGGGAGGCTGAGGCAGGAGAATCGCTTGAACCCAGGATGTGGAGGTTGCAGTGAGTCGAGATCACACCACCGCTCTCCAGCCCAGGCAACAGTGCAAGACTCTGTCTCAAAAAAATAAACTAAAATAAAAATAAAGAATGGCATCAGAATATTTGTGCTATACATAGAATTATTTTAATTTCCTCTTCACTTCATGTCTTAGATGTTTGTTGTTATAGCTATAGAATAAAAAATACCTGAAATGTTTAAATCAGATTTCTCAAGTTCCTAAAAGCTCTAAGACTCATGGACTCAACACCATCCTGTTTTCATTATTACAAACTCCAAAGCAATGTAGATTCTTTTTCTACAGTCCCATTCCTGTGACATAATTGCATAGCCTATGGCTACATTAAGGGACAAAATTCATGAAGGATTAAGTGTTCTCTTCAAGAAGTTTTTTTTTTACCCTTCTGAACAATTTAACTTAGAAAAAGTCCACTCAGAAATACAGTAGATACTATATTTTAGCAGAGTGAATTCTTTTTTCTAGGAGATATTAAAATAGTTGAGTAATCTAAACACTACTGTATTTTTAGTAATTATATCTGAAATTATTTCCTTAATTTATTATTCACTGTCAGAGTATTTTTGCCAAATCTATCCATATACAATCTATTTCTCTGGGTTCAGTTTCTCATTTAGTGTGTACAAATAATTACACACATATTTACAATTTCTTCTGAGCATATCATTTGAACCATAACATTTAGCCTATATGATTCAGGAGCAATACAAGTAGAAAATGGTGAATTTGAAAATCCAATTTGGTTACATTAATATTCTTAATATTGCAGATCTACATTCAGGAAGCATGAGTCTTCATAAATTAGGCACCTTCTGTTTCCATCTGACCACTCTTATGTGCTCTGATTGTCGCAATTGGTTGCTTGGTATTGAATTTGAGGTATTAATCAATATAGACATATAAGTCCTGGAAATAAAAATTGGAATTTGGGCCAAAAGCTTTAAAAGAATAAGTTTTAAATTTAGGAGTAATCAAATAAATGAGAGATAGAATTGTCAAAGTAGACGAATTCACTGAAACTATACAGAGAGCAGAGTAAGTGCAGTGCCTCAAGCTTGCATTTTACTTTAAAGAACCTGGATATGTCATCTCAATTGATAATGACAGCAATCTGTGGAATTAACAAAGAAAATATGAAAATGCTCATTGTATAACTGCAGAAACAACATGAGAGGTTTAATGACATCCACCATAAATGTTTAAAATGTGGATCCAAGACCAGAAATTTTACTTTCTCATTCCTAGTCTACTGCTTCTTAAAATACATGAATAATAATGACACTTAAGAGCAGGAGGGAAAAAAATCCAATTAAAGGAGACAGAGTTAAGTGAGAAAGCACATCTACAAGATCTTGGTCAGCCAAGGGAGCAGTGTCAATGAGACGGCAGTGATAAGAATGTCAATTGCTGGAGAAAGTTCGGGGCTTTGCCACCTTGGTAGCTCTACGCAAATATTATCTACGATTTATCACTGTTGTTATTATTCTGTGAACGCACTAAAGGCCATTAGGTAATTATGAACACAAGCTAACTACTGGAAAATAAATGCAAAAGTCTTAGGAGGTCTTATTGGAGTCTTTTTTCTGAATACAAAATGACAAGAACCAAATGAGGTTGTTCAGTATGCATGGTGATAATAAGCTATTAAAATGAATGTGACCAGTAGTTTTCAAAATAAACAGTTGCTTGAACAAAATCAACATTTCCAGTCAAGCTTCTGCTTACTCCTTATAGTCATAGCCTCACAATCCCCAATTCGCTGGTTGTAAGTTAGTAAATCATACCACATTGCAGAGTTAGAGACATTTACAGTATCTCCACAATGTGTCCGGCACTTTGCTTTAGGGACCCAAAAAAGCATATTTTTCTTCAGCCTCTTTAGGCTGATGGCATTAAAGAAAACAACATCATAAATCATAAAATCTCATATTTATCAGTTCCTTATTGAGCAACTTCAGAGTAAAGGTTGTTTTGGCAATTAACCTGCTGAAGTTAAAAATGCTGATTGCTTATGCAATAATAGGATTTCTAAAATAAATGGCATCATTTTATCCACAACCTTTTTATTTATCAAACTGCTAATTATATTTACTCATACTAAGTTAAAAATCTCAAAGTCTTTAAACTTATCTTCTGGTTATGCCTTAGATGTCATAAAAGGACAATGCTTGGATCCATGAAATTTTAACTCTGACACAGCGAAGATGGCAGAAAAGACCCTGAATCCTGTACACACAGTGAAGATGGCAGAGAAGACCCTGAATCCTGTACACACAGTGAAGATGGCAGAAAGACCCTGAATCCTGTACAATGTCATGGTGCTGCCAAATTAAACCACATGGTCCCACTGAATACTACACAGCCATCAAAAGGAATAAAGTAGTGACACATAAAACAACAATGAATCTTAAAGACTTTATATTGAGCAAAAGAAGCCAGACACAGAAATATATATATTGTATATTTCTTAACATCTAAAATTCTACAAAAGGAAAAATAATCAAAGGTAGAAACATAAGAGGCACTCTGGAGGTTGGGGACTGAGTGGGAAGTAATAAGAGGGAGACACTTTGGAAGATAAGATGCTTTATGTTGTGAAAATGCACAGGTTACACCAGAATATCCACTTGGCCAAACTGTAATGCTAAGATGTATGCATTTTGATGGAGGTAATTTTTACCTTAAACACCGTAAATAATAAGAAATCAACTAGGGGTGAGGAGAGTGGGTGGAGGTACAAACTAAATAAGAATGGCAGAATATTGATAACTAACGAAGCTCGGTGATGTGTGAATAAAAATGCATTAGTTCCATTCTTATTTCTTTATATATGTTTGAAAATTTCCAGAATTAGAAATTTAAAGTTACCCCATAGTAATTATTTATTATAACTAAAAGAGTCCTTTCTTCTTTGTAACCAAAGAAAAGCTACGAGATAGACAAAAACAACGACAACCACAAAAACAACATGGTATGACTTCTCACATTAACACGATTGCTATTGGACAGTGGTAATGGAACGAAATCACAAAGCTGTTCCCACCTCCCATGTATGGCTGATGTAACAGACCTGAGGATTACACAGCAACAGTCAAAGCCAACCATCAGGTTCCACAGTAATTTTCATGCTTGAATTCTGGCAATGATTTTGTTATTATTTGGTATCAGTGATGAGTTGGTATTAATAATGGAACCTGAGAGTTCAATGATTTTTAAACACCTAGGGTTGGAAAAATGTCATTTGCTGTTTTGAGGACTAAGGGAAGAGGCTTCGGTCATGTTCCGTCAACAGCAACTATGACCACAACCAGCGCCACGGCAAAAATGAATGGTATTTTATTTTCAATAAACTGGTAGAAAAAAATGTTACCTGATAATTTTATCATAAGAATTAAGAGTAACTTTTGTTTCTCAAAGTAATATGTCAGCCAGGTGAGGTGGCTCACACCTGTAATCCCAGCACTTTGGGAAGCTAAGGTGAGCAGATTGCATGAGCCCAGGAGTTTGAGTCCCACATGGGCAACGTGGTGAGACCCTGTCTCTATAAAAATAAACAAAATTAGCTGGGTGTGTTGGTGCCTGCCTGTTGTCTCGGCTACTTGGGAGGCTAAGGTGAGAGAATGGCTTGAACCCAGCCCGGGAGGTCCAGTTTGCAGTAAGCACACCACTGCCCTTCAGCCTCGGCGACAGAGTGACATCTTGTGTCAAAACAAACAAACAAAAAACAAAACACGCACACACAAAAACAGAACACATCTTTGCCATGTTAAGTCTCCCCTGAAATGCCTGACTTTACATATTTTTTTCTTAATAACATGTTTTCCTATTTAAAGTCCATTATATGTTTTCATATTTATAAGTCCATTTACTTCTAAGGCAGATGTGCCTATTTCTCTAATTAATGCCATGCTACATCAGGACTCTTAATCATTTGAATTCAAAATGTGCCCACAAGTGAATGACGTGTAAAACCTTAGACCAGCGGTTCACAACCTTTACTGCCATTAGACTCACCTAGGGAGGTTGGAAATCCCAGTGCCCATACTGCACACCATGAAAGAAGAACCAGTTAAATAAGAAGCTTATGGGAGTGGGACCAGCATTGCAGTTTTCAAGCTCAGTACGCAGCCACACTGGAGAACCAGAGGCCCTGGGCTTCTGCTGTGCTTGGCGTTCCGCTTTCCCCCTTACTAATGAGGAAGAATGTTTTGTTTCTTGTTCAGTTTGTCATGACAACAGTATTACCTACATTATAGATCCCAAGATGTCTATTACTTGGGACTGAGATGAGAGAACAGAGAGAGAAAGAGGAGAGTTAACAGTTTAATTGATTCTACCAGGCACTGTCACCAGGATAGCATCCCGAATTAGGCAGAAAAACTAACTTAAAGGAAGGATCATAGTTTTGTATTCATTTGATTGATTTATTTGGATCATATTTCCATGATTCCTTTTTATTAAAAAACACCGTTGCTGGTGCTATAATGACATTGAAACGGATGACAGAAAATTGAACAAGGAAATGAAATCCGTCTTAAGCCTCTACTGTTCTTTATCATTCTTTGTGGCACTGAGGGCAATTCACTCTTGAACAATTGAGAGAATTAGGTAATCTTTAACACAAATAAAATTGATTCCTGACTAACTGCTAAAGAGTTCTTACAATACACTTAAAGAAAATCTGTTCACTTAATAAACATATTGTAAGTGGATATATAAATTGCTGTGATTCATGATCATTGGCAGTTCATTACCTCAAACTGGTATATCAGACTGTAACTTGTGATGTAAATTACAACTGTCATTAATGCTGTTATGATTATCTTCTAAAGAGTCATTAATATTATAAAATATGTCATGTGACACCCTTACTATAATACCAGTGTGTTGGGGTGGGGAGAACAAATACAGTGTTAATGCCATTGCATACCTCCATTATTTTGTATGCAGGCACTCGCTGGAAATAAATTTCTGTATTACTTTTTTTTATTTTGCATTTATGCTTTTCTACACTTTAGTTCTTAAATGTCCATAGCAATCAGAGACAAAAATTTTAAAAAGAAATTAAGAAATATTAGTAACCATATAAAAATTGCCAACAGCTTTCTATAAATTACAAATAGACTATGTTTCTAAAAATTTATGGATAAAGAGTGTAAAGCAATAATTTGGAACAAAGGAAATACAAGTGCTCAAACAGTGGCTGAAAATATATTCAACCTCAACTGCAACGAAATCAAACCAATGTCTTTCCTGAAAATCCATCCTGAATATGAAAGCTATTTATTAACCACAGATGGAATACAACATGACTTACATTAGCAAAAAAATGGCTTGCTAGAGCAGAGATAACCTATAGGTTGTTTTTCTCAAGCCAATGCCTGCAAATGGGCAGCCAGACATTCCTTTTTTTCATGCCTTAGCATGCTCTTCAGACTTCAACTCTGTCTTATCTGCCCATTATTTTAATTCCTGAAAAACATTTGAGGTGTTGAGTTTATTTGATTTCTAATTCAATGGAAGGCATTTAGGCTGTAGATCAAATAATTCTTGTCTGCTTGTGGATTTATCTTCTATAATGGTGCCATTCCCAAGAAATATACCTGTCTATTTATCTAACTCTATTCTTAACGAATCAGGCAGCTCATTAATGGTGAGTACATCATCTTACTCATTTTTCTGTCTGTTTGAAACCTTGTAGACCATCAAAAATGTTGATGAATGAATAAACAATACAACAATGAGCAAAAAACACTTGTCATTGGTGACATGCTTTCTCTGTACGCAGAAGAAGTTAAAAACAAAAGAGTTGGACAAAGTGGTTTTCAGTATGATGTCATTCAACTCTTGTGATTTCTCTCTCACATTCACAGGCATACAGAGTTCTTGACCACTTGAATTATGACCAGAACTATTCCTGCTTCTAAATGCCAAAGACTGTGATCACTATCATTTTATTTTTCTTAAAATTCTGAGAAAAGTCCTGAGTCAAATAAGACTCATACACAGGCAAGAAAAGGCAGAGTTTATTATCTGATTCAGGAAAGTGTGAAAGTGTGAGCTGACATTTAATGAACTAGCATTATCCTCACAAGAGGTCTACACTGAGGTTCATCGGAGGAGCAGGTGCGAGGAAGGTCGAGCTGAAGACCTTCAAATACGAGGCAGTTTGCCTTAAACTTAATGTGGAAACTGGTGGTTAGCAGACAGAATCAGCTTCATTTTTGTGTGATTATTCTCATTTCTGAGTCTCAGTTAATATTTTGCTCACCAGAGCACTGACTATAATATATAGTTGGAACACATAGCAAATTCTTTAAAAACACATGGCTTATTTAATGAATTTGGTTAGTATGTAGCTTAAACTTCAGCCTCACGTTGACGGTAGTACAGAGTGTTTTCTTTTAAAATTATATTTGTCCTCAGAGTTTTATGGTAGTGAAGATTCCTCTTAAACAGTTCTTTTTTTATTTTTCTTTTTGAGACAAAGTCTCACTCTGCCAGGCTGGAGTGCAATGGTGCAATCTTGGCTCACTGCAACTCTGCCTCCTGGGTTCGAGCGATTCTCCTGCCTCAGCCTGCAAGTAGCTGGGACTAAAGGCGCACGCCCCCACACCTAGCTAATTAAGCAGCTCTTTATAGCTATTTTATTTCTTCATTTCAAAAGCACAATACTCTGATGTATTGGCTCAAACATCCCAGATTGGTACCACATATTCCACACGGTATGCAAATGTTGGGTTAGATTTTGTGTGTGTGTGTGTGTGTGTGTGTGTGTGTGTGTGTGTGTTTTGCCTTTAATGTCTTGATATTTGAAGTATCAAGATGTAACTTCTGGGCTGGGTGTGATGGCTCATGCCTGTAACCTCAGCACTTTGGGAGGCCAAGGCAGGTGGATCACTTGAGGTCAGGAGTTTGAGACTAGCCTGGCCAACATGATGAAATTCTGTCTCTACTAAAAATACAAAAATTACCTGGGCATGGTGACAGGCACTTGTCATCCCAGCTACTTGGGAGGCTGAGGCATGAGAATCACTTGAACCCGGGAGGCAGGGGTTGCAGTGAGCCAAGACCACGCCACTGCACTCCAGCCTGGGAGACAGAGAGAGACTTCATCCAAAAAAATAAAAAATAAAAACAAGTAATTTCTCCTAAAACATTGAAAAAAGAAGTAAAAGTTCTTTTCTTTTCACCAGTAACGTTTTTATATCAAAGTATTACCAAAGTATTACCATGAATTTCATTACATCAAAAATAAAGTAGAACGGCAGTTCTCTTGACATGAAAATAATGCTGAAATAACTAGAAGAGGAACAACAACAAAATCCTGGGTTTCTTTGTACATGATATGATATGGACATATATCAACCACTTTATCATAAAACACAATAAAGTCATCCGTGATTATTATGTTTTAGACAGAGACGCGCTCTGTCACCCAGGCCAGAGTGCAGTGCTGCGATGTTGACTCACTGCAACCTCTGCCTCCCGGGTTTAAGCGATTCTCCTGTCTCAGCCTCCCAAGTAGCTGGTTCTACAGATGCTCACCACCACACCTGGCTATTTTATTTTTTTTAGAAGAGATGAGGTTTCACCATGTTGCTCAGGCTGGTCTCAAACTCCTGACATTGGATGATCCACCTGCCTTGGCCTCCAAAGTGCTGGGATTACAGGCGTGAGCCACCATGGCCAGCCATCTGTGACTATTTAAGACCATATATGAAAGGACTAGTGGGAAATTAGAAAATATGGCTAGAGAAAAAAAAGGTATCAACCTGATAAAAAAGAAACTCAGAGCTGGCCAAATATCCCGAATGACGTTATAACACATTTTTTTTTTCCAAGAAATGAGATACTTCCTCAGCTGTTCCCATCTCCACTATCAGTACTGTTTGTATTATTTTTTGGTTGAAGGTACTTCATCTACAGTCTACATGAAAAAAAGGAGCAGTAAAGGATGTTTTGTACAGAAAGATAATTCCTGTTCCAGCAGGCTTCTTTTAAAGATAAACATGTTTGCTCTCAAGTTTAAACACCATTAAAACTGCATGTCAGTTCTAGACCTATCTAAAAGTAAAAGGATTGATATTGCTTCTTTAATTTGAAAACTGTCAGGTCTTAAAACATACAGTATCTCAGAACTTATAAACTTTCTAATTAACATAGCATTCATTTTGTATAAGAGGTTTACTGGCTTAGATGTAAAGACTGTAGTCCATTAGACAAAAGGGTTTGTTAACACTAAACTGTATTTAATCATTGATTTAATTATACTGTAATATCTGAGCTAAATTATCACAATAGAGTTTCCCAAAAAATGCTCAATAAAAGCCTAATAATTATTGAATTGAACAGCAGACATTTGGTTTAAGACTGCAAAATTAGACATTTCCAAAACTGTTTTCTGCACTTAGAAATCATAGCAATATTGTCAAGGAAAATCAGAGTAGAAACCTACATCTTTTAAGAAATTCAGAGATATCTAAAACCTGGAATCACAACACATGAAGAAATAAAACAAGATGGAAAAGGGGTAACTGACCTAGCAGAGTAAGAAAGCTGAACTCAAGTAAGCGGCCACACTGGTGAATTTGCACAGAGAATTCTGGAAAGATGTGAAAATTATCATCTACCAATATAAAATTATCCAATCAGCTATTTTAGTGCCTTATTCCTAACTACATAATAAGAAGTATCACAAGGTATTTGAGGAAACCTCCCTACATAACGAGACTGAAAGCAAAGCAAACCAACAAGGGAAATCTTGGAGAAATTGTCAACATGACACAAACACTAAGTACGGTGAATAAAGTAGAGAAGAAGATTTCTTGGAAATTTAAAATGTAATTGCTGGAATTTTAAAAAAAATAGAATACTTGAGAGACAAAATGGAGAAATCTCTAGAAATCAACAAAGAAAAAAAGAAGTGAAAGAAATGGCCAAGAACAGGATCAAGAATAGGAAACAACTCATGAAACTCCCAAACATATAGAACAGAGGGAATAAGGAACAGCAATTTTTTTAAAACAGAAATGTATTTTCCAGGTATTAAGGCATGAGTTTTCAGATTGAAAAGACTGTAATCATAATGTGATAGGAAAATAAATTTTTGGACCTCAAATTCACTACACCAAAGGGAAAAGTCAAGCAGGGAACTATGTCAGGCAAACCTGCCTCCCATTTTATTCATAAATAAGATTGCTATAAAGATTAAAAACCAACCAACAAACAACAGCAATGAAAAATAACCACATACCTCCCTCACAATTTGCACACAAGAAAATTCCTTGTGGATCTCAAGATCTTTACCCTAAAACAGTTCTGTTGGATTTCACCCTAGCAATGTAAATTGGTAGCTTATCTTCACAGGTGTGGGAGAAAGGACAGAACCCAAAGTCATCCCTCTGCTCACCTGAGACAAATGTATATCTCATTGCTTTCTCTACCCTAATGTTTATGTAAACATATAGACTCACTGAGCCAGATTAAGGCATAAGTGCCTCTTTCTCTACCCTCCTCTCACATGTATATTTAGTGAAAGACTGAACAAAGACTCAAAGGAATGCATGCAACATTTTGTCTCTTAGCTACCTATGACCTGGAGGCCTGCACTTCAAGTGTTCTGCCTTTCCAGGCCAAACCAATGTACATCTTACACATATTGATTGATGTTTCCTATCTTCCTAAAATGTATAAAACCAAGCTGTGCTCCCAAAACCTTGAGCACATATTATCAGGACCTCCTAAGGCTGTGTCAGGGTCGTGCCCTTAACCTTGGCAAGATAAACTTTCTAAATTGATGGAGACTCGTCTCAGATACGTGTGGTTCTTAATAACTACAAGTTAAAATAACTTTAAAGCAAATTAGAACGAGGAAACAAAAAAGTACAACAGCAAGTCATTGAGTGTTTGTGATTTACCATTGGACCATCTTCGAAATGTTTCTGAAATCCACTCCATTTCTCTCCAGCCCCACAATCACTATCCCTGCAAAGGCCATCGGCATCCCATCCTAGAACTCTAGGATCACTTTCTAATTAGGCCTTGCCACCATCCCCCCACCCCCCGGCCTCCCCAACTTTCCACCTAATGGTCTGAATAATCTCCTGCAAATGCAAATTTTTCCTTGTTTCCTTGCCTCAGGATCATGTACTAATTTCGTAATGAGACTCTGGGAGTTCCCCTACCTAGCCCCTCTTAGTTTTATTTTGGACCATTGTCTATACTCCCTGTCTCTTCTCCCTAGTTCCACCCTCATCTTGATTCTGCAGAAAGATTGATTTTCCTTTAGATCCTACATTGAGCACTTTTACCCCATCTGACTCTGACCCCCTCATACATGACCCTCCCTTAAATAGAATGTATCTTGACTCTTTCTCTGCAAGAGTCCTATTCCAATTATCTCAGCATTGACATAATTTTCTCTTGAAAACTACCTCCTGCCCTCGTCTTGGTTAGGTAGACACTTTGTTTGTCACTGAGCTCATGCCACAGGGTTTCATTGTCTTATACCTGTTTATGTTCCCCATTAGACTCTGCCCCGGAAGGAACGCTGCTTATTAACTGCTAGCATCTTCAGTGCATAGTACAATGCAAAACACTTAGTGGGCATTTGAAACTCATATTAGTTGAATTGAGAAATGAACCAATGAATGAAAGCTCACATAATTCAAATAGTGGAATCAAAGCCATAAAATTGTCATCTGGTGGTGGTGGAATAAGGTAACGAAGCTGAAAGCATTTTCACCATGCTGCTTCATTTTTCTATGAAATATCAACCCAAACACTCCTAAGGAGGTTACCCGGTGGACTCCTACAATATGCTCCAACAGTTAATTACTCTGTAAGAATTCTCAGCTCTCACTTTAAATTACATTCAACTTGAACAAAATTTAAAATATGACAAACATGACCTTTTCCCTCAAATTGGCTCCTTTCTCAATGCTCTTTCTTGTATCAAAATAAAAATAGTGAAAGAATTAAAGAATCCTACTATTTCATTTACATATAGTAATACATTCTTCATGTTTTCTTATAAATACAACCATATAAATATGTACCCGGCTTCACTCATTCCTCTGAGTCAGACTCTCTGAACTAATTATTACCTTCTAATACTCATCCCAATAATATTTTCTTGTTGCATGTGTAGCTTTCTCTTCCTGACTTGGAAAGTCTTCCATAATCTACCTTCACAGTCTTCTCTTGTATACTTACTTTGTCATAAAACGTAAAATACATAAAAACTACAGTCCATGTTATATTGTCACTGAGCAAATGCAATTTCCAAGGTACTTTGTTGGGTTTTACTTTTTTTTTTAGATTTTCTTTTGAATAAGTGTTTTCTATTTGAAAAACTGAAATGTAATCCTCTCAGGTCTTCCAACCTTACCAAGAGTGAGCCTTGAACATTTTGCAGTTCTTTTCTATGCTCAGCTTCCATCTCTATTTACTTAGCAGGTTTTTAAAAAGTGTTTAGCATCTCTCTTTGCTTGAAATTATTTTTGTTTTTGGCTTCTTTTTTCCAAAGTGGTAAAAATGAGCATATCTCTTTCCAATAAAAATGATAAATGAATTGAAGCCATAAATATCTTAAAATAAGTCTTAGGACTTAAAGCTGTAGTTTTCTGTTTTTAAGAATCCACTTCTTCTGCTTACTGCTGACTTATTTGCAGCTGGCTGCCTAATTTTACATACATTAGGTGTCGAATAACACCTAAATCTTCCATTAAGTCATCATTGTGATCATCATTGCAATGACCACAATAAGCAATACATGGAAGTACTGAAAAGCAAACACTCTAGAAGATTTTTAGAAATGCAAATAAAAGATCTTTTCTAGGAAATGAGAAAAATTATTGATTGCTATTTAGATCTACAACTTAATTAACATTATTGTAGAAACATTAGTAACCAAGACTATAATTCTGATTCTGCAAGAACTCACATAATACTTAGTTTTATACTTAATCTTTTATCATTTGTGACAAAATTTAGTAAAATGAAAGATTATCTAGAAGTAGACTGTGATTGCTTAAAGACACAGTAATAATCAAGATTATAATATAAGTATTTTCAAGAGTTAGACAACTCATGCATGAAATCATTTATTGAGACATACATACTTGTCTAAGAAGACATTTTAATACATGTTCAATAAACTGTCATTAAAGTGTATCTGTACTGGGGTGCCAATCACTGATTTTTAACAAAACCATTCTATGATCCCAGTGAGAGAGGTATCGATTTTTACATATTTTGTCAATAACATTATAACAATTTTACATATAGGAGGTTTAAACAAATTAGAGGTTTAAAAACATGTAGAATTCCTGGGAATCACGTTTAGAAGCAAGTTTTAAAACCAATCTATCTCCAGATTCTGATACTAAAACACAATGTTCAATCTTAGTTTGGAGGAATTAAGAAACATGGCAGAACAGATTACATTTCTAGTTTGATTTAGATCATTAATTCTTAATTTACATTAAGAGAATATACGAGACTATTATAAGAAATAGTAGCATATAACATATGCATATTTATAACACATAAAAACTTATTGAAAATTAATTAAACTATAATATCCATACGATAAAGACAGGATAAGTGGGAATTATCTAGGAAAACTGAGATGAAACAATTAGATAAAACTGAGATTAAAAAATACAGGGGCAACCTAAAGCTTCATTAATAAAGAATGTTTAAGTAAAATTCGTAAAACGACAATAAGGATTCAATCAACATGGACCACCTATGGCATAAAGCAAGCACAATGCACACAGTATAATTGCTGCCATTTTTATGTCCATTTTTAAGTAGGTGAATTTATTTTTCCAAGATTCATTCTTACATACATGTTTCTACACAGACTTACAACTATCCAGAAAATTTTAGTTAAGCAGCAGAGTTCAGGGAGTTCAGTTTGCTAAGTCACAGTCCTAACATCAGGTGTTTAAAGATGGAGACGGAATTTCTCAGCACTGTTCAACTGAAAGATGTGAGGGAGAATGTGCAAAGAGATAGGGCTGGGCCAACTGGTCTTCTGGCCATCATAAACAATCCGATCAAAAACATTAGGGTTGCGTTGGGGGGGATTTTGTGATAAAATGAGGGGTCATTCAGCCAGAATGGTCATTCAGCCAGAGAATGAATTCAGGGAAAGAGCAGAAGTGGGAAGGTTAATAAAATGACAATTGCAACATTTCATGGAGATATGACAAGAACCTGAATTCAAGCACTGATAGCGAGGGACACCAATGGAGAAACAGGATGGAACAGATAAAGATGCATGTAAGGAGTATACTTGTTAAAACTGGTGATTAATTAAATATGAGAAGAAAGTGCTTATGCTATTTGCTGCCTTGTTCTTAGAGGTTTATAAACACAAAAAGAAAAAACATATAAACATTTAAAAACAATTATTAATTAATTAAATATGCATAACAGCTATATTAGGTAGGTTCTAATATTGCCATCTTCATTATACAGATGAGTAAATAGGAGTATTGTAAGATTTAAGTTACTTGTCCAAGGTCATGCAGTCAGTAAATGGTGGGCTCAGAATTACAAACCAGGGCAGTTGAACATCACTGTGTGTACATTTAGCCGCTACATTCAACCTCCCTTAGGCTCCCCTGATCACTTTGAGAGTTTCTAAGATGATGCTTGGATTCCAACTTAGGTGAATGGGTGAAAAGGGCCAGCACTAACCTAATGAGGAGAAGCAGGAGTGAATGGAATGACCACAAGGTCAATTTAAAGGGCTGAAATGTGAAGTATTTGTGACACACCAAAGTTGAGGCATTTAGTAGGAGCTTCAAGAACAGAACAAGGGCACCAGATATAAACGTCAAGCCTCTTGGTAAAAGCATGGCATATGGAGCTATGACATAGAAGGGATGTTCTAGGAAAGGTAATCTCCAGTCTTTTGACTTGCTAATTGTACAATACTATATATACCCTTCTCTAGGGCGTCCTTTAAATATGTACATACGAAATAAACAGTCACTGACTGGCAGTAGGAAAATATGGCCATTTTAATCCTTTAAAATAAATCTGAAAACTATACAATTCAGGAGAAAAATACCCCATCAATAGCCCTTCCTTTGGAATTATTTCTTAGTTACTCCTACCGCCACCCCCACACACAAAAAAACAAAAACAAACAAAAACTAACCCACAAAATCATCTTTTTCTGACCTACTATACTGTTAGTCAGTATAACCAACAACTTCAAATGAACTTCTTCCAAATCTTTGACTTATTTTCTTACTTCCTTGCGTCAACTCCTTAGTTGCAGAGTTTAACCTAAATAACATTAAATAGTTAATCATGATGAACCTAGAATGGGTAATAATAAGCAAATCTTGAGATAATCAGCAATTATTCCTATAATTCCTCCATTATTACTATTGAAAGAATAGGCTTCCTTTGAGTAAGGAACAATGGTTTAAGAGCATTCACTAAGTACTATATTCCAGGTCCCATGAAAGGATCTATGACAGGAAAAACTCACCCACTGCATTGTTATTGATTGCAGGCTTTCCTCTTATAACAAAAGCATAAGATGAACTTAATGATCTTATGATCTCCAACGCTGGTTTTCTGTGTGAATATCTATGAATTTATATTAATAAGATTGTCTCACCAGGAGCCATTATATCTTCTAAAATATTTATTTTTAGTTTTCAAGCTCATAGCTCAGAAAATACCTTTCACTCATTGAACAGACAAGGGCAGTATTTCAACTCATCACTGGTGATATCATTAAAAATGGTATTTCCTGTCAATATTTATAAAAAGGATTTTACGTGAATAGAAATAAGCTAAGGAAGTCTAAAATGTGGACAAGTTGAAAATATTATTGCATGCTGAATTTTAAGACACATAGAAAAAGTTAAAATGGGTGAAGCAAATCTAGAAGACCTTTATCAAAAAAGGATAGCAAACGTTTTTACATCTGTGGGTAAAGTATGTTCTGCAAACAAACAGCTAAGCTTTAAAAGAGAAAGTGAAGCCTGTGGTAGATATCAAAAAAAATAAAAGTTCTGGGTATACTCAAGTGTGGTCTACAGCATCCACAGCTGTGCAGCCTTCCAGGGGGACAGGAACACCCTTGCCTCAATGGAATCTGGTGGAGCAAATGTTACTATTGGAGCAGAAATGACATTGTATTGGGGATCATTTTGAAAGGAGGTGGTTTATGAATGGTAAAGCAACTCAGTCTCCATTTTGCTCATCTCCTTTTTTATAGGAGAACTGTGGGCTTGAAAGAGTAGACAGGGAATGGTTATGAAATGTGAAATATAAACTGTGTGAGGAGAGAGAAAGTGTGAGCCAATTGAAATCTGAGTTTCCCAGGACCAGAGGAGAACACCCAGTAGGCTGCTGGAAGAACTCCCTTCTTAGGCTGTTCTTCAGTCATCCTTGGTGTTCATTCACAAACCACGGATTAGGGTGGAGGTGCCAGAAAATCACAAATGGAGGTCATTTTTTTTTTTTTAATTCAAAAGGGAAAACAAAAGGAATTAGAGAATAGGTAGCATAATGGTAGCCCACAGTTAATTTCTAGCACTGAATGACTGGTTTGTTTACTTAAAAATAAGTCATCACAAGAATCCAAAATTACTGTATGTGGTCTGATACCATGGATTATTTATGTTTTAAGACCTCTTTATGGTTTGTAATGAGGCATTTGACAAGGTATACTATCCAGTCTTTTGGATAAGAGATAGAATTGTATGCGGATTTATCCACATTACATGTAGGTGAGCATAGAGCTGTTCAAAGTTTATCCTAGAAAATGTTGAAGAGGAAAAATACTAACTCAAAGGAGATAAGGAATCGCACAGCATAAACAAAAGAAGGTTGGATTCGCATGACCAGCCAATGGAAATAACTGTTGTCCCTGGAAAAATACAGAGATCTCAGGTGAAATCTTCACAAACACAAGACAAGAAGTCCTAGTTTAACAAACACTCCATTTCCATGATAAGCTAATAGAATGGGTAGCATGGCTACAAAAAGCAAACAAACCAGAAGCTAAGGCTCCATTAATAAGAAAAGAGAGGAAACATATCACTCTACCTTAGTTGCTCTAATGTGACAGAAATGAAATATACACCTTTTTTAAGGTTTTGGAATTCTTATTTTAAACAGGGATGTAGATAGAACTATGGTCGGAAAAGAATTAACAGGTATTGTATCTCAAAATGATGCCAGATTTGAAATGATTATTTTCGATAAGATGCCATTTAGGAGGACTGGAAGCTTTTTAAACACTTGAAAGGATGTGTTATGAAAGACATCACAGGCAGAATCTGCGTAGTTCTAGACTCAGGGCCAGGAACAACCCATGGAAATTAGTGGTAACCTAAGTTCAGTTCAGTTGAGTGCAACTTTTTACCACGCAGAGGTCTGAAAATGAAATGGGCTGCTTTTCCATAGAAAAAAAAATTGGGAACTATCTTAATCCTCAGAAAGTCATCTTACTAATTATTCCTGAAATCAGTGTGAAGCACCTGGAACCAACTTGCTAAGCTTAGCTTTTTCTTCAACTCACAAAGCAAATTTAATATTTCCAGTGGAGATCGAGACGTTCTTCTAGCAGGGAAAATTGCACAAACTACAGAGAAATGATTGATACTCAACATCAATCCCTTGCCATGTCCTCATATTTTTGTCTCAATATTCAGAAAAACAGAATTGCTTCTGTTCTGTTCTTTAAGCCAGTCTGTTCTCTTCAACTCACTAATTTACCTCGGAAACTCCACTCTTCAAATGTAAAGGTCCATCATTAGGATGTTTAATATTGATGGAAGAAGGAAAATGACTACTTTACCCACAAAAATAAAAACATTTGGCACTTATCTTTTCAAGATGACATTTTTTGACTTTATTGCTAGAGCAGTGGAGTATTGACAAGCAAGGACCTGCTAAGAGACCACTACGGGACTGTGACCTTCCAGATTTCCAGCAGCAGGATTCAAGTCTCTATCCTCACAAAATTGCAAATGCTTCTGTGCTATAGAACATCTGATTAGTGTTAAAATAATTCCATTAAAGAATACTGTATGCATAATTCCTCAGTGTCTGCTGAATAGCTCTAAAAGCTCCACTCAAATTTTAAGACACTTCACCAATCTTGCTTCATTTTAGGCTTTCATCTTCAAATCACCATTTAAAAATTATTGAGAAAATTCAACTGCGCTGCACAGTTTCAGTCTTATATAACTGTTGCTTATTTTTGGAGACTTAAGAAATGGTTATTTGATCTGCCTCCGAGTTTGTTTCTGATGTTGCCACCTCCAATTTTTTTTCTCCATTTTGTTCTCATATAGCTCTTTTTAAAACACAAATCTGATCGACTTCTGCTTAAAGTCTTCCAATGACTCCTACTCACTTACCCCCTAATCAGAATGTGAGGGATGAAATGAAAGCCTCCCTGTTTTCACAGCCCACAGCTGACTCTAGCACCTGTACTACAGCTGACCTGCAAGAAATAGTTCTCAAAAAAAAGGAATGCACAGCAACTTAAGTATGAAAACATTTCATTGTATTGTGCTTGTCCTGGTCTTGTGGTTATCCTTCCCTTTTATTTTTTATTTTTTCCTTTGAGTTGGAGTTTCACTCTTGTTACCCAGGCTGGAGTGCAGTGGCATGATCTTGGTTCACCACAACCTCCGCCTCCTGGGTTCCGGCAATTCTCCTGCCTCAGCCTCCTGAGTAGCTGGGACTACAGGCGTGCGCCACCATGCCCAGCTAATAGTTTGTATTTTTAGTAGAGATGGGGTTTCACCATGTTGACCAGGATGGTCTCGATCTCTTGACCTCATGATCCACCTGCCTCAGCCCCCCAAAGTGCTGGGATTACAGGCGTGAGCCACCGTTTTTTTTTTTTTTTTTGCCTAATCTTTGGTTTTAAATTTTAACTTATCCAAGAGACTGTTAAAATATATAAGCCTTTGTTTTCTCTAGAAAAACAGGACTTTTGGGAGGCTGAGGCAGGAGGATCGCCTGACCCCAGGAGGTGATGAGCCTGGGCAACATAGCAAGACCCTATCTCTATGAAAAATTGAAAAATTAGCCAGGCATGATGACGTGTGACTGCAGTCCCAGGTATTCAGGAGGCTGAGGCAGGGGGATCCCTTGAGTCTAAGAATTTAAGGTTACAGTGAGTTACAATTGTGCCACTGCATTCCAGCCTAGGCAACAGACAAATGAAAACAAACAAAAATTATTTTCTCTAGAAATTTTTTCACCAGTAGGAAATATAGTGGCTTTAGAGAATTTTAATTTTCATTATTGTCCTACCACACTGACAGTGTTTTTCAGTACTTCCTATTGTTTTTCTGAATCATGGTATCTCATATTTCTAATCAAAGATGTACTTCAAAGGCCTATCATTTAAAAATATTTTGCTTTTTATCTATGAAAATCCTTTTAAAACTTATTCTAATCCTTTCTTTCCTCTAGATTTAATATGCTTACCTAAACTCACCAGAGACAACTTCAAATTTGCATTTCTGAGATCTCTCTTAAGATACTCGACCTTGTACTTAACTTTCTGTTTAGCAGATTAAAGTACTACATTTCTGGGAGTGGGGGGAAGAAAAGCTGTTCAAAGCAGTATCTAGGGCACTTGTGCACATTCAGAGGCAAAATTCTAGAAGAAAATCTTTAAATTCCAAGAAAATATTCATCTACTAGATAATATCATTGCACAGAGGAGTGACTGGATTAATCAAAACATTCCATTTCTTCACCATGCATTGATTCATAGAATGTTGCATGTGAGTTGTGTTTGTGTGCATGTGTGTGTGTATAGTAGATAAACATGTAATCTCAAGAAACAGTAGCCAAACTTTCCTGAACTATTTCTAACGTTTCAATAGTTTATATTATTTCTAAAGAAACTATAATTCATTAAAGAAGAGCTGAAGTTAAATTTATTGATATGTGACAGTTATGCCAAAGTATCCACTGTTTAATAACTCAAGGTATATTATTCAATGCCATGTAGATCATTTCTACACCACAATATTAACAAAACCTGCATGAGTCAATTTATTCACTCCAGCCATCTGAAATGATTTATGTCTATTGCCATAAATTTGATTTGCTGAAGAAATTGAATCAATTGTAAAGATGACTATTGCAATCCACTCCATCCTGCCAAAAACAGCCTGTTCAATCAAGTGCTATCTTGAAATCATCAGTGGCTTCTCTAAAAATATGGAAGTACTATGTTAACATATGATTTATTTTCCATGTTCTAAATATTTTTTTAGGACACAACCATTTACTGTATTTTTGAGAAGTGTAGTGTGCATATTATAAGACAAAATGGCATAATCCAATATCATATGCATAAAAAATAAAATTAAAATAATACAAACAATGTAAAATTGTACAATGGCCTGAAATCAGAATGCATGATGACGAGCTAACTTTTCCAAGTATTTATTTGTTCCAAGTTCTTTCACATCTATTTTAAAATTAACACTCAAGACAATCTTATGAGACATTTTATAACCCTTTTTGGACTAAAGAAAAATAATTCATGGAATATAATGCTTGTCCAAATACAGCTGAGGAAAAGCAATGGAATATTTTTGTAATTAATTTTCTTTTGACTAAAGAAAAATAATTCATGGAATATAATGCTTGTCCAATAGAGCTGAGGAAAAGCAAATGGAAGAACTGATTTTTTCCTTGACTTCCAATGTTTTATTATACAATCACTTATCTTTTTAAGAATATAATCTGGCTGAGTGCAGTGGCTCACACCTGTAATCTCAGCACATTGGGAGGCTGAGGCAGGTAGATCACTTGAGGTGAGGAGTTCAAAACCAGCCTGGCCAACATGGCGAAACTTCATCTCTACTAAATATACAAAAATTGGCTGGACATGGTGGCATGTGCCTATAATCCCAGCTCCTGGGGCGGCTGAGGCAGGAGGATTGCTTGAGCCTGGTAGGTGGAGGTTGTAGCGAAATGAGAGCATGTCACTGCACTCCAGCCTGGGCAATGAGACAGAAACGCTGTCTCAAATATCATATATATACATATGTATACATATATATGATATTTGAGACAGACATATATACATATATATGAATAGGAGTATATATATATATTAATATTTTTCATCAAATCATTTCACTAGCTTCAAGTCATCCGAAAAAGAAAATATACAAATTTTTAAACAATTGTTTTAAACAATCTGTGGTAGTGAAAACAATTTTGAAGGCAGAAATGCTAGGAAGCAGGAATCAAGAGGCTGGGATTTGAGTCCCCCCTAAATAACGTAACATTTGGAAAAATTAGCATCAGTCACATCTTAGTGCACCTGAAGCAAAGTGTAATGGAGATTGGACTGCTTATGCTTTCTTCCATTCTCCTTCCAATTAATGAGAATGTTGACCCATAGCTGGTCTGAACAGAGCTTCTCAGGCATTCCTGGTGCATGAAAATTTGGCCAATCACAGGCATTACAGTAATGCCATGTAAATTATCATCTTTATTAATGATTAATCTTTTCTACTTGAAGATTGTATAAGTGATTTATAGGCATCATTTTAATTGATTTTTTCTTTTTGGACAGTCTTGCTCTATGGCAAGGCTGGAGTGCAGTGGCGCCATCTAGGTTCACTGCAACCTCTGCCTCGAGGCTTCAAGCAATTCTCCTGCCTCAGCCTCATGAGTAGCTGGGACTACAGGCACGTGCCACCATGCCCAGCTAATTTTTATATTTTTAGTAGAGACAGGGTTTCACCATGTTGGCTAGGATGGTCTCGATCTCTTGACCTTGTGATCCACCTGCCTTGGCCTCCCAAAGTGCTGGGATTACAGGCATGAGCCACTACGCCGGGCCCGTTTTAATTAATTCTTAGAACAATTCTCCATTTCCCCATTTTACAGCAATGAAAACTGAGACTGGGTTAAGGAACTGTCCTATTCATAGCCAGTAGATTATTCTAGATCTGGAATCAGGTTCCTTATGGAAGACCACACTGAGAGGATTGAGGAACATAATGGGTGTTGTATTAGCTTTCCTACTAAAATGAGTGTTGAAGGTTTGTGAATTGTCTACAGAATACTACAGGTGGGCTTTAGGCTCTTCAGGGACAGAATATAAGAAACCAGAAAGCATAGAATGAATGTGTGCTCTTCAGCATGGGGCCCAGGGATAGTGTCTCCACTCAGTCCTGAAGGTAACCTTAATTAGAGGATTTCCTCACATGACCCAGTCAAGCCAGCCAGATCCTGTCCCAAGAACAACTACCCCCAAAATCACACATTGAAGGTTTTTATCATCAACAAAGGTCAGAAAAGAGAACTGAGACTTTTATTATATTTATAGATGTTATGACTCTCTTTATGTCCCGTTGCTAATTTTAAAAAGTTGTACTACTTATTGCCTGCAACTATGCTATCAGGCAAGGAGAATTATAGCTTTTACCTGTCTCTACATACCAGCAGCCACCAAGACCTACAGAAAGGGGAGCCTGGTGCCTTGCTTAATCCATTGGCTATAGCTAGCCTGGCGTCTTGTCCTCACTCAGATGGGGCTTGGCCTGCTGACTTAGAAGAGGGAAGGTGTTGGGTGCTGCATTCTTCCATCTTGAAGCTCTGTTGAACTACATTCATTTTAAGAGAGATCGTTTCATAAAACCAATTCAGTATGAATGAGGTCCCTGTGGCTGAACCATTCTATTATGGGTAACATTCTAATAGACCGTCATTCGCATTATTTTAATACATTCTTTCTATTATCAGGCTTTTGGTATAATTACTACTTAATCAAATGTCACTGCGTGTCCCCGAAATGGTAATTTATCTGGCTTGTGAATAATTTCAGGTTGATGAAACATGATAGCAATACTTTTAAAACTTTTTACTGACTTGAGCTACTGGACCTCATGTGCATCTTACTGAGTGATCATTTCCATTTTTCTTCTCTGTAGCTATTTGTGGTTGCAATACCAGCATTCAAATGGCTAATGGGTTGCTTTTCTGTTCTTGGTAATTAGCCTGAACAGCTAATATTAAAGGTATCCTGGTGACTGTGTAAGCCTCTGTCCTTGCCATCCATCTTTATAGAGTGTACTCCCTCCACTGAAATGCTAGTCATCCTTCAGGTCTCAGCTTAAAAGAAAGTGTTTTCCATTTTCCTTTTTTTTTAAAGACAGGATATCACTGTGTCACCTAGGCTGGAATTCAGTGACATGATCATGACTCACCACAGCCTCACCTCCAAGGCTCAGGTAATCCACTCACCTCTGTCTCCTGACTAGTTGGGCCTACAAGTGTGTGCCACCATGCCAGATTAATTTTTCTAAAGATGAGTCCCACTATGTCGCCCAGTGCCCAGGCTGATCTTGAGCTCCTGAGCTCAATAGATCTGGCCACCTTGACCTCCCAAAGTGCTGGAATTACAGCCGTGAGCCATAGTGCCTGGCTGCTTTTATTTTTCCTAAACACCATTTTATTTCATCCAACTTCTCATCTCCTGTAAAACACACACACACACACACACACACACACACTTTTGTTTGGCTCTCACTATAATATTCTGTAATTTTCCTTTCCAGACTGACCACACTCACAACTCCTGTGACTAGTGTATTGTAGGTGCTTAACACAAACTTTTCTTGTACTTTGTTCAAATTATTTTATTAAATAATTTCTAATTTATCACAAAGTGCAACCAATATCAGAAGTCCTCCCATAAAGCTTTTCCTTCTGTTAAATAAGGACACTTTAAGAAATGGCCTCAACACAACCTTTGGTTTCTCTGCTCTCCTCTCTTCTGTTGACATACAGTCTTTTGAAGAAACAGAATGGATTTCTAAATGAATACGATGATGTCTCCATCAATCCTTTTATCTATGTCCTGGCAAAACAATTTTTTAATCTCACTTTTTAAAGGAAGAAACAGAGAAATAACTTTGTTATCCACAGTCTAAGCCTCTGGGGTCATAGCAGGAAATAGGGCGACAGCATTCAGGGTTTCCAGGCTCAACCACAGAGTGGTGGCCAACACTATCAAAAATTTACCCGTTTTGCAGAATCTTGAGCCATCACAACTCCAGTGCAAATCAAAAAGGGTTTCGGGAAAAAACGCTAACCCAATATGTCTACCAAAAACATTGTAACTAGTTTTAAATTAGAGGTACACAGTGTTTCACCAATGTGACACTGTAACATCTTAGATTTTATGATGAGGAAGAGCATCTAAATGAGTTATCCAAATCATGACATATGCAACATTCAAGAACAAAAGTGTACCACAAATATAAAATAACTATATTTCTTAACACATTGTTTTAAACATAAAATTTGTTAGGAACTGAAAATATGCCTTCTGGAATTTAGAAGAGCACAGTTTAAGAACAAAGACATAATGAGCAGTAAAGTTTGATTTAATAGAAAAGATTAAAATCTCAATGTAAGAAAGTCAGAAACCTTTTTCTAGAAATTTATATAGCAATTTAATAACAAATGGTATGAAAGGAGCACTCTACCTAAGTAATGGCAATGTGATCTCAACTATCCAGGGACCACCATGTTCTGACAGAGAGTGTTTTCCAACAAGCCTGAGTTTCCCTGTCTGGTAGCTTCACTCCTGGGAATACCTGGCTTGACTCTTTAATTTACTTTTCAAGAGAAATAAATTGCCCTTACAGATTTTACTGCCTAACTTTACCTTTTAAAACTTTAGACGATTTCTGTGCCCCCTGCTTTTATTTCAGGTCATGAGATTTGGAGAAGTGAGGTTTGGGAACGAAACACTTGATTTTCACCTCAGAGTCTCCTTTGGCTCTAGAGAACTCGAGGAGGGATTACTCAGGGAAAATCATTTAGATCTCCCTGCCCAGAGTGGACCAAGGCTCAGGCCTCCTAGAGAAGGCTGCGTTGAATAGCTACATGAGGCACTTCAAGGCTGTGGCCTTTGTTAAAACCACAGTCTGACTGGAACACTTGTGGTATAAATTGAGGCGGGTTGCTGCCCCCAGAAGTGAGAGCAGCTGATGTGTTTATTCCAGCTCTGAGGATGAGGAATTTAAAATGATATCTACTTGACATTAAAAAAGAAAAGACAGTGAGAAATATATGAAAACACTGTCTCCATGATATCTAATATTCAATACTCAAAAATATCAATATAACTGAATATTTAAATTTCTATCTATATACCTGATCTTACTATGAAATAGATAAAATTGTGGGGAATAACACTCTGAATCAAGCTAATTCTCATTTGCTTCTCAATTTCAGTGAAAAATATATCAAGGTACCTATTAGAGTAGCTTATATTTATAACCCAATATTAGTAAACATAAGAGACACCAGATATTTTGGGGTTTTACCCTTTTCCGAAACTGATGTCTCAAATACAGAATTACCACATAAGGTCGTTTTCACAAACTCTAGTACTGTGCGTTTTTGCAAGCCGCAGGGCTGTGTCACCATAGTTACAGAGGGATACTGGAATAAATGTGCTTCCAGCAATAATTGTTTCATATTTGTGTACAAACAGCTGAACTGTATCTCTCCATTTCAAGTGCGATCAGTCTAAATTCAAACCCTGTCATGAGGAACACCACAGAATGCTCAAACAAGAATAAAAATGAAGATTTATGCTAACGAAATTCTTCCGAACACATGAAAGTGTTTCTATTATCTTATCTTCTTGTGCCATAGCCTTTCTCCATGTCTGTATTGATCTTTTCCCTACTTATGAATGACTCTTTTAAATAGTTGACTATAACCTGTTTCATGAATTACAGGAATGTAAGATGGCCCAGAGCATACATAAAATAGGTAATAATTGAACCGAATATAGATTAGGATGCTAAAAGAAGAAAATTCTAGAAATAATAATTTTAAATATTCACCTTTTCTAAAATTGTTTATAGAACAATAGTAAATACATATTTGGAAACTTTAGCTTTATAATATTGATTGAAAATCACTATTTCAATAAACATTTTGTAGCATTTAGAGAAATTTCAAACTTAACTTTTTTTTCTGGTATGGGATCATTCTCAGTAATGTAATATTTCGAAGACTATAGTGCAATCGTTCAATGGCTTGTGAAGACTGAGGAACACTTTGTTAACAAATAATAGAAATGTTTTAAGATATAAAGGCAATGTTCTCAAAGCACTATAACATTAGCCATGTTCTTGGGATCCTATACTTCCTCAGAGGACAAGAACCACAAAGGAAACCCAGTCTCACCACCGTTTTTCACAACTGGAGAAACAGAGGCCCACAAAAATTAAGTATTAGTTTGATGCAAAAGAAATTGCATTTTTTGCCATAGCTTTTATGGCAAAAAATGCAATTACTTTTGCACCAACCGAATAGCTTGTAGATGTTTACGTGGTTAACTAGCAGCTGAGTCAGTATTAGAATTTTGTTCTCCTGACAGTCATTCTAGTCTGTTTCCTCTATACTTCATCATGAAATAACAACAGGACTTAGATAATCATTCATTAGAATATGAAGCAATTTTTACATAATAGAATTTCCTTTCAAATAAATTAGAGAAAAATATTATGCATATTTTTAAAGACTCAAAATGGATCAGACATTCAGAAAACAGAATCAAAATGTTTGTAAATGTTTTAATAAGACATTATAATTGTAAATATTAATTCTTAGGCCCTGAAGAGCACATATTTAAAAGGACATAAAAAGACTCAGTGAAAAACCAAGAGCAAAATTCATTTAGCAACCTACGTGTATTGTCTATTTTTGAAAATATAATTATTCATAAAATATTTTCTTCAAAAATAATTGCCATACTCTTCAAGATGGCCAAATAGACACAACTCTAGCGCATAACACCCAGCAGGGGAGACGTAGAAATCCAGCGCTCTCCTAGCTCCAACCGAGATACCAGGTGCATTTCAACAGGTCTGGTCCGACGGTGAGCAAAGCCCACGCAGGGCAGACCAAGGTGGGGAGGGCTGCTGCTTCACCCACAAAGTGCATCTGACAGGCGAGTCCTGGCACTCCTGTCCAGACACAGCACTTCCACTAAAGCCTCAGTAATACACAGAACAGGAGATATTTGCCAGTCAAATGCTGGAAATTACAAGTGTGGAGTTGATTGATAATCCAGGACGGTGTCCCGGATTGGCGCACAGACCTAAACAGACGCATAAGCCCAAAAGGTGGCCCGGAGAGCCTGCAGACCGAGCTATTATCTCTTTCCCCCCACCTGGAGAGAGAGAGAGCTGTAAGCGGGAGCAGCTGGGCGGGCCCCTACCCCACGGCTGGAGAGACAGGAAGCTGGAAGGGGGAGATGGCCGGGTGCAGCTGGGTGGGTCCCTGCCCTCCCCCACAAACCCCAGAGGGCTGAAGCTCTGACTCTAGCCAGTTGCCCAGTCAGTGCCACAGTCTGAGTTGAACCCTGAATGATCCAGCCCACTGGAGGAAGGGCACAACCCACAATTAGAGGGGTGAGACTGGGCTACATGTTTTAAGAAAAAAACACAGTAAGCCTACCTAGCAACACTGCGTTCTTTACCACCCAGCAGCCCCCAGGTCAGTGGAAGAGGCAGGCCTAAACCCTCAGTATAAACAAACAAGACACAGGAAGCTTCCCTAGTAACCTGAAGGAGTCCCTAGAAACCCAGTAGCCCCTGGGCAGGCAGACAAGCAACCTCATCAAGCAGCTCCCTGAGACCACAGTCAGGTAAATCCACAAAGATGGGAAAAAAAACAGCAAAAAAGAGATGAAACCATCAAAGATCAGAACACCTCTTCTCCTTTAAGGGATCACAACTCCTTAACAACACGGGAACACAACATGATCGAGAAGGAGTGTAACGAATTGACAGAAACAGGCTTCAGAAGGTGGATAATAACAAACTTTTCTGAGCTAAAGAACACATTCTAACTCAATGCAAAGAAACCAAAAACCTTCAAAAAAGGTTAGACAAAATGCTAACGAGAATAATGAGCTCAGAGAAGAACATAAATGACTTGATGGAGTTAAAACGCACAGCACGAGAACTACATGAAGCAAACACAAGTTTTAATAGCCGAATCAATCAAGCAGAAGAAAGGATATCAGAGATTGAAGATCAACTCAATGAAATTAAAAAAGAAGGCAAGACAAGAGAAAAAAGAGTGAAAAGAAATGAACAAAGCCTCCAAGAAATATGGGATTATGTGAAAAGACCTAATCTACGCTTGATCTCTGTACCCGAATATGATGGGGAGAATGAATCCAAGCTGGAAAACATGCTCCAGGATATTATCCAGAAGAACTTCCCAAGCCTAGCAAGGCAGTTCAACATTCAAATTCAAGAAATACAGAGAACTCCAAAAAGATATTCCTCAAGAAGAGCAACCCCAAGGCACATAATCATCAGATTCACCAGATTGAAATGAAGGAAAAAATGCTAAGGGTAGCCAGAGAGAAAGGTCAGATCACCCACAGAGGAAGCCAATCAGACCCACAGCGGATCTTTCTGCAGAAACCCTACAAGCCAGAAGAGAGTGGGGGCCAAAATCAACATCTTTAAAGAAAAGAACTTTCAATCAAGAATCTCATATCCAGCCAAACTAAGCTTCATAAGTGAAGGAGAAATAAAATCCTTTATGGACAAGCAATTACTGAGAGATTTTGTCACCACCGGACCTGCCCTATAAGAGCTCCTGAAAGAAACACTAAGCATGGAAAGGAACAAGTACCAGGCACTGCAAAAGCAAACCAGTTGGCAAAGACCAAAAATGCAATGAAGAAAATGAGTCAATTAATGGGAAAAACAAAACAAAACAAAAAAAAAAACAGCCAGTAACAAAATGGCAGGATCAAATTCACACATAACAATAGTAACATTGAATGTAAATGGCCTATATGCCCCAATCAAAAGACACAGACTGGCAAACTGGATAAATAGTCAAGACTCAGTGATGTGCTGTATTCAGGAAACCCATCTCACATACAAAGACACACATAGACTCAAAATAAAGGGATGGAGGAAGATTTGCCAAGCAAATGGAGAACAAAAAAAAGCAGGGGTTGCAATCCTAATCTCTGATAAAATGTACTTCAAACCAACAAAGATCAAAAGAGACAAAGAAGGACACTACATAATGGTAAAAGGATCAATCCAACAAGAAGTGCTAACTATCCTAAATATATACACACCCAACACAGGAGCACCCAGATACATAAAGCAAGTTCTTCATGACTTAAAATGAGATTTAGACTCACACACAATAAGAGTGGGAGACTTCAACACTAAACTGTCAATATTAGACAGATCAATGAGACAGAAAATTAACAAGGACATCCAGGACTTGAATGTAGAGCTGGACCAAGCAGACCTAATAGACATATACAGAATGCTCCACCCCCAAATCCACAGAATATGCATTTTTCTCAGCACCACATTGCACTTACTCTAAAATTGACCACATCATTGGAAGCAAATTACTCCTCAGCAATGCAAAGGGATGGAAATCATAACAAACAGTCTACCAGACCATGGCACAATCAGACTAGAACTCAGGATTAAGGAACACACTCAAAGCCACACAACCACTTGGAAACTGAACAACTTGCTTCTGAGTGACAACTGGATAAACAATGAAATGAAGACAGAAATAAAGATGTTCTTTGAAACCAATCAGAATGAAGACACAATTTACCAGAATCTCTGGGACACCTTTAAAGCAGTGTCTAGAGGGAAATTTATAGCAATAAATGCCCACATGAGAAACAAAGAAAGATCTAAAATTGACATCCTATCATCAAAATTGAAAGAGCTAGAGGAGGAAGATCAAAAAAATTCAAAAGCTAGCAGGAGACAAGAAATAACTAAGATCAGAGCAGAACTGAAGGAGACAGAGACACACAAAAAAAAAACCCTTCAAAAAATCAATAAATTCAGAAACTGGTTTTTTGAAAAGATCAATGAAATAGATAGACCGCTAGCCAGATTAATAAAAAAGAAAAGGGAGAAGAATCAAATAGATGCAATAAAAAACGATAAACAGGATATCACCACTCATCCCACAGAAATACACACTACCATCAGAGATTACTACAAACAATTCTATGCATATAAACCAGTAAACCAGGAAGAAATGAATAAATTACTAGACACTTGTACTCTACCAAGACTAAATCAAGAGGAAGCTGAAACCCTGAATAGACCAATAATAAGGGCGGAAGTAGAGGCAGCAATCAATAGCCTACCAACCAAAAAATGTCCAGGTCCAGACGGGTTCACAGATGAATTCTACCAGGTGTACAAAGAGGAGCTGGTTCCATTCCTTCTGAAACTGTATCAAACAATACAAAAGGAGGGAATCCTCCCTAACTTATTTTATGAGACCAATATCATCCTGATACCAAATCCAGGCAGAGACTCAACTGAAAACTAAAACTTCAGGCCAATATCCATGATGAACTTTGACACAAAAATCTTCAATAAAATACTGGCAAACCGATTGCAACAGCACATAAAGAAGCTTATCCATCACGATCAAGTCAGCTTCATCCTGGAGATGCAAGGCTGGTTCAACATGAGCAAATCCATAAACTTAATTCACCACATAAATGGAATCAAAGACAAAAACCACATGATTATCTCAATAGATGCAGAGAAGGCCTTCAGCAAAATTCAACATCCCTTCATGCTAAAAACTCTCAATAAACTAGGTGTCGACAGAACATATCATAAAATGATAAAAGCTATATATGACAAACCTACAACCAATATCATACTGAATGGGCAAAAGCTGGACGAATTCCCTTTGAAATAAGGCACTAGACAAGGATGCCCTCTCTCACCACTCCTATTCAATATAGTATTGGAAATTCTAGCCAGAGAAATCAGGCAAGAAAAAGAAATAAAGGGTATTCAATTAGGAAAGGAGGAAGTCTCCACTGGCAGATGACATGATTGTATACCTAGAAGACCCAATTGTCTCAGCCCAAAATCTTCTCAAACTGATAAGCAACTTCAGAAAAGTCTCAGGATACAAAATCAATGTGCAGAAATCACAAACAGTCCTATATACCAATAACAGACAAACAGGAAGCCAAATCAAGAGCGAACTCCCACTCACAATTGCTACAAAGAGAATAAAATACCTAGGAATACAACTAACAAAGGATGTAAAGGACCTCTTCAAGGAGAACTACAAACCACTCAATGAAATAAGAAAGGGCACAAACAGATGGAAAAACATTCCATACTCATGGTTAGGAAGAATTAATATCGTGAAAATGGCCATACTGCCCAAAGTAATCTATAGAGTCAAGGCTATCCCCATCAAGCTACCAATGACCTTCTTCACAGAACTGGAAAAAAAACCACTTTAAACTTCACATGGAATCACAAGGGAGCCTGCATAGCCAAGACAATCCTAAGCAAAAAGAACAAAGTTGGAGGTATCACACTGCCAGACTTTACACTACACTACAAGGCTACAGTAATCAAAACAGCATGGTACTGGTATCAAAATAGAGACATAGACCAATGGAATAGAACAGAGGCCCCAGAAGCAACACCACACATCTACAACCATCTGATCTTTGACAAACCTGACAAAAACAAGCAATGGGGAAAGGATTCCATGTTTAATAAATGGTGTTGGGAAAACTGGCTAGCAACGTGCAGAAAGCAGAAACTGGACCCCTACCTGTTACCTTACACTAAAATTAACTCCAAATGGGTTAAACATTTAAACATAAAACCTAACACCATAAAAACCTGAGAAGAAAACATTGGCAAAACCATCCAGGACATAGGCATAGGCAAGGACTTCATGACTAAAATACCAAAAGCAATGGCAACAAAAGCCAAGATAGACAAATGGGATATAATTAAAATTCAGAGTTTCTGTACAGCAAAAGAAACCATCATTAGAGCAAACCAGCAACCAACAGAATGAGAAAAAATTTTTGCAATCTACCCATCTGACAAAGGGCTAATATCCAGAATCTACCAAGAACTAAAACAGATATACAAGAAAAAATCAAACAACGCCATTCAAAAGTGGACGAAGGATATGAACAAACATTTTTCAAAAGAAGACATATATGAGGCCAACAAACATATGAAAAAAACGCTCGTCATTACTGGTCATTAGAGAAATGCAAATCAAAACCACATTGAGATAACATCTCATGCCAGTTAGAATGATGATTATTTAAAAATCTGGAGACAACAGATGCTGGAGAGGATGTGGAGAAATAGGAATACTTACAAACAGTTGGTGGGAGCGTAAATTAGTTCAACCATTGTGGAAGACAGTGTGGCGATTTCTCAAGGATCTAGAAATAGAAATTCCATTTGACCCAGCAATCCCATTACTGGGTATATACCCAAAGAGCTATAAATTGTTCTACTATAAAGACACATGCACATGTATGTTCGTTGTAGACCTGTGTACAATAGCAAAGACCTGGAACCCACCCAAATGCCCATCAATAATAGATTGGACAAAGAAAATGTGGTACATATACACCACGGAATATTATGGAGCCATAAAAAACGATGAGTTCGTGTCCTTTGTAAGGACTTGGATGAATCTGGAAACCATCATTCTCAGCAAACTGACACAGGAACAGAAAGCCAAACACCACATGTTCTCACTCATAGGTGGGTGATGAACAATGAGAACACGTGGATTCAGGGAGAGGAACATCACAGGCTGGGGGCAGTTGGGGGGGTAGGGGAGAGACAGCGGGGGGTGGGGAGGGTGGGGAGGGATAACATGGGGAGAAGTGCCAGATATAGTATGCACCTAAAGTAAAATTAAAATAATAATAACAATAATTGCCAGTAAATTTAAATTACATTTCAATAAAAGAACAATTCCTGGATATGGACATTAAGGCTTAGTTTCTGAAATTAGGTCTTTGCAAACAAACCCATTTTGTATATAAAACAATTAGCTTTTGAATGCATAGAATTTGTTAAAGTAGCAATAAAAGCCCCACTTTCAAAAACATTCATTTATGAGTTCCATAACAACTTTGGCATGACCCTTCTCACCCTGCTGAAATCACCCACCTTGCAGAAGGGGCAGAAACACATTCAGCGGTATGCCACGTGGCATACAAATAGAGAAATTAAGCATGGAAGGGAATTACATCAACACTGTTCAAACAGTGAGAAAAAAAAATTCTGTAAAAGAGCAGCAGAAGCAGAAAAATACAACCAGAGGGTTTCCTTTTCACTTACTGTGATGGTTGACAGAGCCACAGCTGGAGCAAAGCCCCTTCCAGTGCTGGAGGTGGCCCCGGGTCAGTGGAATACAGACCCAGTCTCTACTCACGGACCCAGGAGCAGCTGTGGAGCCAACATATTTCTACAGAAACAACTGCTCAAACTGAATTTCAATCTGCTTTCAAAAATGATTTAAAAATAATAAAATATGAATGAGATTCTATTTCTGATAAACAATTTAAATAAAAAAGTAAATTTAAGAATGCAGCTGCCTCTTCCTCATAGTAGCTATGCTCTAAAAAGTCACTGTAACACCCAGTACTGGATATGGAGCCATTCTCCTAGGGAATTACATGGGTTGGGTCCCTCGAACCTCTGTTCACATCTCCATCAACGAATCAGTACATCCTTTTTTTTTTTTTTGAGACAGAGTCTCACTCTGTGGCCTAGCCTAGAGTGCAATGGCGTAATCTCAGCTCACTGCAACCTCTGCCTCATGAGTTCAAGTGACTCTCCTGCCTCAGCCTCCCGAGTAACTGATTACAGGCACACGCCACCATGCTCGGCTAATTTTTGCACTTTTAGTAGAGATGGGGTTTCACCATGTTGGTCAGGCTGGTCTATCTCCTGCCCTCAAGTGATCCGCCCGCCTTGACCTCCCAAAGTGCTGGGATTATAGGCATGAGCCACTGCGCCCAGCCTACATCTTGGTTTTATGCCTGTTTCTGATTAAAGATGCCTGATTCAATATATAATGTTGATTCATTAACATTGAACTCATGGCCAACAGCACTGATTCCATGCTTGAATGAAGCTTCTCTAACACACACTCTGCAAGCAGAATTCTTGGGCTCAGGAACACCAGACAGTGCTTCAACACTCCCCTTGGGAATCATTTAAACTGTAGAATCACCAACAAAAAGCACAAGAAATGAGAAAAACACAGCACTCGTAAGCTTCGAAAAGGACACAGGCTTACAATATAAGAGCTGGAGCCAGCCAGCAGGGAGAGCATGGCTCTGTGTGACCTCAGTTGGAGACAGACCTGTGGAGGGACTCACATTTTTCACTGTTCTGGGCATGTCCATGAATGACTGTGAGAGTTCCGTGAGTATTGATGTGAGGGGAAGGTACAAGTAAATTTTAGCAAGTAGGTCAATTCACAACTACAAAATCAGCGAATAATGAGAATTGGCTGGATCTGGAAAAAGCACACCATATACTCATATATTTGAGCTATTGTGAAAGTCAAAGTGAAAGCAATCAGCTGTTACTTTCTCCTTTTACCTGAGGGAATACAGAATGTTTTCAATTTGTACATGGGATCATTTCTGTTCATTGACATGGGTGGTATTTTCTTTGCTATTCACAAACTGACTCTGATTTGCAAGTTTCAGAATTTCTCACTGATGAATAATTCAGAGAAAAGGATGTATCTTTATTTTTGTGTATTTATTTTCCTTCCAGTTTGCCTTAAATAAAGGGAATGTATTATGTTCATTCATGCCACTGTTTCATTCATGAAGTTATGTTTAGGAGGAAAAAAAAAGTCTCAGAAAATTTAGAAACATACATTTTAAAGGAAACTAACATAAATTAAATATTCTCATTATATTGCAATTGCTGTGATGGCAGATCAAATTCAAGAAATTCAGACACTTTGAAAAACCATTATTAAGTATGGTAGGAATAGTCTAAGATTTGCATAGAGGGACATCATTTTAACCTGGGGGGGTTCTTCCTAAACAAGAAACCTCAGAATAGGGATATGATAAAAAATGCTTTATTAGTGAATCTGATCATCTGATTTGCTCTTTTAGTTGAGAATATCCTGCCCAAAGCACCAAGGCAGAAGCCCAGCTCTCAGCTCAGTCCTCCTTTTTGTATTCTGAGCCTTTTCCAACCCTCTCCTTTCTAAGCTGTCTGCCCAACGAGCTGTGGTTTTCTAGAAAGTTCCTTCACATTTTCTTTGATGTGCACATTCTTTCAGAAGGTTCTGTCACCCTCTTAATGAGAGAGAGCCTTTAGGAGTTCAGCAATAGTAAGGTTATTTTTTCAACGTTGCAAAGTAAAAGCTGTGGCGGGGGTGGGAATTGTATTTAGAATTTGCAAACAGTTTTTCCTTACTAGAAATGGAGTCTCTATTTACAATTAAAGCTATGTATATTTTTTAAAACTTGTTAAATGGCTTTTCACACAAATTAGAAGAAATTAGGCTTGTATTTTGGGGGAAAAGTAGTGATGTTTCTAAACATGTGACTGAGGAACAAAGTGTAGGATTGCTTCTAATTTCTCGTTGAGCCTATCAACTTGATGGTACTTTGTCTTGCTGGCTGAAATGAAAAGCAATATTCTCAATCTCAGGAAGAATTTGGGATAGAGGCTCATGTTACTGCTTATTATTGGTGGTGGTGTTTTCTGTGGTTTTGGTTTTGAGATTTGCCATCAAAGATGAGGACATCTAAAGACTTCTGAAGTTTTTGTAACCTCCTCAGAACCACAGTCAGGATGAAGTCGGAAGGATGAGTTTGGAAAGAATGCTGTTCCTTCCACATCTGCCCCACACTCAGCATCAATGTGCCTGCACACAAGCTCTAGACGAAGTCTTCTGCTAAAGGAAGGGAGAGTAAGAAGGAACTAGACAGCAATTTCCATGGTCTCATCTTAAATCTGCTGGAAGTTTAAATTAGTGGCCTTGGCTCTATGAGAACATCGGATTCCTCAGGCCTTTGTATTAAGTGATACTTGACAACTTCTATTGAGCACTGTCATTAAAACAGCAACTCCCAAATCCCTCATATTATCTGTACTGCAAATAAAACTGATCAAGTGTGTTGAAGCTATAACTAATCCTCACCAGTCTTCACAGGTACCAGAGAAAGCACGTAGAAGACTTCCTATTAAATCCCACAGAGAAATGACCTTTTCTGTTCTTTCATCTAAAATTGAACATTTTCTTTTAATTTTCCACCACTTTAAAAGTAATTTGAAAATCCCAATTGTGAGGCATGTTTGTGACTTTTTCATGGCTGTTTGAAAATCTCTAGCCATTTAGAAATATAATTGATTGTACTTCTTTTAACCTCAAATAAGGGACACTCATTTTTCCCCTTCCTGGTAAACGATAATGTGCTGTTTTAACTCAAATGGGTACCATCACAACAGGCAGCTGGAAAAGACAAGGTAGATGTCCTTGGCCTCATTTACCTCTACCTACCTTTTCAGTCGATTCTATCCACAATTCAACTCTAGAATACACTTTACCCTAAGTGGCATATTGGGATACATTTACTTCACTCAGAAACATAATTTCTAAATCTTATCTTGATCTTTTTATTAGTTTTATAAATTGCATCTTCCCAAATTTTGACTTATTTTTTTATTCAGTTTTAGGAAATGCATGTTTTTTTAAGTAAATCATTAAGCTAGTATGTCAGAAACTGCGGAGTGATGGTGAATTTTTGATACTCTTCCTCTCTCTTGCAAAATTAATATCTTACTGGTATTTAAAATCTAATATCAGACAGTCACAGTGGCTCACACCTGTAATAACAGCACTTTGGGAGGCCGAGGCAGGCAGATCACTTGAGGCCAGGACTTCAAGACCAGCCTGGTCAACATGATGACACCCTGCCTTCTACCAAAAATGCAAAATTTATCCAGACATGATGGTGCATGCCTGTAATCCCAGCTACTCAGGAGGCTGAGGCATGAGAATTGCTTGAACCGGGAGGTGGAGGTTGCAGTGAGCTGAGATCATGCCACTGCAAGCCAGCCTATGTGATAGAGCAAGACTCTGTCTCAAAAAACATAATAATAAAATCTAACATCTTCATGAGTAAAAAAATTATATTTCAGGAGCTTCACAGTACACATTTTTAAATACTTGAATTATTATCTATATTTATTTGTTGATTGCTACCAATGCAATAGTTGCTGGAGTTTTAAAGGAATATGCTGCCATTCTACAGAGGAGAGCATGATCTCTAACAATATCGGGAAGGCAAGTTAGGCAAACTCACACACTCTGAACCAAGCCCATCCTCAATTTCCTCTGTGGTGTTAATGGCATCTGAATGTTAATTTCATGTAACATAAAATTATGAGTCAAGCCCATTTTCAGTAGTAATTTCTTTTTCTTATTAGGAAGTGATCCTGAAAATAATCTATTACTGAAAAGGTTTATGTTTTTTTCCCCAACAGTCTAATTACAAATTTAGGTTTATAAATGAACTTGATTTTAAGTGTCCCCAAGTCATTTTACTTCCCCCTTACTCCATTTTACAGTTACAGCAGGATCAAGGTAGAAAACGAGGAACATCTTTTGAAGTGGTTGTTTCTAATTAATATGAATCCATTCATGAATAATAATCAATTCAATGAAAAGAAACTCCTCAAAAAAAAAAAAAGACAGAAATCTCTGTTAGAAACCAGAACTGTTCTTCTTTTATCCCAAACAATAGGTTTTCTTAAAATATATGCTGTCATGTAAAAAAAAAAAAAAAAAAAAAGAAGGAAAAAGATTCTTTTGGCCCCATCATGGCATGGCTTGTACCTTGGAAAATGTAAGAATCTGTTTGGTAAGATATTTGTTCTGTGTGATCAGAAAGCCTAGGATTGGTTCTTTAAAATGTCTGCAATTGATTTCCAGTGCTCAGACCCAAGTACAATATGAATACATAATTCTGTTATTTCTTTAAATACAATGTTAGATTACTTTGCAAGAGAACAAAATTTACTGTGTAACTACTTACAGACTGAAACCCAGTGTTATATCTGCATTGCTTTCATGGGTACCTTTTCTAATATTTATGCTTAATTTCTCCTCTTTCTTTTAAATGTATCATATATCTTGGAAATTCTTTAGGGAGTTGCTACGTATTTTGGGGCTCGTTATTGATTGCTGGGGCTTGTTGAAATGGAATGTGTCTCCTGAGTGCCATTAATGCTGATAAATTAGAAGAGATGAATACTTCACCTTCACATCATGTCTGATATTTCACCAGTCGACACTCATGTCCCTGCACTCCCTTAATCCTATGAAAGCTATTTGAGGCCATTATTGCATAATTTCCTCTGTGAAAAAGTCAAGAGCTGGGAGTGGACCAACTTGCACACAGAAAAGAGTTAAGAAAAGTATCCAGAGATCAGGGATCATGGATGTATCACAGCATGTGTCAAGATTTTGGGGTCAGACAGATAGGAACATCCGCTTTGGCGCTACCACTTACTAGTTTGGTTGTTGCTTAACTTCTCTCAGCCTCTATTGTCTTATCTGTGCAATGAAATTCAGATTGCTAAGAAAAGTAAAAATAAATATACATACCTACCACCCTGTCATGCAGATAATAGCAACTTAAAAAAATTGCAGTGTCTGTGGTTATGCTGGGAAAATCTGGCATTCATCAGTGATTAAAAAGCTGTTACATACGAAGTGTCATATTTCATCCTTTATATGATGCGTGCATTTGCATATTTTAGTATCTCCAAAATCGGGATGCTTCTTAGTGATGACATCTTTTTAAATTTAATGAAATGCAATACAATCCTCGTCTACTTCATTTAAAAGAATAATGAAAAATCTTTGCTAAATTTGAGCTCTTACTATGTGCTAAGCACTGAGCATTTCACATAGACTGTTTGACCTAATTCTTGCAATCACTATGGGGTAGAACCCCGTTAGGTAAGAGGTTAAGTATCTTTCATGTGGTTGGTGCCTGGGTAGGAAGCTGGAATAGCAGACAGAGTACAAGTATGCAAAATGAGGTATAAGTGGGTTGCCTCTTAGCAATTGCGTGATTTTAGGTATTTATCATTTCTCCTTTCTCACCAATACAACAGTGTGAATATATTTACAATAAAGTCACTGGACTGAGTGTAAGGCATGTCCTCTAGAGCTAGGCTGCCTGCCTTTGAATACTGGCCTTGTTAATTGCCACCTATATGACCTTGACCATCAATTGACCTAACCCCTATGAACCATTGTTTTCCCATCTGTAAAGTGAAGACGATTAACTGACCAACCTCGTGGGTACGTTGTGAAGATTAGACACATTAATATTTGCAAGCTCTTAGGAAACACCCTGTCACTTATTAAGAGCCACTCGAGATTAACTACTATTATTATTAGATAATACAGTCGTGAGGTATAAGGGGAATTGTTTGGAAAGTATCTGATGCTATGTAATGTTGGACCTGTTTGCCCCACGTGTTTCCTGAAGATGTGGGTACAAACAATTCTAAAAGAGTTACAGCTTGAATTCACAAGGCATCTAGTAGCTGCAGTGAAATAACCTGCAATTTATATTTTAAAAATCTTTGTCTTCTTCTTGTTTGTTTTTATTGCTAGCCTTGAGACTTATGTGTTGGGATGATTTTTAAATGTAGTTAGCTTCCTGTAGGCACTGTGGGAGAAAGCAAAGCTGCTGGGTGGTCAGATCCTACTCACCCCTTTGGCAATGCTTCCAGTGTTTGAATGCACGTGTGAGTCTTTCAGTGTGTTTGTGGAAATATAACTCCTGCCCCAACCACCTCTGATTTTGTTGGTTTGAGATAGGGACCTGAAAATTTGCATTTGAACAAGAACCAGGAGATCCTGAGGCTGCTGGTCCACAAACCACTCTCAGAGGTGTCTAGGATTCCCCAGAGATGTTGTACAAAAACCATGTCCCAAAAGGAACAAAAGAGTATATGATATCTAGGAACAATGGCACAAGGTCCCACATGTATATTTTCGAGAACTGAAGGGTTAGCGGCACTAGATAACTGTATCATTTATTTTCTCAAAATGAAATTCCACATTTTACTTCCCAGTAATGACAGGCCATTTCCCTATTAAGGCAAACACCAATTTTCACAAATAAGCCATTTACTTTCTCCTTTATCTCTAAACAGATCTGTACTGTCTTTAGAAGATACTGTGCTTCTGTCCTTAACAGGTCATGCGATCAGTAGAAATGCTATTCTATAGATCACAAACACATATATAAATATACATATATTTTTTCTGTGTAAATAAATAAATAAATAAATAATAAATTTATTTATTTATTTATTTATTTATTATTAAAAAAAATAAATTTTTCTGTATAAATTTTATTAATTAAAAAAATTCCTTTTCAATTCTCTCTTTATATTTCCTCATCCCAACTAGTTGTTTGTCACTTGAGGGTAGACAACATGAAACCAGATTTGCCATGTAAAAACCGCTAAAAGAAAGGTGCTGCTGACCTGCCCATTTCAAAGATGCAGGACTGATCTGTGTCTTTAGGCATCACCGTTACCATGCCCAGTCTTCTCCTCTCTCCTCCGTTTGCCTGTTGTCATGTGCATTCCTTTAAATGCCTCGCTTACATTTGTTTCTTTCCTTTTTTTATTTTTTGAGACGGAATTTTGCTCTGTTGCCCAGGCTGGAGTGCAGTGGTATTATCTCAGCTCACGGCAACCTCCACCTATCAGGTTCAAGGGATTCACCAGCCTCAGCCTCCTAAGTACCTGGAATTACAGGTGCCCACCAGTATGCCCAGCTAATTTTTGTATTTTTAGTAGAGTTGGGGTTTCACCATGTTGGCCAGGGTGGTCACGAACTCCTTACCTCAAATGATCTGCCTCAGCCTCCCAAAGTGCTGGGATCATAGGCCTGAGCCACCGGGCCCAGCCTTTCCTTTTCTTTTTAAAATTATTAAGCTAGAAAATAAACTGTGAGAGGAAGAAAACATTTACAGGAAGAGAGGTACAATTGTGCATATCCCTGGCAGTGGAATACAAATATAGTCATTATATTTGAGGGTGTCCAGAGCCATAAGACTCTGTTCAGCTCCACTGTTTCCTTTTCATTTCCACTGTGGCCATCAGAAGTCTTCATTTTGTCCATGTTCAGTTTTGGTGTTTTCATGTTTTCTTTACATTTCTGATCTATTTTCCTGATGAATCCAATTTTAATAAACAATGTTATCTTAAACAAACTACCCTACTTTATCATGGACTGCCATGGGGCAGCCTTTCAACCACTACATCTGTACAGCTTGAATAAGTCACATGATCACAGTCCTACAGCCCAGAGAAGACACTTAGGTGAGACGTTAGGATCTGCAGAATGCCAGCTGATTTGCAAAATAAAAGTTAGTCAGATTCAGGAAAAGTCTTGTTACTGCCCAATTTTTTCATCTCCTAATATCACCTCCCTGGAACACTTGCACGTATCTTTCTTTTGTCAACATGCTGGATAATGGCAGTGATTTCTAACAGACACTTGGTGCTAAGGACAGAAGGTCTAGACTCTCATCAATTGACAAACACAGGGGATGTCTTTTGACTGGATAAAGATACTTCCCATGAGCCTACCTTGATGTAAGTAAGACAGCGAGCAGATCGTCTAGGTGGTGGGGTGGTCTTTCACTTTTGGTATGTTTGACAACATAGGAGGCAAAGGAGAGGCACAATAAACACAGTTAGCTTATGCAAATTAACCTAAACACCCTGTGTGTGTTTACATATGATCAAGCCAGCCTCTTCAGTGCCTTGCATTGCTGTTAAGAGGGGAGGTTCTAGGGTAAGACTTTCTGAGTTTGGATTCTTACATATGCTATATCACCTTGGACAATGTATTTAACTTCTCTGTGCCTTGTTTTACTTATCTGCAAAATGGCAAAAATAATAGTACCCATGGAGGTGGTGAGGATTAAAATTATATGTATATCTAAATTGTGCAGTATGTAATACATATACATATATAATTATACATGTATTATATACATATAATCATATGAGTACATACATATGATTAGTTGTACATATGAAATATACATGTATACATGATATATACATTATATATAGTATATACAGTATAGATGCATAGAGTACATATTACATACACCATATATATTTATATGAGCTTTTTTATCCTCACCACTACCCAGGGTAGTATTATTTCATATATATACATATGTACACACACAGAGATAAACTATATATGCACATATAAACTACACACACACACACACACACACACACTCTCTCTCTCTCTCTCTCACACATATATACAGTTTAGAATGTTTCTCACAGAGAGTAAATGCTCAGTAAGTGTTTGACAGTTAGGAAATATCAAGAGTTCAATATGCAACCAAGGATATAGCTCTATTACCAAAACAACTAGACACTGCCATAGCCAGAAAAGCAACACAATTAGCTTATCAAATACTATAGATTGTGCCCATGTATGCCAAAATAGTTCATTCATTAGCCATGAACAATCCAAACCTAGGGAATAAAGACTATTGGAACCAACACATCCTTTGTATTTTCTATAAGTTTTTAAAAGAGTGGTAATGGCAAGAGCTAATGGAGAAAATTCAAATATACCATAGTTTATTAAAAAAGTAATTCTATACAATTGAGTGAAACTATTTCTGGCAAAAACAAATTGAGAAAGAGACCAGATAGTAATATCCATGTTCTTAAGCATAGATTAATTGAATTAATTTTGTATTAAAATGTTACAAAACATGAAAAATGTCTCAGGATGTCAATAGGATGGTGGAAGATTAAGTCCCAGTCCTTATTTCCAACAACAATATGCAGGCCAAAAAACTTTATGAGAATTCCAGAAAGCAGAGAAGAGGCTGCAGAACCCTGGATGTATACAAAGATGAACAGCCTTATCGAAACAAACACACAGCATACGCAGATGCCATTTGTGACATCTATAAGATAACATAAGGGTGGAGAGATATGAAAGAATAGAATTTTTGTGTACAATTGAAGTTAAGTTGATAATGGCTTAAAATCAGTTATTGTTACCATAAAATGTTTTATGTTAGTTCTATGGTAACTATAAATAAAACACCTACAGAAGATATATAAAAGGAAATATAAATGGAGTCAGAGCATGTCCATACAAAAAAATCAATGACGCAAAAAGTAAAGCAGTAAGAGTGAGGGAAAATACATGTTTCTAACATCAAAGCTCCTAAATGTATGAAGCACTGACAGAAGTGAAGGGAGAAATCAGCATTAACACAATAATGGTAGGAAATCTTAACACCTCACTTTCAACAATGGATAGAAGAATCAGACAGATGGTAAGTAAGGAAGCAGGCTATAGCAACACTGTAACCAACTGAACTTAACAGACGTGTACAGAACACTCTACCCCACAATAGCAAAATACATATTTTTCTTAAGTTCACAGAGAGCATTCTCTAGGATAGATCACACATTAGGCCACAAAACAAATCTTAACAAATTTAAGAAGATTCAAATCATACCAATTATCTTTTCTGATCACAATGAAATAAGAAATCAATAGCAGTGGGAAAATGGAAATTTCCCAACAATGTTAAAATTAAACAGCACACACTTGAACAACTGAGTTATAAAGAAATTGAAAGGGAAGCTGACATGGTTTGACTTTGTTCCTACCCAAATCTGATCTTGAATTTTCACATGTTGTGGAAGGGACCTGGTGGGAGGTGACTGAACCATGGGAGCAGGTCTCTCCCGTGCTGTTTTCATGATAGTGAATAAGTCTCACAAGCTCTGATGGTTTTAAAAAGAGGAGTTCCCTCCACCAATTCTCTTTGCTTACTGCCATCTATTAAGATGTGACTTGCTCCTGCTTGCCTTCTGCCATGATTGTGAGGCTTCCCCAGTCAAATGGAACTGTAAGTACATTAAACCTCTTTCTTTTGTAAATTGCCCCATCTTGGGTATGTCTTTATTAGCAGCATGAAAACGGACTAATATAGAAATTTAAAAAAATATCTTAGTCAAATGAAGAGGAAAACATCCTAACAAAGCCTATGGGATGCAGCCAAAAGCAGCACCAACAGCAAAGTTTATAGTGGTAAAAATCTACATTCAAAAGAAGAAAGATCTCAAATGAACAAACTTTATACCTCAAGGAATTAGGAAACTGGGAATATAACAAAGTAAACATGTAGTTAACAGAAGAAAGAAATACAAATTAGAGCAGAAATCAACAAAGTAGAGAATAGAACAACAAGAAGAAAAAATTAAACACAGAGTTTTTTTTTGAAAAGATTAATAAAATTGACAAACCCTTACCTAGACTAAGAAAACCAGAGAGGACTCAAATAACTAAAATCAGAAACGAAAGATGAGACACCATAATTGATGCCAAAACAACAAGAAAATAAGAGACTACAGGAGCAATTATATGCCAGCAAATTGAATAGCCTTAATAAATGGATATGTTTCTAGAAAATAAAGTCTACCAAGACTGCACTATGAAGAAGTAGAAAATCTCAATAGATCTATAACTATGAAGAAAATTGAATCAGTAATCAGAAATCTCCCAAAAAATAGAAGCCCAGGACCAGATGGCTTCGCTGTGGAATTCTATGAAATGTATAAAGAATAAATTGCACAATCCTTCTCAAATTCTTCCAAAAAACTGAAGACGAGGGAGCACTTCCAAATTCATTTTATGAGTCCATCATTACTCTTAATACAAAAGCCAGACAACGATACTGAAAGAAAATTACAGGACAATATAACTGATGCGTATTGATGCAAAAATCCTTAAGCAAATACTAGCAAATCAATTTCAAAAGTGCATTAAAAAGATTAGACACTGTGATTTCTTATATACATGATGGTTCACATACAAAAATCAATAAATGTTATATACCACATTAACAAAACAAAGCACAAAAATCACATGCTTCTCTCAATTGATGCAGAAAAAGCATTGGACAAATTTCAACATGCTTTCATTATAAAAACATTCAACTAACAAAGTAGAGAATAAAATTACTGTAACATAATAAAGGTCATATATGAAAAGCCCACAGGTATCATTATGCTCACTGGTTAAAAACCAAAAGCTTTTCCTCTAATATGAGGAGCAAGACAAAAATGTCCACTCTTACCACTTTTATTCAATTCGTATGGGAAGGCCTACCAAGATAAAATAGTAGAAAATTAAATAAATAAAATCATCCAAATTGGAAAGGAAGAAGTAAAATTATCTGTTTTCACAGATGAGATGAACTTACACATATAAAAGTCCCTAAAGACTCTACCAAAAAATTGTTAGAACTAATAAAAACAAATTTGGCAAAGTTGAAGAATACAAAATGAACTCTCAGAAATCAGCTGTGTTTCCATTTGCTAACAATGAACAAACTAAAAATGAAGAACAATCCTAGTTATAATAGCGTCTACACACACACACACACACACACACACACACACACACAAGACTTGTACACTGACAACTTCAAAAACATTGCTGAAAGAAGTTAAAAACATCATTGATTGAAAAACCATTCTTTGTTTATGCATTGGAAGACTCATATATTAACATGTTTATAGTACCTAAAGCAATCTATAGATTCAATGCAATCCCTATCAAAATCTCAATTGCATTTTTTACAGAAACAGAAAAAAAAATTCTAAAATTCATATGGAATCTCAAAGGACCCTGAATAGCCAAAACAATCTTGAAAAAGAAGAGCGGAGCTGGAGGCCACACACTTTCTAATTTTGAAACATGCTGCAATTTAAGAGTAATTAAAAGAGTACGGTATTGGAATAAAGACAAAGACATAGACCAATATAACCCAGTCAAGAGTCCAGAAATAAACCCTTGTATATATGGTCAAGTGATCTTGACAAGCACGCGAAGCCTACACAATATGGAAAGGATAGTCTCTTCAAAAAATTGTACTGGGAGAACTGGATGATTATAAACCCTTATCTTACGCCATATACAAAACTAAGTCAAAATGGATATATTTAATACCTGAAACTATAAAACTCTTAGAAGAAAACACACAGTAAAAGAGCTTCGTGATATTACAATGGACAGTGATTTATTAGCTGTGACTCTGAAAGCACAGACAGCAAAATATAAAAATAGACAAATGGGACTATACCACTCTTTAAACTTACGGATTTAGAGAAAATATTTTCCAACATTTTATTGCATGAAGGGTTAAGATCTAAAACTTACAAATATTGCAACGCAACAACAAAAACAGTAACAACGAAAATCAACCCAAAAAACATATAAATTAAGAATCTGAATAGACATTTCTCCAGAGAATACAAACAGATGGCCACCACGCATATGAAAAGATGCTCAACATCACTAATCACCATGGAAATGCAAGTCAAAACCACAATGAGCTATCACCCCACACCCATTAGGATGGTCAGTATAACACAAAACAGAGGAGAAAATAACAGAGGTTGGTGCAGATGAGGAGAAACGGGAAACTGTGTGTACTGTTGGGGCGGGGGTGCGGATTGTAAAATTGGCATAGCTATTATGGAAAACAGCATGAAAGGTCCTTAAAAATTAAAAATAGAATTCCCATATGATCCAGCAATCCCTCTTCTGGGTATATATCCAAAAGAATTGAAAAGAAGATCTCGAAGAGATATGTGCACACCCATGTTTACTACAGCATTATACACAATAACCAAGAGGCGGAAGCCACCTAAATGTACATCCACAGATCAGCAGATAAAGAAAATGGTTGGATATGCAGGGCAACATATTCTGCCTTTTTTTTTTTTTTTTGAAATGGAATCTCGCTCTCTAGCCCAGGCTGGAGTGCAGTGGCTAGATCTCGGCTCACTGCAACCTCCACCTCCCTGGTCCCTGTTCAAGCAATTCTCCTACCTCAGCCTCCCAAGGAGCTGGGATTATAGGCACGAGCCACCATACCCAGCCAATTTTTGTATTTTTTAGTAGAGACGGGGTCTTACCATGTTGGCCAGTCTGATCTTGAACTCCTGACCTCGTGATCCACCCGCCTTGGCCTCCCAAAGTGCTGGAATTACAGGCGTGAGCCACTGTGCCTGGCTCATATTCTGACTTTAAAAAAAGTAAGTCCTGTCATGTTCTACAACATGGATAAACCTTGAGAGATTATGCTAAGTGAAATAAACAGGTTAGAAAAATACTGCATGAATCCACTTATATATGACAGATGGATATGAAGTAGTCACACTCATAGAAGGTAGACTGATGATTGACAGGGGCTGGGGGAGGAGCAAATGGGGAGTTGCCTGAGTATAGCATGCAGTCATGAAAGACGAAAAATTCTTAGAGATATTTTGCACAATAATATGCATATAATTAATAATACTGTACTGTACTACTAAAAACTGCTAAAACAGTAAATCTACATTTGGTTTTTACCACAATTTTAAAAATCCTCATTTGATGGATCTATTACCCACAGCACATAAGAACAATCTAAATTATTATCTAACAGTTAAACCATAGATGAGTTTTGAAAGTAAAGAATGTTATATTACAATGAAAAACTTTCTAGAAATTGGACTATAATTTCTCCCATGAAATTAAATATCAAGAGCAGCGGCCAGAGGAAGGCCATCTGTCAAAGTGAACAATGAACTCTTATAAACACACACCCTTCCTGGGCAGAATCAAGCCTTGCCAACCCAGGTTTCTCTAAGGGAGGCCATTATTTCAGGATTGTAAGTTTTATGCCCCCCAAAAAATTCAACATAAAGAATTTCCATATGTCTATCTGTATTATTGTCTGAAGATGGTTTTCCACTAGATCTTAACAAGAAAACAAAACTTATAAATGAAAAAGGACTAAATTCCTGATATTAAGAGAGAAATATTATACTCCGTACCATGAATGCAGGCAGGAGAGCAGAGGGGGTCAGCCTGGAGAAGAAGCCTCTATTAACTGCAGTTACTGGACTCACCAGTTACCCAAGGCTTCTAGGGCAGGCTGGCACCCTCAGCTCTGCTGACACTAACTTTGTGGCTTTGGGCAAGTCATCTACCTTGCAATGCCTTTGTTTTCTCCTCTGCAAAAGGGCCAGGTGAGTTATAACAGTAGCTCCCTTGCTGATGTGGTATCCATTTCCACAAAGTACCACAGCTAGGGCTTCAAACAGCAGAAATGTATTGTCTCACATTATGGAGCCAAAACTTTAGATTTAAGGTAAGTTCATTCCTGGGACAAAGAAGGACAATCCAGTCCATGCCTACCTTCTGGCTTCTGGCAGTTGCTGGTGATCCTTGTGCTGGTCGGAAACCACACCCTGCCTGCCTCCCTGTTGCTATCTTCCCTCTGCATGTCTGTGTCTGTGTCTTTTCTTCTTTTTCTACAAGGACACGTGTCATTTGGGACTTAAAGACCACCCTACTCCAGCACGGCCTTGTCTTAAATAGATTATATATGCAAGACTCCATTTTCAAATAAGTTCATATTCACAAGTGCTGGGAGTTAGGACTTCAACATATCTTTTTTGGGAGCTGCAATTCAACCCATAACAGATGACGATAAAAGTTAAATGAAGATTGATATTTACAGAATGCTTAGGCAGGTATGCTACTGCTGTCAATACAGTATGTGTTTGCTAAATAAAAAATTGCTGTGTGGTGGATATGCACTGAGGCTTCATAGTTGCAATGGAAATCAATAGTGCTGTTCATATTATTGCAATGATCTTTAAATGCTTGTGAAAAAATGAAACATACCGAAAGTAGATTGTCTTATGTGTGGTGGACGAAGTTAAAACATCTAAGGCGTGTTTTTCTCTGATATTGCTTATCTTGAGGAACAATCTGAGTTTTACATAGTCACCGATTTAGGACTGTGGCAAATATTTGAAACAATGCAGTCAACTTAACATTAGAGAATGTAATCTGAGACAATTGCATATTTTTTCTTCCTTCTGCAAATTTGGGAAGAAGGCTCACAATGATACCAACTGACCTTTAAAATAATACTTTCAGAATTAGGTTTGTGAATTCTGATTTAAATTTAAATTTCCTTAACTTTTTAAAATTAGGAGTCCATTTTTTTTTTAATTTAGAAAAAAGGATATAATCTAGCCTGGATTATATTTATCTTTACATCAATGAAGTTATAACATAAAATTGTTCAGATTTTTAAATGGAGAAAGGTACCCACAAAAGCCATAATGAGGCCCTGGGACCAGGCACATTTCTTTACTTTTGCCACACTCTTTTTCAAAGATCCCCAAGCTGATGGTTTTCTGGGGCATTCTGCCCCACCTGCCTTCGGGTCATGTCACAACTCTGTGCTAGAGTCATGAGTGCTGCCCACTTGCCTAGGACACTGCCAACCGTGTAGCACCCTTTCCTTTATATTCCTCCTCAGCCCTGTGGAAACAAGCACCCTTGGGCCTTATTCTGAAATTTCAGGTGGATCGGTCTGAACTCTTTGCTTTCCTAGCAGAGCAAACATAACCAGCCATGCTTTGAGTTATGAAAAAAGGTATGCATAATAGTCCATGTGATTATCACAAGCCTCCGACAGGCTCTCTTTATCCAACCACAGTACAGTCTATTTTAAAATTCCATCTTCTCTTTCACAGACAATCTATCCAACCACATCAAGTAACAATGAGCATGAAATGCTCAACTGTGAATCGATGATCCTGACCTCATTTCCACGATCTTGTTTAATAATGCATCATACAAAAAAAAAAAAAAGGTCTGTGTTAAGTCAAATGAAAAGAAAAATGCTTTCTAATTACCAACCGTACCTCTGTAAGTGACTGCAAATATTGTACTTGTGCTAATAACAATGTATAAACTCAGACTTCAACAATGTCCACTGAGCATGTGGTGACGACAAGAGTTGATTATCGGTTGTCCACGAAATGTTCCAAGCTTTTAAGATGCATGGGTATTATGACGCAAATGCTGCCACAAGAACCTCCTGACCCAGCAGCCATTCTATGCCAGCCTGGACTTGGTTTCACTTGTCACACCTCTCGTGGAAAGAGGAAGAGCATAATCATCCCTTCGGGTCCTAAGAAGGCTCAGACACCAAGGACATTTTCCCTAAGTCATCTATTTCAGAATATTCTGGTTAGTTCATTAGTTGAACTTAGTTATCTAAAAACATTTCTCAATTGTTTTGAGACTGTTTAAAGTAGTGTGAAATGTTATTTTATTTCAGTTTTGTGGAAAATACAAAAGAGCTTCTGAATGTTTGGTTATCAGAGGCATCTTCAGAAGAAAACTAATAATAAAGTTACTGTGTACTTTATGGATCAAATAATTTAATTTGGCTCTTAAAATTAAAAAATATTGAATTTTTTTTAAAGAAACATTTCATTTGCATTAAAAGTGTTACATTTACTCAGAAGTAAATATAGCACTTTAACAAATAGCAATAATTGTGTCAAATTATTTGGAAAACTTACAAGGCATATAATAAAAATCTTTTTTTATAAACTTTTTAAACATTTTACTTTAAGTTCTAGGATGCATGGGCAGAATGTGCAGGTTTGTCACATAGGTACACACGTGCCATGGTGGTTTGCTGCAACTAGCAACCCATCATGTAGGTTTTAAGCCCTATATGCATTAGGTTTTTGTCCTAATGTTCTTCCTTCCCCTTACCCCTCACTCCCCGATAGGCCCCTGTGTGTGATGTTCCCCTCCCTGTGTCCATGTGTTTTCATTGTTCAGCCTGCACTTATGAGTGAGGACATCTTAACCATTAATAAAGAGTGTTTATTTCACTTAGTAACAAGTCATATATTTTCAGAGGAAGCAGGCATTTAATATTTTAATGATGGTTTTGGTAAATATGTGGTATATTTTTATATCATTTAAAAATATGAGAATAAGAATCATTGAAACCTGCTACAATTCAACGGTAACATCTTGTTCATTACCATTTTCTTCATGTTAAACCTCTCTTCTGTTTCAGATGCCAGCTTCTGCTTTGTAAGATGTAAGTCCAAAGATGCCAATACCTGGACCTTGCTCATTCCTCAAGAGAGTGTTTTTGCTATCCTTTGACAAATGAAAAATCAAACTGAGTGTTGTAAATGACACTGTCACTCTGGTACTGCACACTGAGTGTGGTAGACACCGGTCATATGCAGAGCATTTGGCATTTAGAGACATCTGTGAATCATAATTGTGAAACAGGATTTCCTGGGACATTCTCATTAGCCTGATTCTATCTTACATTTTTTAGCCTGTGGATTTTCACATATTTCAAAAGAGAAAAATTGCTTCTTTCTTCATTCCCCTTCTTCCCCACCTAGTATCCTCTGCTGAACTAATCACATGCATGTCAAAAGGACTCTGAATGCCCAACTCATGGCTTCTGGCCTTGTGACTTATCTCTGTGGCTCTCAGTTAAAGTGACATCTGCCCCTTGTTGGCATCAAAGGGACCTCAGTTCCTAGTGTGTCCCCTTGGAGAGTAAAAGTTCTGTGGAAGGTACAATTAGTTGTGCTTGAGAGGAGATAAGAAACCGAGGCCCAGGTGTGGTGGATCAAGCCTGTAATCCCAGCACTTTGGGAGGGAGAGGCGGGCAGATCATGAGGTCAGGAAATCGAGACCATCTTGGCCAACATGATGAAACCCAATCTCAACTAAAATACAAAAAATTAGCCAGATATGGTGGTGCACACTTGTAGTCCCAGCTACTTGGGAGGCTGAGGCAGGTGAATCGCTTGAACCTGGGAGGCAGAGATTGCAGTGAGCTGAGTTTGCGCTACTGTACACCTGGCAAAAGAGCAAGACTCCATCTCAAAAAAAAAAAAAAAAAAAAGAAAAAGAAAAAGAAAGAAAAGAAACTGAGGTACTTGATTTACTTCCTCTGTGCAAGATAGCCATAATAAGACTTTCTGACCTATTCAAGATTCACGTTTTGTGTGTATGCCTTGTTTATGTTCTCTATTGCGGTGGTCCCCAACCTTTTTGGCACCAGGAACTGATTTTGTGGAGGACGGTTTTTCATGGACCCGAGAGGATGATGGTTTTGAGATGACACTGTTTCACCTCAGATCATCAGGCATTTGAATCTCATAAGGACCCCACAACTCAGATCCCTCACATGCACCGATTACAATCAGGTGCATTCTCCTATAAGAATCTAATGCAGCCACTGCTCTGTCAGGAGGCAGAGCTCAGGTGGTAATGCTCCACAGCCTGCTGCTCACCTCCTGCTGTGCGGCCCAGTTCCTAATGGGCCACGAACAGTACTGGTCCTTGGAACTGAGGGTTGGGGACCCCTGCTATATTGCACGATGAAACAGTTCTGTGCAATCAAGACAAATCCAGTTACTAAGACTCAAGTGTATTTTCATAAACTTAAGTGTGCAATAATATTTTTAACTGAGTTCCTGTAAAAAAATTAAAAAGCTTTATAGATGAACACTACTGAGCCTCATGGGAACACCTGTAGCAGGTATGTTTTAAGTGCTTCACATAAAAGCAATATTCTTGTTAAGGGTTAAAAAAAAAAAAAGCCCCTCACACAGCAATAAACCTGTTTCTAGTCCACTTTTAAAAAAAAAAAAAAAAAAAAAGAATCAGTGAAGCTGAGGGGACAGCTAGTAACATTAGCTTTGAAATCTCATGCTAATCCTACTACCTGATAGGGGAAAAAATAGATGCTTACTGGATTATGCACTAACACATATGTTAGATGATTTGCTTTACATATATCTTCTTTGAGGCAGAATGATTATAAGATGTGTCTGTCTATTTCTTCCTTTTCCTATTTCCCTAGTAGAGGTATTATTTGATTGGGGATTTTTAGGCTATTGCAGTGGTTCTCAAAATGCATCAGAATCACTCATAGGTCTTGATGATGCATGGATTGCTGGCCCCCACTCCAGATTTGCTGAATGTGTGGATCTCGGGTAGAGACTCCAGAAACTGTATTTCTAACCAGATCCCACTGACATCAGGTGACACTGATTCTGTGATTTGAGAATCACACTAGGAGACCACTGGGCTATGACAACCACCAAAGGGTTAATGCCTTCAGCGCAACTCTGCACATCTGTAATCCACTAAGTGATCCCATGCTAAATGGAGACATCCTTGAACTCTAAAATATCAGTCACTATCAAGCTTTCCTTTGTTGCTGAAGCAGCCAACTGCTGGTAAACCTTCCTATAACCTAATTTATCTTGCATAACAAAACCTTTGTTATCTTTGCTAGGCAAGATAAATAAGTTCTAGAGATCTGTTATGCAATAAGTGTCTCCGGTTAACGATATTGTACTGTATGCTTAAAAACTTGTTAAGAGGGTAGATCTCAGGTTAAGTGATCTTATCACAATAAAAATAAATTGTTAAGGAGAGTGTAGTGATGGTGTGAGAGTTGCAGATAGCAAGATGAAATCAATTTTTTTTCAAACCGAAATAAAATAGGGCCAGAAATGCGCGAAGGAGAGGAGGTTCGTGCTTACATGTCTGAGATAAGACCTGTTTCCAAGGACTTTCTACCCTTTCTCATCCTTCCCGCATCTCCTGCTTTGATAAGGCTTATCACAGACATTCTTCAGGACTGCAGTAATGCAGATAAGATGCTGCTCCTGGAAGAGCACTTGCCCAGTAACAGCATCTCCACCAATGAACTGACAACAACGCTGGCTTTGAGCCTCTGGAACCAATGAACTCTGTTTCTAAGCAGCTTATGCAAATCTCTCCCTTTTTGCTAATAAAAGATTCCCTCTATCCTTCCCTCACTGGATGCACTGGTGGCTTGCTATTCTCTCCATTCCAGATTATAACCCTTATTTCTTATTCCTGAGTAAACTCAACATATTTAGAGACAATTTTCTCTAGTGTCTTTTTTAGGTTGACATTGTCAACTGAGGAATTGCCAGGTTCATACATTTGGAGAGGAAAGCTTCATTTCTTCATTGCTTAGAAAGGGTTGCAGCCTGTGGGCTGGCCATTCTGAAAGACTGGGAAGCCACTGGCAGAAACCAGAAGTGGGCACTTCAAAGGAGGGAAGAGTGAGACAGGCATTGATGCTGAACACATTGGTTAAGCATTCATATTCAACAGGTTACAAGAAGAGCTATGAATATTTAGGAAGGGGGTATGCATCTCATAGTGAGCAAACATGCATGTTACATATGTCCTATGATCACTTTAGGGTAAAGGCCTAACATTTAAATGCATAAGAATTAGGCTGCATATGTCAAAAGGTGAAACGAATGACACAGAGGACCCAGTGAGCAGCCTCTGTAAACCGGCCAGAATCATTCCACCGTCAGGAGTGCTGGTAAGTTGTTTCATAGGAATGAATGTCTAATGGGAGTCAGTGAGGGAGGGAGTATAATGAGGTGTGTCTGACCTGCTGTTCCGTCATGGCTGGGAACTAAGTTTTTCACGTTTCTCTGGGTTCCCCTTGGCCAGGAGGGGTTCATTTACTCAATTGAGAAACTTAGGATTTTATTGTTATTTCTCAACAGTGTCGTAGTCCATTTTGGCTGCTGTGACAAACTATCATAGGCTCAGTGGCTTAAACCACAAACATTATCTCACAGTTCTGGAGGCTGAAGTCCAAGATCATGGTGCCAACATGGCTGAGGGCTGGTAAGAACTGTCTTCCAGGTTGCAGACTGCCGACTCCTTGTGCATTCACAAGGAGGAAGGACGGCAGAGAGCTCTCATGTCTCTTACTGTAAGGAACTAATCCTATTCACAAGAGCTCTACCCTCATGACCTAATCACCTCTCAAAAGCCCTACCTTCTAATGTCATACCTGGGGCTCGGAAAGTGCCACCCCAAAGACTGGCACTTTGCCATGCTGAGGCCCTTAGCTGCTTCACAATGAAGGTTCCTCTAATTCTTGTCTTGTCTCAGCTACCCCAAATGCAGGAAGATATTCTTTCTTTGAGATTTCCTTACTTGAACAAGAAAGCTTCTTTCCAAAAGGCATGCAACTGACTTAAGACTTCTTCCCTAGGAACCTCATCAAATAACCAGGAAATATCAATCTCCAGAGAAGAGACTAGGTCACACATGCTCAGACATGTTTTTAATCTATTTTTCTGAGGGCAACTGCAAGAGACTCCCTGGCAAACTTATCTGCATAACAAGACAACCTTTGTTCCTATGCAGCTTCTCCCCTTACCGTCCTTCTGCCTCCTGAGTTCACTCCCTCTACTTATTTACTGGTTTCAGAAGAATTGTCTGCAGTCTTCATCCCCCACTTCCCTATGGAAAAGGGGCATATAAGCTTCTGTAACACACTGGACGACTAGGTAGTCACTGTGACTTTTGCTCCTGCACACTAATAAAGTATTAATACATTTGTATCCTTTTTCTTCTATGAATCTGCCTTATGTCAGCTTTTCAATGAACCTTCAGAGAGCAAAGGGGAAAGTTCCCTTTCACCCCTATACCACTGCATTGGGAATTGGGTTTTCTAAATACAAATTTGGGGGGAAACAAACATTTTAGTCCTCTGCAGATGAAAATTTTCTTCTGAGATTTGATGCATCATGATAAGCCATATCACCACCTGGTGAAGTTCTCTACTCAAAAGCTGTCTGTTTGTTGTCTTATGAAAAGAATCACCAACAATCTCTTTTTAGTACATGTGCTTCATAATAATGTGGAAACCCATAAGTTCAGAATTCAGAAGTTCATAATCATGTGGAAATGGTCCAAAGAATAAAAAAGATCTGCCTGCTATAAGACTCAGCCCATGAGGAGCTGTGACTGACAGAACTGTGAGATAATAAATTTCCGTTGTTTTAAGTCACAAATTTTATGGTGATTTATTTTGGCAGCAACAGAGAAGTAGTCCAACTGTTGAGTGGTCATGTACACACACCAGCAACCCTGCTAGATTTAACCAGGGTAGTCTAATACCTAACACAGGAATAATCTGTTAATTCATTAGAAAATCCATAGATATTTATTCCTATACTTAAAAAGAGGAAGATAAGAAATAGCATTGACTGAGCACCTAGTACATACCAGGAATAATTCTAAATGCTGAATATTTATTGGTATTTTTACTTCTCATAACAACCTTAAACTACCCAAGAGAGCCAAAGTGCTGAAAATATAAATAACTGCTGAAATTCACACAAAAATCAGAAGGATCCCCTCAACATCAAAGCACTAATTCTTCAACTACAACCTAACTTAAAAGAAGTGTTGGCCGGGTGAGGTGGCTCAGTCCTATAATCCCAGCACTTTGGGAGGCCGAGGTGGGCAAATCACGAGGTCAGGAGATTGAGACCATCCTGGCCAATATGGTGAAACCCCAGCTAAATAAATAAATACATAAGCAAGCAAGCAAGCAAGCTGGGTGTGGTAGTGTGTGCCTGTAATCCCTGATACTAGGGAGGCTGAGGCAGAAGAATTGCTTGAACCGGGGAGTCGGAGGCTGCAGTGAGCTGAGATCATGCCACTGCACTCCAGCTTGGCAACAGAGTAAGACTCTGTCTCAAAAAAAAAAAAGTGCTTCAAACTGTAAAATAACATAAACAGCATTTTATTTCCTTGCTTCTCTAGCTATTTGTCATTGTCACTTGTGGAGAGGGCAGTGCTGAAAGAAAGGCACTGCGAGCCAGCTGGGCTTTGGCAGGGGTGGAGGTGAAAGCCAGAGAAAGCCGACTTCTACTGCAACATGTGAGAGGTGGTACTGGAGACCCTGGGCCATGCAGGAGGAAAGGGTGAAGAATGAAAAAGGCGTGGTGGAGAGAGAGGGAGAAGACAAAACTCAGAAACCTGGGAACTGTGTGACAGTCAGCCAGACGGGGGTCTACTCTTGGAGATGAGGTGGCAGAAGAATTCTGGAGGCTCAGAATTTGGACTTTTGTTTCTTTAGTCCCTTCCTGAGGCCTTTGGTTCCTCGGTAAAATCCCTTATATTTATAAGCTGTTGTGGGACAGGGTTTTGTTTGTGTAAAAGCCCCTGATAAGTTTGGGCTTCCCATTTGGAATGGCATGGGGTCCAACAGCAACTGGGCCAGAGAAAGAAGATTCCAGAAAGTAGAAGACTGAGCATGATAACATGATCACCCACCCCAGCTGAGATCCCCAACCCCAGGATGTCATTGAAGGTTTGGAGGGGACTAAGGATTTAGCAGGGCATGGATTTGAGACCAAGCTCGTTTCCTGGCAGGGAGGCTGTAGTGGGCATGTGGGTGCTGCCAATCTTTGTTCTCAGTGATCTTTGCTTGTGGGCAGCCCAGTCTTTGGGCCTGTTGCCCTCATCCATCTGGGGGCAGCAAGTTACAGCAAGCAAATAGTCCCTGCACAACGAGGCTTGCAAATCCCAAATTTACAATTTGTCATCTTAGAGGACAAAGTGTAATTACACACAATAATTGAATTTTTGAAGCCAAAGGAAAAAAAAGAAGGGAGGAGGGCATGAGTTAAGTTACAAGGTGTTCTGTGGAACATTACGCATGGGACTTGGTCTCTAACTCTAGTTTCAGATATCTTGGTCTTGTAATCCATTAATTTTGGCAAAACGATGACAGGTTCTAAAAAGTATTTATTCCTGGAATTTCCAAAGATGCCTGTTGATAAGATTTGGCTCTGTGTCCCCACCCGAATCTCATGCAGAATTGTAATTCCCATTGTTGGGGGAGGGACCTTGTGGGAGGAGACTGGATCAGGTTTTCCCCTTGCTGCTCTCATGAGTGTGAGTTCTCACGAGATCTGGCTGTTTAAAAAACTTATAGCACTTCCTCCTTCTCTCTCTCCTGCTGCCATGTGAAGACTTGCTTGCTTCCCCCTTACCCCTCATCATGATTGTAAGTTTCCTGAGACCTCCCTAGCCATGCTTTCTGAATAGTCTGTGGAACCACAACCCAATGGAACATTTTCTTCATAAATTACCAAGTCTCAGGTAGCTTTTAATAACACTGTGAGAATGGACTAACACACCTGTGAAGAAAATGTTGACTGGAAATTGAGAAAAATAGGAGATTAAAGATTTTAATATGGTAGGACATCTGTTCTTGAGCAAGGTATGTTAGTGCACTTAATCATTGTTAAAGTTTTTGGCCCCTAAAAAATTCAAAATAAATCTAGTATTGTGGGTGGCCTAAATTCTGTCTGAAAACTGTCTTTACTATGTCAAGTCATTGCCTTTCTTAAAGTCTGTTGGGGCCCTGGGTACTGGCTTCTTAATGAAAACAGGAGCAGATGTCATGCTGCTAATCCAGGTACGGGTAGCAGAGTTTAAAACCTCAGAAACTTCACAGATTTTCTGTGAAGGTCCATAGATGTGACCACTGCTCTGAAAGTAACTATAGCTCAGTACTGATTCATATTTATCATTTAGTTCTTAAAGGTGATCTTCATTAATATTACAGGATATCTGAATCTATGTCAGATTTAACAAAAATATAAATCTACAATGGCATAAGGATGCTCAATAAACTAATATTTCAATATATTATGTTTATACAACGAAAGAGAAATTCAAATCTCTAATAAGCTGAGTAAGAAAGTGATTTACTAAAGCCTAGATTCTTTTGGATTACTATATAAAGCCCAAAAAAACTTAAATTGCTTAGAAGGCAAAATTACACTTTGGATAGTCTTTCTTAATTACAAATTAAGACATTCTATCGACACAATTTTTCTAATATTTATTCCATAGTCTGCTGTTTTCCTCAATTCATCCCCTATCCTTCACTTAGAACACATACACAAGAAAGGTGATATTAAGTACACAGATCATGTAGTTCATTTCACCAGAGCAAACTTTAGAAATTAAAGGACTTCAAATAAGTAACTAGCATTAGTGTGTTTTCTAAAGTTTATAATTCAACAGAAAACAAAGTAGCTAAAACTCAAGGAGAATAATTTTCTTGTTAACGAGAGTGGATAGGGAAATGTTCTGTTGTCAAATCAACCAGGACCAACACATTTCAATACAATTGCCTAACTCACCTTTGAGAAAAGCAGTTGGCCTTTGAATACCAATTTGAAAAACAAATGGCAACCATACAAAATTTACTGTTTCTGATTTATCTGGGCCTTTACAGTCTTACCATTCTACTTATTCAACAAACATTTAGTGAATATGATAGTGGCCTGCTCATAGAGCACATCATGAGGGAAAGGAAGATAAATCAAACACAAAGTGACCTAAAATCCAATGTAGAATATAGAGATATAATATAACTGCATTAGTGCATTTTCACAATGCTATAAAGAAATAACAGACTGGGTAATTTATAAAGGAAAGAGGTTTCATTGACTCACAGCTTCACATGGCTACGGAGGCCTCAGGAAACTTACAATTTTTGTGGAAGTTGAAGGGAAAGCAAGCATGGACCTTCTCACATGGTGGCAGGAGAGAGAATAGAGCAAAGCGGGAAGAGCCCCTTATAAAACCATCAGATTTAGTGAGGGCTCACTCACCGTCATGAGAACAGCATGGGGGGAACCGCCCCCATGATCCAATCATCTGCTCTTGGTCCCTCCCCTGACACGTGGGAATTCTGGGGATTACAACTCAAGGCGAGATTTGGGTGAGGACACAGAGCCAAACCATACCAACCAAGCAGAAAGCACTAGCTGCCTTAAGAGTTACGTTGTTTTAAAAACAACAACAGCAGCAGCAACAACAACAAAAAGACCTTACAGCAGGTCTTCAGAGAAACAGAAATTACTTCTAGTTGAGCAACCGGGGAACACCTTATAAAAATAGTAGCTTTGAAGCATTTGAATGCATAAATGAGGAAGTGCATGTCAAGAGAAGAATCCCTTTTCTTTTTTCCAGAACTTCATTCACTCTTATAAAAAAAAAAAGGTTGCTACTAAAGAGCTGAAACATAATCTGGAGATAATAGCAGCAAATATTTCCATAAATTCCTTGCAGAAAGTAATGCAATAACATATGGACATAAATTAGAGACATTAGTTTCATGAATCATTTCTTGAGGAGGTTTCAAACAAACAGCTCAGCAGGGCTCACTGATACTTCAGGGGTCACTGCAAAGCTCTCCAGGGCTCATTATCTTCATGAACATCAAGTTTAGGTTGATAATGATTTCAGTATTCCATTTGGGCCATGCATAAAAATATGCATTTGCAATAAATTAATGACTACATATTATGAATATATGCACACATATGCATGCACATATTTATACACACATATATATGTGTGCATATAGACATATTTCTGTGGATATATATGTATGTATACATATTTATACATGCATGTTTTAATCTATTTTATATACCTAACATATAGATATATATATTATATATATATATATATATAAAACATGTTTACGTGTGTGTATGTGTGTGTGTGTATGTGTTTAAAATAAAGCAAGCTGTTGTCACAAGTGCAAACTTTGGAAAAGACAGCTTGGACTGATTCTTGGTTTCATCATTTGCTTACTCTGTTACCTTTAGAAAATTACCCAACCTCTCTGAGCCTTAGGCTCCACAATTACCAAGAGAAAAGAATCGCTTGAGCTTCAGAGAGCTCCAGGTGAAAAACAGTTTGCAGTGCATGATACTTAGTAAATGCTCAGAAATAGACCCCATCAAAATATATTTTTAAACTCATTTATTGGCTCTGTAGTCATGTCTACCATACTATAAGAGATATGGGAAGCCAATTGAACTGTTTGGAACATTAGGCCTCACTGTGTAAGAAGGTTTGAAGAAGAAACCCTGAGAAGCATGTCTTTTAAGACATCCAATAAAGCACAGTGCTGTAAATTAAAAATGTAATACCTCTGCCACCATCAGAAGAGTAAACCCTATGGATGGCCCCTGAATCACTAAACACAAGATACTCTGCAAGTGGATCTTATCAACATTCTCCATGTAACATCTAAACTAATGGACTAGGATGAAAACCATCACAATATGCATGAGTGAAATGTTGAGTTTGATGAGTCCCATGTATTTTTTCTATTTACACCCAGGTTTCTTTGGGATTAGATCCAAGGCAAAGTAGCAACGAGGGAATGGTTCCTACTGGCAGCTACTCTTTATGAGCACTTCAAACACAAAAGTGTATTCTGAAAATGCCATGGTTTGTTAGTTTTTGGTTTAAAGATAGCTAAAAATTGTGGACAATTTTGAAGATCCTGAACAATTTTGCCAAGTCTCCCTTTAGTCTTACTTTCTCCACTCTCAGGAAACCTTCACTCCAGGTGAGCTGGTCCATTAACTCCTCAAAACATGCTTCAAACATTCCCCTCCCTGAAATTCTGTTCATTCCTCTGTCATTCTTATAATTGATTCTTCTCTTTTTCCCAGGTCAAATTATTCTCATCCTTTTTTCTCAGTCTGTTTCTCTTGCTGCAATTTCTCCTTGGACACTCAAACCCACAGTGAATATCTCTCATGTCAACATTCACATATGGTGCCGTGGATGTGCTGTGTATTGTTAACTGATTTATTTCACATCTACCACGTCTTTTTAACCAGACTCTTGAGGTCTGAGATAGTACGATCTTTGCCTTCCCTTCCCTCAATGTCTAAAATAGAAAAATGCATTTTCTAGCTATATTTATAACTGAAATATTAACTGCTCTGACATCATTCTATAAAAGAAAAAACTGTACATGCCATTAAAAGTGGCAAGTTTAACAGATATTAAAGAAATATTAATATTCTTTCATATTAATGACAAAAATTATAAAGTTTTAGTCTCTAAACGTTGTTTCCCTTACTCCTTTCATCTTTGCATCCCTTCCTTCCTCCATCTCTCCCTCCCTCTCTTCCTTCCTTTTGTTTTCTCAGTGGCAATTTCTCTCTAGGAATCAAATAAAAAATGTTCCTGCCTCTAGGGTGTGGCATTTTAATAACTTTTTAAGTAGAGTCTAAATCAAAGAGCCCTTAAGGGCTTCAAAGGTTTTGTCTTAGTCTGCCTTCAGAATAGAGTGTGTGTTTCCAGACAACAGTGGCGGAAGGAAACTATGTGACTACCTTCAATTATAATTTGTTCATTTGTACCTTAATGAATGAATTAGTATGCCACATCAGTTCTGCTCCACTGTCATGATAAAACTTGCATTTATATAACCTGTAATCATTTTTACTATGGGCACAAGGGAGAAATTTATTTTTAAAGTTGATGACAACAAATAGGTTATGCTATTGCATAGCCATGAGAATTTGCAAATGACTTGTGGCAACATGCAAGAGGCAAGTTGCAATTAAATACACACCAATAGAAATAATTGCTTTGATGATGGCTGCTATGGCACCAATAAAGAGACAATAAATGCAGGCACTTGTATGCTTTTACAAGTAAACAAATTGCAATGGAAATAAAATGAATCAGAATCAAAGGAAGTGTGCATAGTCATTTCTGACTCAATAGCAAATTAGAGCCTAAACTTCATTTGAATTGCAGCACAATTTCCACTAAACCGCAACGTTCAGATCCCCAAAGAATTCAGACCCCAAATTGTATTACTCTTCACTTCAATATCAAACCCATTGGAACCATCAAATCCATTTGAGGATAAAATACTAATGAAACATATTGCCCTTTTACATCATAAAAATTGGTGGAGTCTCAGTTATTTGCCAAGCTCAGCCAGTATCTTTTTAAGTATAAAAATTTTTAATATATAAAAATGAATAATAAATGAATCCTCAGTTATCATCACTCAACTTCAACTCGTACCAAATCCTATTTCATCTATATTCCTACCTGGTTTTTCACACTCAGGATTACTTTGAAGTGAACACCAGACATTATATTAATAGACATCATTTGTAACACATATTTTAAACATAATTCTCACCTAAGTATCAATTGTCACACATATAAATTAAATAACATATTAATGTAATCAATTTTCCCAAATCACATCATAATTTTTAATAGTTTGTTCAAACTAGAATGCAACAATTTTAATAGGCTGGTTTTTAAGTTTTTTCTAATGTATAACTGCCTTTCTTTCTCTTCTTTCTTTCTTTAGTCTGGGCACTTTCTCATCTCCTTGAAGTTAGGCAAGGCAGGATGATTCGCTTTAGGGAAGGGATTATGAGTCAAAGAGCAGGCTTGAAGCTTTTAAAAGCCAGTGTATGCTTTTCTATGCTTTCTTCTCCTCTCTAGGAAAAGAAGAAGCCTTGTTTTGAGATGTTCTGAGATTGCACAATCATAAACTGGGACCCTGAGAAACTGTAATAAACAGAAGTTGCAGTGCCAGCCTGCATTACAGATTTAGAGACATGGGAATTAAACTCTTATTTTCTTAAGCTACTGAAATTTGAGAGCTGCTTGTTACTTGAGCATAATCTACCCCATATTGACTGATTCTGCAAATGACAAGGTTACCTGATGGTAGAGAAAAACGGGTTCAGGTGGTACCTTGATGATGATATTCATGTAAATAGGAAGGAATAGTTGTATTCATTTTCTAGGCTCTGCTGTAACAAACTATGACCAACTGCGTAGCTTAATACAAGGGAAATGTATTGTCCAGCAGTGCTGGAGGCTAACAGCCTGAAATCAAGGTGCTGTCAGGACCATGCTTCCTCTGAAACCCGGAGGGTAGCATCTTCGCTTGTCTTTCCTGACTTTGGAGGTGGCAGGCAATTGGTGGCATCTCTTGATTTGCAGCTGCATGGCTCCAATCTCTGCCACTGTTGTCACTTGGCATTCTCCTGTGTGTCCTCTTCACGGGGCATTTTCCTCTTCTTATATCAGACACTAGTCACACTGGATTGAGCCCACCCTAATGACCTCATCTCAACTTGATCATCTGAGAAGACTTTATTTCCAAATAAGTTCACATTAACAGATTCTGGGGGTTAGGACCTCAACATATTTTGTTGGAGGGACACAATTCTACCCCAAACAAGTGCCTGGAGGGGTGTGGAGTACCTATGGTCCAGCAAAGCACCACGTGTCCTTTTACGACTTTCCCATAAGTGAGCATGTACATGTCTGCATGGGCACACATGGAGCAACCATGTTGAATGTGAGTTTTTTGCATGTCTATAGTAGGTGGAGTAATTGGGCTATCTATACATGCCTTTAAGCTCATGATAAAGGCAGAAACTCTATCTTATATCCCTTTTCATAATTATGATGTCCCCAAGACTCAAAAGCTTACCATATAATAACTGGGATCATAAAGTGAAAAAAATAGATCTTAGCCAGAAAACAATAGAACACATAAACAATTCCTGAACTTCTACTGGAATAAGTCATTCACTGTTGTGCAAGTTTCAAAATCCTTAGGCCAATAATTTTTATTTCATTTGTTTTTTTCTATTGAAATGGTTAGAGAGCTCTCTAAAAATCTTAGAATTTCTAACAGGCACTAAACTTAGCATTTTCTAGATGTTCAAAAAGAATTGCATAGAACATTATTCAGAACACTGTGTTGATCCTGGATGAGGTTGGTAAGCTTGGTTTATCTGATTTGTTCAGAATAGTACATGGTTTTGGCTGGGTGTGATGGCTCACTTCTATAATCCAAGCGCTTCTGGAGGTGAGGTGGAAGGACCACTTGAGTCTAGGAGTTTGAGATCAGCCTGGACAACACAGTGAGGCCACGTTTCTACAAAAATAAAAGTAAAAAGATTATTGGGGCACGGTGCCATATGCCTATAGTCCCAGCTTCTCTAGAGGCTGAAGTGGGAAGATTGTTTGAACCCAGGAGGTTGAGGCTGAAGTGAGCTATGAACACATCCCTGCAGTCCAGCCTGGATGATGAAACAGTGAATGAACTGTTTAAATCAAAGTAGTAAATTTATTGAATATTAATTAATTTTTAAAAAGAAGATTATATGATTTTATTTTTGGCTTGCTTATGTTTAAGATCCATAACAAATGAGAAAAAAAATCTATTCTAAAACTGGCTTCAAAATTTGCCCTAAAGACTTCTTGGATCAGAATTTCCTCAATGGTCTTGATAAATAAAAGCAGAAAATATTCTATTTTGTTTCAAAGAGAGGTTGTAGTAAAATCCAGTTCATGTTGTGTTCTCTAACCGTCTCAAGAAATGGCGAGAGATAACTCTGGGTTCTGAGTGATTGACAGGCAGCTTATTTTACTAAGAACGTGTAGTTGAGTAAGAGTAGGAATAGGCACAAAGGAAAATGAGGTAGGCTGGTTTTGCTAATTGTACCTTCTGAATACTCTAATCATTCTGTATGTATGTAATAAGACGCTAGAAAGGTATTTTGGTTTTAGTACCATTCATAAGATCATATTTGGAATGTTTTTCTTTTTACTCAGAAACAAAAGCTGCTTGGTACTGTTTTAAAGTACCTTGTTTTTATTAAACAATTGATAGAGCTTACAATGCTTAAAACATTTGCATAGCATGTCCCTTCAGGCATTAAATAATTTTGATAAAGGGATCTAATTTTGATCTAATCTTCTTAGATATGAGCATTTGTTATTGATCTTGAATGACAAGATGAAAATTTTTCAGTTTTTTAGATGATTATAAAAGCAATGTGGATATAAAATGCAAGGCATGGGGTGTACAACCAGGCTAAGCCCAGCCATGCATGTAACATATTAAAGGGGTGAAAATACTGGGAGTGACATCATCTGCATTGCTGAAACATGTTTCCTGTCAACTGCCCCATCCTCACTTTGGTGTTCAAGGCCATCCAGACACGGAGGAGTGGAGTCTGCTCTTATGCTCCTTGAGAACAGAAAAGCCAGCACCCAAGCACAGTGGCTGCCATAGAGTACAGACCCAATACACCACGTTTTAGAACAAATAAATAAGTGACTGGACAGTAAAATGAGGTTTAAGTAAAGGAGTCAAAATTTCCCTTTGACTTCATCTTAAAGGTAAAGGATCTTCACCGTAATACAGAAAGAGGGTCAGGCACAAGCATCTGTCCCAAGCTCATAAGAGCTTAACAACCTGACCTAGGACAAGGTAATTTTGACATTTGAAAAAAAAAAAAGGCACATTTCATCATTCAGGCCAATATCTGATTCTGTGAACAGCTTCTTTCTCCTTCTTCATTCTTCCTTCCTCCTTCCTTCTTTTTCTTCTTCCTCTTCCTCTTGTTCTTCCTCTTCTTATTCTTTTTCTTTGTCTTCCTCCTCCTCTTCCTCCTCCTCCTTCTTCCTCATCTTTGCCTCAAAGAAAAGCTAACAGCAAGATCACTTGAAAATGCTTACTAACATATATGATGCTGAACATAGTTTTATTGCTAAAGTGGTCAGAACACGTTTTAAAAGGCACAGTTCAGTCTTCTTCCTTCACTTTAGGGCTTTCTCCCTAAAGTTTCCAACCCAAAGAAACATGGCAAACAGTGGAGAAACAGAAAAGAACAACACACTTATGGATATCGTATTTGCAGTCTTTTGTTGTTTTGATGGTCCTTAACAAAACTTACATTTCAACAGTCCCAGGTAATGGTTAATAAATAGGGAGTGGTTTATCTCTTGCAGAGACATTTTGACTAACAAAGAGAATGTAGTATCCCTGTCTTATTCCATTCATGGGCCGAGTCAGACATAAAACATGGACTGTTTACACAAAAGCAGAGAGATCCTCTTTTAGAAATATCACTGATTAAACAGATCCTCTGAGCTACAAAATCATTGGCTTAGCAAAAACCCTCAAACTGCTCTAAGATCTATTTTTTCCTACTCCTGTTCACTGTTCAGCATTACCAGCTCCCACAGACAGCTTTGTGTACATGTTGAGCACCTTGCCATTTTAGGCCAAAATCCGATGAAATTGGAAGTTCAATTAGCAAGCAACAGTGAGATTACAAAGGCTATTATGAGCTCTGTTTAGAATTTCCCTGTGTGCTAAAAGCAACAAAATAAGTTATGCCACTAACATAGAAATCATCCTAATGCACACAAAGACTCACACAGAATGATGATAAACCAGTATTTACTTTGATAGAAACAATAAAGTCATTCTTAGCATGTGCGGAGACTCCATACCAGAGACTCAGCATGTGCAGACAATGTAGCACCCTCATTATGAAGTGTTTCTCTGGAACTGATGGTTTCTATGAAACTTAGATTTAAATATACAGAAACTGCATACTGTGCCATAATCTTAATACAAAAAAATTAGGTTATGCTTTGAGATTCATCTCTCCTTGTGATGAAGAATGATTTGAAATATCTACCCTTGAAGAGGGCATAATAATAAATTTGTCTTTATTCTACACTTTGCTTACCCATATTATTCTCTGCTGTCTATGAAATTCTCCAGTGCAAATCCTGCTGTGAAACTGCAATCAAAAAAAGGCCTGCCTATGTGGATGAGTAAGTTCATGATGCATTTACCAACAAAAGGGCTCAGCCCAATTTCAGAGGCAAGAGATTCTTATGATAGCCATGATTTTCCATTTATTTTATTTCTTCCATGACACACTGTTTATCAATATGACTAATTTGGACCACACTTTCAACTCTGCCGACTGATTTTTGCTTTGGAAAATAAACTGCGGTTTACAGAAAAATCCAAAATGACAGTGGCTAAGCAATATGGAAGTTTCAATAGTTCTTGATTAGTCGTAAGCAATTTAGGGTTGGTCCGACACCCCATATTGTCAGGGACCTCCACTCTTTCTCTCTTATTGCTGATCTGTTGCCCTCAATGTGGAGTTTCCACATGATTTTCCAAGGCAGTTGTTCACATTAATGCTCACAGAAGGGAAGGAGTAGCAGAAACATGTACATAATTTTGAGACACGAACTGGGTATTCCACAAGGCCTTCTAGTCATATGCCATGGGCCAGAGCTTCAATACGAGGGAAATGAAGCCTTCACTCTGAATGTCCCTGGGCGCAGCTAGCCTCCAGGGGTTATTTTAGAGGGAAAAGAGAAGAAGGAATAGTGGGGACAGCTAGTTCCTTGCTCAAGGACAAAAGCAAAAAAGGCAAGGAAAGAAACACCGCAGGTAAGCTGTATGTGCTTACATTTGGAAAATTGATTAAAAACAAATAAAAACTGAGGGACAACTCTTCTTACCACACACTTCATCTCCTTCATAAAAACACAATTCAAGCACTAATTATCATGATAAAAGACCGAGTTATAAAGCAGACCTCTTAGAGAGAGCCACTGATCGCTCTGATGCACCACCAGCGGGCAATTACTGAGTACCTGCAGGTTCTGGGGTCTCGATAAGACTCGCCTGAATGTGGTCATTCTCCTGATTTCTTGTTTCCAGTTGAGGAACTGGAGGACAAAATCACGTCCTCATTTCCTGCTTGGATGTATGAATCAATCATGAGTTTACCATTTGATTCCCGTCTCTCCCTGCTGAGAGAGAACCTGGAGAGGAATTAATTACCTAAGGCCTGAGTTTTGCTCCATGTGGAAACAGGACACACACAAGGCCTGCGGCTTCACTGGAAGCCTCGTGCGCCTCTAAGGCAGAGGTCAGGCTGTCCAGCAGATCTCCCTGACACACACCATGCTTGAAGAGCTGCATGCCCAGGAGCGTACTGACAGCAAGACCCATTCCCACATTTCAGCTTCGTAACCCTTGTGCAAAATAATACAGCATTTCATTGTGATATCATGGCTATCTTGAGAGGCAAAGAGGGTAAGGATCATTATCCATTGACCATCTACTAGGCAAACATTCAGACAGGCTAAGAATTGCTCAAATCAGGATGGAGTCTATGGAACTCAGGCAGACTAGTTTACTGCACCAAAGGGGGAAAAAAAGGTGCATTTATGTAAATCATTCTTCTTGTAAAAGGGACATCCTTCTGAAGATGTGCTATCTTTGACTTCAGTGCAAACATACTGAGAATTGTGATTCTCTAGGATAATAAAAAGTGGATGATGGGAATATTTGCTTGTGAATAATTTGAGAATTTAATCCTTTGTTTATAAAATATGTGGTTCTATGTACTTATTTTTAGGTACATTCATAAACAGACTTGAGTTGGCTCTTTATGCCTTATTATAATTCTTGGAAAAATTAATGAGCCTTTGCATCTTGGCCACAAAGGGTTACTGCCCCATACTAAAAGTTGTAACACTAATATGGTAGCGTGACTCTCAACTAAGGTCCATAGAAAGCTCTCCGCTATGAGACATATAACACCCTTTGTATTAGTTTTCTGTGTCTGCTGTAATTAGCAGAACCTTGCCAAGACAAACAACAGAAATACGTTTGCTTATTTTTATTATTATTTTTGAGATGATGTCTCACTCTTTTGCCTAGGCTGGAGTGCAATGGCACAATCTTGGCTCACTGCAACCTCTGTCTCCCAGGTTGAAGTGATTCTCCTGCCTCAGCCTCCTGAGTAGCTAGGATTACAGATGTACACCACCAAGCACAGCTAGTTTTCTTACAGCTCTGGCAGTAAAAAGCCCAAAATACTGTCAGCAGGGCCACGCTTGCTCCAGAGACTTTGGGGATGATATCACTCTTTGTCTCTTTTGGCATCTGGTGGTTGCAGGCACTTCCTGTCATTCCTTGGCTTGCAGCCCCTTCGCTGTAATCTCTGCCTGTCTTCACAAGGCCCTCCTCTCTGTGTCTTCTCTTCCAGCTGTGTCTCTCATAAGGACATTTGAGATTACATTTAGGGCTCACCCTGACCATCCAGAATAATCCACTTATCAAAATCCTTACTTCATCGCATCTCCAAAGACCCCTTTTCCAAATAGGCAACATTAACAGGTTCTTGGAATTGGAGTGTGGACGTATCTTTTGGGGGCCACTATTCATGCCTCTGCTCCCTTTATGGTATGGGTCTCCATGTACATTTTAACTCCACCTCCTGCAATGCCCATCCCCTCAGTACATTATATTCTACCTATTAGCTCATCATTATCAAATATGTCAGGTTGACAGTCTTATGCATTTGCACATTCTATTCCATTTACATGAAATCCAGTTCCCTTCCTGTCTAACTTGCAAGCTTCCGCTCATTGTGTGTCAAAAATTCCCAATAATTGCCTCCACATTTCTTTTTTCCATGAAAGTAGAGCACCCTTTTTCTTAACTTCCATGGCATCTTATGTACAACTCTATCAGAGTACATATCAGATGAACTCCCATATGCCTCACACATGTCCTCATCTGATTGTGGTTCAGATCAGATGGATCTCACAGATTCAGGTTAGATGAATCCTCTCACAGAATCTCATGATCCATCTCTATATTTATGTTTCAATATATGAAGTATAATAGTTTTTATTATGTGCACTGCAAAAAAATCTCAATATCTTTTCTTATTACAAGGAAATTTAGGTGATTTAAATATGTGTAAGTGAAAAAATAGAATTGTCTATGTCAAGGGATAAAAACAGGACACATTTAACTGGTGTATATCTTTCCAGTATTTGTATATTTTTCATCATGTATCCATATCTGTGTGTATATAAAAGTCACTAAAATCATAATAATCTGTACATTCTTTGTTCTCCTGAAACATAGTATATACTTCATAAAAGTTTGTTTAATTAACTAATGAAATAATGAATTAAAGGATTAAAACCTACCACCTAAACAGAGCTAACATGGTCACAGAATAAATGATGTTATTACTTTGGCATAAATATGGGTCTCTGCTTGGATTTCTAAACAATTATTCTTAAGATTCTATCATAAAGGGCTTTACTACTATCCAAATTGTATACAGTTTTTAAGAACAGAAATAGAAGAATCCCACTGGACAATGATATAAAAATAATTTATTCTTGAAATCATATAATATAATGATGGTATGTTTCCTTCACATTCTTAACTTCAGTGTCTTTCCAAAGATGGCCTTGAGGTAAATGTAAGATGATAGTAATTGGGGCTTTGTTGTAAATGTCTAATTCATTCATTTCCTAAACCAAAGGAGAAATAGAAAATATAAGAGCTATAATGAATTTTTATTTCTTATGAATTCAAATTAACACAGATTGCCCTGCAGGAGAAAAACTGTTATGGAAAGCTTGCAGCTAGAATGCCATTCCTCTGAATCATGCAAATGTTACTTTGGGAAAGCTAAGTGTCTATTCACCTGAGGCATGGAAAGTACAAATCTGTGAACTTGGCTTGAGGAAAAAAAAAAAAAAAAACATCTACTTTCATTTTCTGCATTCCAAGTTGCAGTTTGTGGAAAGTTGGCTTTCCTGCAGACACTTGTCTGGAAGGAATCACAGAGTGCTTCCTACCTGGTGAACAGCACATGCAATGGATGAATCAGCACTAGCTGTGAGGCATACATCCTTCTCACCCCAAAACAGGCTGCTTTCTTCTCTTGGAAAAGATACTTGAGTTTCTGGAGTTTGCTTGGAGAATGCAAACAGGCTCTTAAAAGGGTCTATCATCCTGTGCTCTAAAACTGAGGAATCTCAAAACATACAAAATCAGTAGATCCGGGACCACTCTAGAACCAAAATCTGTCCTGGGTGGTCACAGTGAACGGAAATCAACAGAGACTTTGGTTTTTGAGGTTTAACCTCCTCTGCAGGCAGATCCAAAAGTAACTTAATAGTTTAAAAAATTTGATTTATCATCCATTAAATGACTTGCATCCTCCCACCTTCCCCCCACCACGCTGAGCTTCTGCTTTAAAAAAAAGGAGTCAGAGGTTATATTGGAAAGCAAAACAGTTGTATTAGTCCATCCTCATGCTGTTAATGAAGACATGCCCAAGACTGGATAATTTATTTTAGAAAGAGAGGTTTAACTGACTTGTAGTTCAGCATGGCTGGGGAGGCATAAGGAAACAATCATGGCGAAAGTGGAAGCAAACATGCCCCTCTTCACAGGGCGACAGCAACGAGAACTGCAGAGTGAAGTGGCGGGGGAAGCCCCTTATGAAATGATCTCCTGAGAACTTGCTCACTATCCCGAGGACATCATGGAGGTAACTGCTCCCATGATTTAATTACCTCTCACTGCATCCCTCCCACAACATGTGGGGATTATGGGAACTATAATTCAAGTTGAGATTTGGGTGGGGACACAGCCACACCATATCAATTGTAAACTTGGAGTTCAGAGATCCATTTTAGTCCTATTATCTGGGGCAGAATTTCAACTGTGAACCTAAGACAAAGTTCTGAAATAAGAGTTTTGAGGTATTGGCCAGGCACGGTGGCTCACACCTATAATCCCAGCACATTGGGAAGCCAAGGAGAGACAATCGCTTGAGTCCAGGAGCTTGAGACCAGTCTGGTCAACACAGGGAAACCTTGTCTCTACAGAAAATTGAAAAATTAGACAGGCATGATGGTGCATGCCTGTAGACCCAGCTACTCGGGAGGCTGGGGTATGAGGATCACTTAAGCCCAGGAGGTGGAGGCTGGAGTGACTGTGATTGCAACACTACACTTTAGCCTGGGTGAGAGAGTGAGGACCTGTCTCAAAAAATAAAATAAAATAAAATAAAATAAAAAAGATTTCAAGATACCATCACAGTAAAAATCCCAAATACAAAACAGCAAAGTTAGTACTTCATTAAACAGTTTTTCATAAGAGTCTCCTTATAATGTTAAAGTCAACCAACCACAACAGAGACTCTTTTGACAAACATGTCTTTTTAAAAATTAGTCAATTAAGGCCGGGCGCGGTGGCTCACGCCTGTAATCCCAGCACTTTGGGAGGCCGAGGCGGGTGGATCACGAGGTCAAGAGATCGAGACCATCCTGGTCAACATGGTGAAACCCCGTCTCTACTAAAAATACAAAAATTAGCTGGGCATGGTGGAGTGTGCCTGTAATCCCAGCTACTCAGGAGGCTGAGGCAGGAGAATTGCCTGAACCCAGGAGGCGGAGGTTGCGGTGAGCCGAGATCACGCCATTGCACTCCAGCCTGAGTAACACGAGCAAAACTCCGTCTCAAAAAAAAAAAAAAAAAAAAAAAAAAAAAAAGTCAATTAGTAGTTATGATTGAAAGTTGCTATTTTACATAGGTCTTAACATCTAATTTATTTTCTGGTGGTTTTACAGACCTTGAGAAATCGAGATCGAAAAGAATAGTAATTAACCTTCTCAAATCAGGGATTCTTCATTCAGGTAGAAATAGCAAAAGTTAAACTTGCAGCATCAGGCAAGGGAAAAGTCATAACTGATGCATTAACATCTTATTACAGTTTCAGAAATGTCTAAACGTATCTTTTGAAATAAAAATTTCATCAAGCTTTTCAAGACTTTCCCTGTCCCAGAATCCTACATACGTTGACGATAAGAGTGAGAAAGCTGCTCAGATCTCTCCCATGCCAAAAGGGCCGTGACTCTGTGTAGCTATTCGTCAAACTGAATAGGGGACTGATTTGTGAGTTCCTGCCTTGGAATGCAGCAAAACACAGAAATGTCTCCCCATTGCCTGCACAGCCACAGAACAGGCAAGGTGTTGGAGGAAAAAAATCATTACAAGATGAACAAAAATTCCTGTTTCTTTCCTCTTTCAGACTCACACGAGCTCTTCCAATATTAATGTTTAAACAATGATCATGAAATTAAAAAAAACATTAAAATCTATTTTGGATCAAGTCCTTCAGACGACACTGTGATGTCGGTGATTTCTATTTTACATACCCTTCAGGGGAAGACATGCCATGCCTCTATTGAAACAATGAAAACTTCTGTGGGACAAATGACACCCTGGCCATGAGTATCACAGGCACACATAAATTATAATTTGGATATTACCACATTATTTTGGTCTCATATTCCACAATTATGTACAGTATGCCTATTCATTGAAAGGTACTATACTCCTTTTCAAATTAAGCTCTGCCCTCTAGGCATTTGAAATATAGCAGAGAATATTTAATGAAATTGCAACAATAAAATAAATTGTATGATATCATAAAAAATAGTTATACAAGCATGATTTCAAATAATACTTCTTAGAGATGGAGTAAATAAAATAATATCTTCAATTAGATATTAGAAAGCAACATTTGGTGATAGATCACGCTTTAAAAATCTGTTCTACAGAATACCAATCTGTTATCAAAGATGCCTGAAAAGTTGCAATAATCTATCATCATGAATATTTAGATATCAAAGTTCCTAGGAAACTCTTAAGAAAATCTTTAAACACTCATTTAGCTTAGCATTTCTCAAATACATGTAACTCTCTCTTTCCTTGTAATACAATTACTAGAATAGCAAGTACACCTGAATCGGACCCTAACTTTTTCACTGCTAGCATCTGTTAACTTAATGCAGTCATTTAATCTCTCTGAACCTTTCTTTCTCTATCTGTAAACTGGGGATAATAATATAAGCTCTGATCCCTTTAGGATTAGTTCATATAATGATGTGAGTTACATAATCACTACATGAGTAATTGTGCACTCATATAAGGTATACAGAACATCTAACAGAGAGCAAGGTTCTCACTAGAAGCTCACTAAAGGTTGGGTCCCCCTTCTCTCTTCCTTTCATTCTTCATTAAGGAAGAATAAGACCTAACCAGAAAGTCATATTTTAAAGATCACAAATAAAAAGTAGATGTGAGACTAGCCCCCAGTTCTCTTGACAACCAGCTCAAAATTCTTAGGAGATTGAAGATATTGTATACCAGATGTTGGGACCTGGAGAAGGAGAGCAGACCCAGGACAGGTGGAAGACCTAACATGGAATGGATCAAAGTAAATGAACTGACTGAGCTTCCAATTATTTAGTATCTCACAGACTTACTCAATATTTGAGTGAGAGCTGGGATTCTGATTCCAATCCCTGGAATCACTTTGCCTTGCTCCATCCCTCCTAAAGCAGATGCAAGGTGGAGCCCGAAAGGGGCCACAGCCAACTGGTCCAGCAGCATTCCTAAACAAATCGAATAAAAGGGGCTCTGCACATTTCCAGGGATATTCCATCTGATTGTAAAGAATACTCAGCACTTAGGCCTTTCTAAGCATCAACCTGGTCTCTGAAACAGCCACAAGAGGGCAACACTATCAACGCTTTCTTTTTCTTTTCCTTTTTTTTTNCAACCTGGTCTCTGAAACAGCCACAAGAGGGCAACACTATCAACGCTTTCTTTTTCTTTTCCTTTTTTTTTTATTTTTTTTTTTTTGTTTTTTGGGGGCCATGAGATTTAGTCTGACTCACCACACAAAAAGCACATGATTTCAATGTATAAAGGCCAAATAAATCCGGTTGAGCATGCAAGAAGGTCAAAATCATTCATCAAAAGAATCTACCTTCTTTAGAGCAAGTTACATTCTTTGAAAAAATTTTGAAAGATTGCACATGGTGATCAACAGTTTTAACATCATACTTAATATTCCTTAAAATGGAACACAGTTTTTCCTATCACCAAAGCAAAAACAAAAACATTCGGGATGTTTTCTTTTTAATGAAAATTATTGATTTATTGAAATACTAACTTTTCTGAATTTTCCAATGTTCCCTTCATTAGTATGTTTCCACGTTATTTTATCATTATAAAGGATGTATATTGTAGCATCCATTAATGCCGTTTTCTCTGCCTGCCTTTCTGTGCAAATACTTCTCTGCTGTAGTCAACCTGGAGCAGTCGCCCTCCCCCATACACATCATCCTCCCAACATACCTTGCTTACATCATCCCTCTAACGTATGTGAGGGAATTCTGCGTAAAACAATTCACCATCAGGAGCAGGGAACTAGTTTCAGAGAAGAATTTATCTGCTCTCATTCAGCACATAACCTCATTGGGCCCTTTTTATTGGGTTAGCTTCCCATTCAATAGGAGAACCATAAGTAGATCCTCTATGACATTCTAAAATAATTTATTTCTCAATGTTTCAGATTTCATATTACAAGCTAAGCTGTATAAAATAATAACATTATTGATAGTGAGCAGCTTTCTCTTGAAAAGAAGCACTTTGCAATCATCATGGTATTGCTCGCAGAAATTCTGGATGAGATCAAAGACTTACCCCTACCTTTTGGACCTAGAGGCTGAAGCTCTGCCCTAGTTTCACTAGCAATACCACGATGATTACAGTCCCCAGCGCAAGTGTTGGCAGGTGGGGTGTAATAGCAGGTATTTAGGTAATGAGGACAGAGCTCATGAGTGCATTAGTGTTACTGTCATGGAAATGGGTTTGTTTTTTGGTGAGTTTGGCCTCTCTTGACCTCTCTCACTCTCTCTCCCATGTTATGCTTTCTACCATGTTAAGATGTAGCAAGAAGGCTCTCACCAGATGTGGGTTTCTTGGTCATGTACTTCTTAGCTTCCAGAACTGTGAGTCGAATAAATTTCTGCTCATTATAAATTACCCAGTCTGTGCTATTCTCTTATAGCAGCACAAAACAGACTAAGAGAGTATCCTCCACTGGTTTAAAACATTGGCCGAATATAGCTTCTAACTGTATAAATGGCTCAATTATATTTTCCCTAGTTTTACAGAAAAAAGATGCATTACATAAATTCAGTTGCATTAATTTGAATAGGATAAGTGTAGCACATTTAAAATTTTAGGAACTATTATCCAAAGAATAAAAATAAGTAAAAGCATATAAATGTCTTGGGCTGTGATACCATGAGTATATGTGCATATGTAGTATGTGTTTATCTTTCAAATACGTAGTTTCAAAACCAACAATTCTTTCCTGCCTAATCATATTCAATAAACATATAAAAGCTTCATTTGACATTTTCTATTTGATAATACTAATGAAGAAATATTGAAAGTTACTTAAATATTTTTCATGTTCTCAGAGAGACTCTGCAAAATACTTGGTCCCATTCTACAGAAATATTATTTATTTAAAAATGTACATTAAACAAGCAAAATCATTCCAGAAAATATCTGTCAAGTAAATAATTAGGAAATATCTCATTTTTGTGCTTTGCTCAATTTCAGTTATTATTAAGTGTTGCTCCATGTAATAATACATTGCATATCTTCCATCATCAATTGAAAAAAAAAAGGAATAATAGGTAAATAAGGAAATTGATTTAAGCTTCAATTTTGAATTCTTTATCGGTTTATTTTTTTCATAATATGATACTGCTATTAAAAAAGAACCAACAGACCAAAAAAGTAACTCCAAGTTTGAAGAAAATATCAACATAGGATATTACCCTTTCATCTTGATAAACTATTACAGTAAAAAAGAAAATAATGTTCTAGAGCGGATTCAGAGAGAATATACTCAACTTGGGTAGGGAGTAGGGCTGGGAAACGAGGAAATCAATCAATCAAAGTGACCTGATGTCCCCTCCCAATAATTATGTTCTTATAAAGCACCCCCCTACACACCCACACACACACACACACAGACACACAGACACACACAATGAATGGGGCCATCAATGGGATACTACAGAATGGTGTTTTGAGAGTCTGAGGCTAAATCATGAAGAATTTTGTGGCTACATTCTTGCTCTCTCTGAATTGCTCATTTGGAAGCCAGATCTCATCATCTGGACAATCAAGCAGCCCTTGGAGAGGCCCAAATGGGAGGGAAATAAGGCCTCCTGCCAACAACATCACAATTTTGCGTGCCCTGTCCTGATCCAACCCCACAGCTCCAATCAATCCTTCCAGCGACTGCAGTCCAACATCTTGCCATAATCAGGCCCCTGACCAGAATCACCTAGTTAAGCTGTTGTTTGAAGGTACAAAGTTTTCGGGCGATTTGTTGTGAACCTATAGATAGGTAGGTAGGTGGCGTTAGGAAGAACTTTCATTTTTCCTCCTTCATTTTCTTCAATTGTTTTTTAGGCAATTAGCATGTATTCATGGACAGCAAGCTTGCCTATGCTGCTTTCCTCTGGACTCTCATCCTTGGAGGAGTCTCTGGTACATAATTGGTCTCAGCAAATGCTGAATAAACTCAATGAGTAACTGCTTTCAATTAAAATTATGCCACAGGCCACCTAGGAAAATGACCAGAAGACTCTCTGCAAATGTAATCTGCCACCATCTCTCCCCAGGGAGTTGCTGAAGACTGTAATGTAACAGAGACCACGAATTATGTCCAGTATTTCCAAAGTACCTTAGCTTTGATCTTCAATGAACTGAGCTATAAATTCATCAAGTCTTTCAACAACCTTAAAAAAGTCCACTTACCAAGGATAAGGCGTAACCCACCTGTATCCTAGTGAAAAGAAGGATAAACATTGAACTACTTTATCATATGTGCTTTAGACAAAAATGGAGAGAATTGCACAGCCCAGAAGATTGACTACACTGCAAATTAGCATACTAACCTCAGCCAGGCTCAGTAAACTGTCTAACAATTGTTCTGTACTTCTCTTGTCAACTTGCTCCTCCTGATCAGCACAATGATGGCTGTAAAACTGCCTTCATTCTCTGGCTGCATTTAATGCCAACCAATTTCTCTGTCCCTTCCCTCCCAGCAGATTGTGTTACCTTGCCTCCTATTGTACAGTGAAGACAAAAACCATCAGAAGGCAGCTAGTCCTTCCTGCAGCTAAGTCTACACATCATCTGCTCCCCGCTAACCCTCAATGAAGGAGCAGCCACTGTCTGGTGCCACGTCCACTGTCTGGTGCCACATCCACTTGACACCCTTCTCCTTAGGACCCAGTGCTGATCAGAAACAAGGGTTGGTTGTTTATCTGCTCTAAAGTGTGTTCTTCCTTTAGAGGAAAAAGGTGGGACTGGGAAGATGTGGGCTTGCAGAGCTAGCGAATGAGGATCTAGAGGCAGCTCTGTGTTTGGCACATGGATGAGGCTCAGCAGATGGGTTTCCTGATGTTTCTACACTAGTCACTCAATCAAGGACCTGCCTCAAAGCAGGAGGATCATAGAGAATCTAAAGGAATGCGTTTTGCATTTTGCATCTTCCCTTGGCAAGGGCCTTATCAGGAGATCATAAAAATTCCTTGGTCAAAAGTACCTTGGCAGGCACCACTGCTCACATCTGTAACCCCAGGACTTTGGGAGAATCACTTGAGCCTAAGAGTTCGAAACCAGCCTGGGAAACATAAGGAGATCCTTTCTTTATAAAATAATAATAATAATTTTAAAAAGGCAATAATAGTAATGAAAGGAATCTAAGATGTTCAAAGAGATAAGAAAGAAAGAGATCAAAGGGACTGGAGAACCCAAGGCATTCTCCCTGATTCAAGTCCCTGGATCCTGACCTGACTGTCAAGCTGTTTTTCCAATTTACATGGAAAAGCACAGAATAGAGATAGGCATCTATTTATTTTCAAAATGATCTAGTAGTTTGCACTAAATTTTTTAGTAATAAAGGTTTGGATAAGCTCTGAATTATTTCTGAGTTTAAACATGAATGATAAATGAAACCAGTCATTTTTCACAAAATATGTATGTTATTATAATATTCCTTTCTGAAAGCATCCTTTGTTTTCTTCCTAGTTCTCTCCATTTGGGCTCTTATTGGATATGATTTCTTTGCTAAAATGCCATCTTCTCCCACTTTCTGCTTTTCTTCTGTGGCCCCCTCAGATGTTGAACAAAGTTAGGACTTAAAATGTAATAGGCAATAGAACCTGGGCTTGCTGTGGGCACGAGTTGCCTGAAAGCTCAGAGTTACAATCGTCTTTGTTTTAAATTCTCTATAATACTAGAGGGAATGATGAAATTTTATCCCCAAAATAAACCAACAGGTCCTTACAAATATGAATAGTATATTTCCCTGAAGTTCAGTTCTTCAAGAAATATCACTAATGCCAAGGAGTGTTGGCTTTGTATACTTCAGGAATATATGAATAGCGAATGGTGGTTATTACAATGTAATTGATTTTTAGTAGGTAAGTAATTTGGAGATATATATGTGTGTGTACATATGTATACATATAAATTTATAAATGATATTGGTAATAAGCCCATTTTGATAAATAACTATACATTCAGATTAAACAAACGTGTACATACTTTACCAAGAGCTTTTGAGTATTCTGAAATAAAATTCAACTTCTAAACTTACTCTGAAAATGAGTTTTCTGAGGATTGTTTCTCTTTTCATAGCCATAAATACTATGAGATCTTTTTTTTTTCACAAATTTTGGTTCCAAATGATGAAATATTTAGCTGAGTATTTAAAAATCTAAAAATTTGAAATATCGGACATTTGAAATATTTTGAAATATTGAATATTGTCAAATGTATTTCTGTTGAACCATATAGGTTAGAAAAGAATTGAAAATATGTAGTTAACACTGTAAGAAATTGTGGGTATTACAGCATATTTTTTCCAAATTGTTAATATTATTGTTGAAAAATAAGACATAGAGGCATTTACTGTTTTTTAATGAGGTTTCATGAACAGAAAAATAAATAATATATTGATTATCCTGAAGCACAGTACAATCAGGGTTTGATATTTTCAATAAAACATATAATTAAGATCTCATTAATTTGGATGCTTTTATTCTTCACAGCATTTTGAACAAAGTAATGATCATCACTGAGGGTTGACAAATCACTATCACTATTTATTGTACCTTGAAGAAATCATAGCTTTGCTAGGTAACTACAGGACCCCTTTAAAAGGCATCATTTTATCTTTAGAGACCACCTTAGAAGTTACAGAACCTTCTAAATAGGGTTGGCAGATTCCATTTCTTATGTAGCCTAAAAAAAAATCACTTTATGTTCTGTTGAGTGATAACCCAGAAATAACCATAGTTGTAGGCTGTTAATTAATTATAGCTTGTGTTATCACCAAGGAAACGGCCGGAAACCAGTAACAATGACTTTAAATGTCCTAGTCCCAAACCGAGCCTGGGACAATTATGTTATTGCTATAGTAACTCTCCATTAGCTTCTCAAAATGGCCAGGAATTTCTATGTTTCTACAAAGCCAAAATGCTAATTTACTAATATGATATTTCCTACATTTTACGTTTTCTAGAGTTCATGTCAAGCTCTAGGAAATTTAGGTCTGAGACACAAGTTGGGGCAAAGCCAAAGGAATATAATGCAGAAGGAGTCCAACTCTATACCCGCACCATGTTTATGAGGAAAGCCGGGCCCTTCTCAGGGAATGTTGCTAATGACAGCACAGCCTCTGTGCCCAGGACTCCAGGAGTCCTGCCGCTCAGTGTAACCCACCTAGAGAATTCTCTTTCTCCTCTGCTCCACTCCTCATCCAAGAGCCTTGTTTGATTAACTCTACTCCAGCGTGATCACTTCTTATTCCACACCTGCTCAGAACTAATTAAACTTCAGACAAATGGCACCTCTTAAGACTACCTATCATAGAATACACTTCCATTCAGAGAGAAATGATACAGTGGGCAGATCACATGGGATTTACACTTAAGGCTGAGATTGAAAAGTCTCACTGTCAAATCACTGATAGGGAGACGCCAGAAATGTTGAGACACAGTGAATAAATGCTCTCTTCCAGAGGCACAGACTCAACTAGGAATTTATTGACTCTTACTGAGTTTGAAGAAAAGAAAGTTCTACACATGCTAAGAAGTTTTCCTTAATGGGCTGATATAGCTCCTTTTTTTCTGTGATACTGGAAAAGTAATAGCATCTTTTAGAGTTATAGTATCAACTAGCATTAGGACTAATTTGTTATTTCATTATTTCTGGCATTTCTGAGTCCTTAACTGAATACACCTACTAAAATAATTTTTAAAAAGCACTAGTATTTTTAATATTCCTAGTTCAGAAATGTTTTTAATTTTTGCACACTTGAAATAGTATGTCCTTTATAAATGCATATTTTTCAAGAGCTAATTATTTATGTGATAGTTATTACAAGAACAAGAAATCATAAGGCTTATATACAAATTGTCTTGAAAAAATCAAATCCTGTATGAGGACAGAGAAAGAAGTATGACTTGAAGGCTTTAACCAATGAAATATGAAACATAGGTCTGTATTTGTGTAGCAGAGAGTTATACAAGTAGTAAGGTGAGGCTGTTCTGAGACATCCGAGTGACCTCCTTCTCTGAAATTCTCCCTGGCCACCATACTCTTTTTAGTGCAAAGGACATGGGGTTGTTTCTTTCTTGAGGGGGTATATTCTGAAATAAACAACAAAAAATATCCAATTTTGAAGGAAAAGATAAAATATTTTGTTAAAAGATGGAGATTAAAGAATACATATATTTTAGTGGAACTGGTTTATTTTCATTTCATATATATGTAAAATAAAAAATATATATTCATATGTATACATGATATAAAATGTATATTCATACGTATGAAATATGTATATTCATATACATGTCTTTAAAAGTTCATTAGAATAGAGGGGAAGAGGACTTAAAGAAAAAAATTATATATTTTTTTTTGAAACAAATTCTTGCTCTGTTGCCTAGGTTGGAGTGCAGTGGCATGATCATAGCTCACTGCAGCCTCAACCTCCTGGACTCAAGCAGTCCTCCAGCCTCAACCTCCCAAGCAGCTGGGACCACTGGCACCCACCACTATGCCCAACTATTTTATTTTTCTGTAGAGATGGAGTCTTGCTATGTTGCCCAGGCTGGTCTTGAACTCCTGGGTTCAAACCATCCTCTCACCTTGGCCTCCCAAAGTGGAAATTATAGACCTCAGCCACCACACCTGGTAGAAAACAGATTTCTAAAAAGGGTATAATAGCCCTTTCTGCCACCTCTTCCCCACCCCACACCCCTCCCCACTCTGCCTAAAGAGACCAAGTTCCAAAGAAAAGGGCTGGGAATAATAGATGTTGGGGACTCCTGAATAATTGATGCAATATATGAGAGTCGGGGAGTTTCACAGGCTGCTGTCAAGCCAAGTTCCTCTGATGGTGCCTGGAGGCACCAGGAGAAAGGTGACTGTTCTCTTCCCTGTGCTTAGTGATTCTTAGTAGCTGTGCTCAATACTGTGTCGCTACCACTCATGCACCTCAGGGAACGAGTGCTGCTGAGCTTTCCATCCTGACCTTTTCCTGCATCTCACATTGCCTCCCTTTAAAAGGCATTCCCAGCTTTTCTTCCACCCGCCACTACTGGATGTTCCTCTCCAAGCAGGTTTTCTCTGGAGAAATAGCACAACCACTCACCATATTGCTCAGGCAGAAATAACAGGAGTCATTTACATGTTCTCTTTTTCTTCGACCTTTCACCTAATCCATCAATATAAAGTTTCTGTTTTTCAGAATGGTACTGCTACCAATCTATCTCATGCCACTGTCATCCCTTGCTGGGCTTCTGAAAGTACCCCTCATTCCATTTCCTGTGTTCATGCTATTCTTTCTATTTTCTTCAAATTAACATTTACTGCTCACAAGTGTGAAGCCATTGTTAACACCATGACCCAATTGCTATATACATGATATGTACATGATATATACATGGCACATGCATAATAAATTATGGCTTAAAAGCAAAAATCGTGTTTGATTAGTTGTATGAACAACTCAGTGCAAAATAAAAGTTTCGCTAAATATTCTCGTTAACATTTTGTAATCATACAGATACAACCCTATCATCTTTGATGAATTTTACTTCCTAAGTTTTTCTACTTTATATATTGAAATAAATTTAGACTTATAGAGGAGTTGCAAAAATGGTTCATTCAGCTTCTTCTAATGTTAACATTTTATATAACCTCAGTTTATCAGAAGTAAGAGAAATACACACTCTTATAACACTGTTAACTCAACTGCAATCCTTACTTTTCCCCTTAATGTCTCTGTGATATCAGGAACTGATCAGAGATCCCACGTGTTTTTCCTTGTTCTGCTTCCTTTGTCTCCTCCAATCTGGAACAGTCCCTCTGTCCTTCCTTGTCCTCATAACCTTGCCATGTTTAGAGAGTACCAATTGGTTGTTTAGTAGAATGTCCACCACTTTAACAATTGACACTACGAGTGGTGGTGTCTGATGCTGAGTTCAATCTCTTTTCCCCCTGAACTCTTTTTCCCTTGTGTGATCCATCACCTTTTGGCTAAGTGGCTGGTGTTTGCTCTGCTTCAGGGAATAAACAAGGCTGTGAAACAGACAACAGAAAGCTACAACAGCATAAAGAATCGATGGCAAGATATCCAGGCACAGCAGCTCTGGATCTCCAAGCTGCAACAAACAGTGGGAAGTGAAATGCAAACCCAAGTCTGATGTGTTGGGACAAACGAGCCCTTCTCAGATTTCCCAGGGGTTTAAATACTGCAAGTTAGTCGTTGGGTAGAGGTGGAATATTTTGTGACCTTATTAAACTCTAAGGATTCTTTTTAGCACATGTTTGCAAGATGGCCTGCAGCTTCATAAAAGTTAATTTACCTCAGTAACATGCAACAATAGCTGAGGATATGTGATTGGTTATTGTTCTCTAATACACAAATTTAGGAAAAAAATGGCAAGATAATTTTGTGACATTTTCTTCCAAAATATAGTCATTGCTTTTATAATCTGAAAATGAACTAGTCAAACTCAGCTTATTTATAGTATCTATTATCTGATTTCACCTCATTTGCGAGCTACAACTTTTGTGGCACTCTATTGACCTGATTAGAATTTAACACGGTTGTTCAATTCACATATCATCAGTCACTGTATACCTGTTCACTCTGTATACCTAAGGTGCAAGATTAATTCGCTTCTGATCTCTTCACATTACTTTTTTGAAACTATCAACCACTGAAGTTCATTATGCTTACAAGGTCTACATGCTTTAAAAAAAAAAAAAAGAAGTTATCTGTTTTTTCTTGGGAAGTAATTGATAGTTATATCTTTGTCATCCTTAACAATATTTTGAGAAACAACTAAAAGATTTTGGTAATAATATTCCCACTCCTTGCACCAGAACAACCTGACAATATTGGCACTTCTTCCCTTAAACAAGAACAAACTCATGGCATGTAATTATAGTCCAGTTTAAGAAGAAAAGGACTTTGAAAAATTAGTAACAGAAAATTTAAGAAGCAATTCTAAAATAACAAAGAGATTATTTACCAAAGATAAATTGGCTAGTCCATTTTTTAATGCACATTCTTAATGCAAATAGGTATTACTTGCCTTACAAATTGACGTTAAATGCAATTTAAAATTGCATGCACTAAGCCAGGTGTGGTGGTTCACACTTGTAACCACAGCACTGAGGTGGGGGCATCACTTGACCTCAGGAGTTCAAGACCAGCCTGGACAACAAGGCAAGGCCCCATGTCTATAAAAATTTTTTTTAAAAAAATTAGCCAGGCATGGTGGCTCACACCTGTGGTCCCAGCTACATGGGAGGCTGAGGTGGGAGGATCACTTGAGCCCAGGATGTTGAGGTTGCATTGAGCTGTGACTACACCACTGCACTCCAGAGTGGGCGACTGAACAAGATCCTGTCACAAAAAACAAAACAAAACAAAAACAGACAAACAAAACTGCATGCTCTGTATTAGACCAAGTGCATCTATACCTCTAGTGTCCATGTACCTTTACAGAAATCTATATTTTGCCTTTAGTTTTGCTTTTCATACAGTCTGCAAATTTAGTACCAAAGCCATTAAATAACTACTGAATTTCTAATGAGCAAATTACTCCTTCAAAATTTTATCTGGAATGTGAAAATTTGTTTCAGTGTTTTAAAAAAAATTTTTTTGTATAATTTATATCACTTTATAGTGACTAAAATAAAATCATATTTCTTATCAAATTAGAAGTGCATAAATTATTATTTAAGTAAAACCAAGCAAGGCATCTTTTTTTTTTCTAATCAGACTCAGATAACATATAAACTTTTGTGTGTCTTATACTGATTTTTAAATTAACTTTCCTCACTTTAAGTGCATTAAAAATAAAACAAGCTGAACCACAGTGGTGAAGGAAAAGCTGAAGAGAGATCGGTCTTTATCCATCTGATACAAAAAGGAAACTAAATCAAACATATGTATAAAGACTTTTGCTTTCTCAGGCAGGATGTAACGGGGAGTTTATTTCCCACTGGTTACACCATTAAGATTGGGAGTTCGGCTGCCTGAGTTAAAAGCTCAGCTCCACCGCTCAGCTTTGTGACTTCAAGCAAGCAAATCATTCCCTGTACATCTGTTTCTCCCTCTACAGAAAGTAGGTTATAATAGCCATACTCACCTTATGTGATTGTAAAAACTCAATTATATAATCAACATACAGTGTTGACCAGTGGTTTTGAGACATATTAAGGAATAATTCAATATTAGCTATTATCCCTATCATTATGATTTCAAAAACCTCTGAAGTTAACAATAACAAAATCTCATTTTTTTAAAGTTCAATTAAACAGTCAGTATTTCTTCTCCTTTTGTTCTCTTTCCTTTCTAAATAAAAAAACTCTTCATTTATCTTAAAATCATATCTGGCAGGGTGGAGTGGCTCATGCCTGTAATCCCAGAACTTTGGGAGGCGGAGGAGGGCAGATTACTTGAGGTCAGGAGTTTGAGATCAGCCTGGCCAACACGGCGAAAATCCACCTCTACTAAAAGTACAGAAATAAGCCGGGTAAGGTGGCGCTTGTCTGTAATCCTAGATGCTCAGGAAGCTGAGGCAGGAGAATCGCTTGAACCCAGGAGGCAGAGGTTGCAGTGAGCTGAAATCCCACCACTGGACTCCAGCCTGGGTGACAGAGCGATATTCTGTCTCAAAAAAGAGAAAAAAAAAATTATGACAAGTAAAGGAGGTAAAGGCAATTTCAGTTCTTAGAAATAAATTCCACTGAAAGTTTCTTAAAATAACAAGTCATCAGGCTATTTGAAGACCAAGATTCTGTTTTGTTCAATAGTTTGCAATCTGTACATGTCAATTTTTTAAAAATAGTATTAAAAAGAACAAATTCCATATTTCTACATTTTCATCCCATTTATAGAAAGTGCTATTTCACAACATATTTTTAAACATTTTTTCTCCCTCAGTAATAATACTGAAATTTAACAAATGGCTCTTTCTTTGCTAAACTCAAACACAGAATTAGAAAGAAATAATACCTCTTGGAAGATAAGCAGTCTATCATTTCACAACTGCAAAATTACAAGTGATGTGTTTCAATAAGAAACCTTGGAATGGGTAAGGATACCTTAAGCTCTGTAAAAACCGGATACTTCTCAATTTTAGTTTTAAAATGGAAAAAGCTTCCACCTTGAAATGACTTAAAATTTTTATTGCATGCTATGGAATACAGGATTATTACTCCCTTACATGTTTTGTCTTTTTAGTGAGAACTTGTTTAATAAACTTGGCATTCAGGCTGATAGAAAAATCACAATTAAAAGATAGGTATCTTCATTCAAAACGTCTTTTCCTAGAAGGTATAGTAACATAATTTCTAGATTATTAACAAAATAAAGTGTCTAAAGGAAATCCCCCCGCCACTTGATTGACTGTAAGTCAAATTGTTTAGTATCTTCTTCAGTTCTAAGAAATGACTGTGGAAATTACATTTCTACTTAAGTGAACATGCAATCTGATGTCTCTGGAAACTGGGCTTTTACACAACTGTTTCTACTATGTGGAAAGTCCTTCCACAGTTCCTCTCCTAACTATTCATTTTCTGGAATGCCACTGAACTGCCACCTGCTCTGGGAAAAGTTTTTGAAATCCCTAAGTCTGGTAAATTCTTGCTTTTGAGATAAGCACTCCAACGCTTGCCCTGGTTTTGCAGTAGCTAACTGTGAGACCCTTGACACTCACCTGCCTCTGCCAAACCAGGGAAATGGCCTGGTGACCTCAAAGCTTTAATATTCTGATGCAGTTCTGATGATGCTGTCACAAATATGGCCAGAAATCTTTCACTGGCCATTTCCTTATCTGAGATATTTCATTCTAGTACTTTCATCTGTACCTCGGAAAACACTTAGGTTTCCATGCTGAGAGCTTAGAGGACAAAGGAAAGTTATATGAGATGATGGATATTCCAGGAGAAGGATGAGAACAAAGTTGTCTTTTAAGTGAAAGTGATATGTTGGAAACAGAATCACAAGCCGCTCTCATCGAGCAGCTGGCATGCCAGACTAAAGAATGATATATTTTCTGAGTCTGAAAATATTGCAGCTCATGTATTAGCTATGCACAAAAAAAGGGAAAGCAACAACAACAAAAAACACAAACTTTTACCAAAAGCCCCAGTGGCTTCTTCAAATAAAGAGGACTATGATGGATAGATGCATCCCTGGGGAGAGAAAAGGAAAATGCCTGATAAAAGCATTTCAGCCATTTTAAATGTCTTAGAGATTTGGACAGTTCTGATGGAAATTGAGATATTTTTTGGAAGGAGTTCAAATGTGAAGCTTTGAAAACTCAGAGATGTTTTGGAAATCTATATTACTCCTTGTACGAATTGATTTCTCTAGTTTCGTGACCACAGGTGGGATGACATCTGACACAGAGCTTCTGTCCCAAATTCAACCCCCGTTACGCAGCACTAAGCAGCAGGCTCCTTCATTCCTTCACGAAGCCGAAGCCTCCCAAATAAGACATGACTTATCTTCATGTGTTTAATGGGCTGCTGTCAACCCGCACTGATTAGAGTTTGTGGCTCGCTAGTCTATGCTGTCTTGTTCAATTGAAAGCATGCTGCTAGATTAAAAAGGAGTTTTCTGGGATGGTACAGAGGATCCGTTCAGTGTCACAAAAATGAACCCCCACCTCCCGAAAACGACACCATTTCAATGATCACTTCTGATCTCAGATGAGATTTATATAAACCACAATGTCCTAAAAGGCCGATCCTTTCCCAAAGCTTCCATCAGAATTAGAGACTCAGACTACATGCAGGAGAAAGGTGCTGACTGCGCAAGCCCAGAAGGTGAACAATTGGTGTGGCAGCTGCCCTCATTTTGCATAAAACTGCTGAAATTCATAGGTATTTGTACTTTTTTAAAAGAGCTAAGTCATTCATCAGAATGATTAAAATGCTACCCCTGAGTAACTCACAGTGCTGGTAGCTTCAATGACTTTCTTAGCATAGCTGGTCTCCTTTTTGCTTTTCTTTCTTGTCTCTTCATTCTCATTCATTAAAATGCACCACTTGCCCGTTGACTGTACACCCTCGCTGTACACCCGTCTAGCTGAACTCTTCCCGACTGAATGCTTGTAGAACGTCGGCATCACTAGCCTCAGTCCATTCACTTTTCCTCCTTGCAAAGTGGCTTTTAGCAATAAACAGATTGCTGATCTCTGGTCTAGTTATTAAAGGATTGGAGGCATAAGAGAATATTCCCAGAATTTCCCTTATAGTACTTAATCATTTATAATGTACATCATTTGAAACACACTCAAAAGAGATTTTCTCTAACTCTGATCTCATGCAAGAGAAAAGCTATCATATATTTATTACCCAGAGTACTTTATGTCTCTTGACCAGGGTACTGCACCAAAATATAAAAGCTTAGATATCTCTCTTTTTTAAAAGCCCTATGCTAAAAGCCCCATGCTAAAATGTTTTACAATCTGGAAATTGTAAAAGTACTGTGGCCTGGGGAGCTATGCTGGTGCATAAATCTATGTTAGATTCTTATTCATATGTTTGTCCTAACACTGCTTTTTGAATGCTTAAACAATTAGGAAGGATGGCCCCATATGTCTGAGAAAGTACACATTTCATATGAAAGGAGACCTCAGTGCCATACAAAACACATCAGGTATTGTTTAACACAAGAAAGGAAAAACTCTTTCCCTAGATAGAGACCCTGCAGGTTTTCCAATGAATGTTCTTTCAGCAAATAAATGCACTCCATCAAGAAAAAGTAAAAAGCATTTAAAGAGAATGGAGACTGCATATCCACAGCTGCTTCACCATACACAGAATTTGGGGGAAGGGGCAGGCATGAGTATCACAGTTTAAAAAGTGCATCAATCCAGGAAACAACTATTATTTAACCAGGTATAGCAAGATCTTCCAGTCAAAAAAAAAAAAATCTCAAGAATTGTGGTAGAGCAAAAATTGATGTAAGGACATATTGATAATACATTACACATTCATGTAAATGATTTCTAAACCTGCTATAACTTGTAAATATCTTTAAAACGTCACCTCCCCCATCATGTTAGAAGGAAGTGTCAGCAGAATGAAAATCTCAGGCTTCAGGGAATAAGATAGCCGCTGCACTGAGACAGCCACCAGTCTACCTTCAGGTGGTACCTGTGCTTTTCCTGATTCCTGACATTCAGAGACAGGTCAGAGTGGCCAGCAGGAGTGAGAATGCTATGTCATTTACTATGTGACACGCTGCCTCTTCAGCAGTAGCCACCTGCTCACTTCCACACTCCGGTGCCTGCCCAGCGTACTTATCACAGCGTAGCACACTGTTATGAGTTGGGCGCTGTCTCATAAAAAGGTATGTGGGAGTCTAACCCCCAGTACCGCACAACGTGACCTCATTTAGAGACAGGGTCTGCACCGAGGGAATCAAGTTGAGGTCATTAGAGTGAATTCTAATCCCATATAGCTGGTTTCCTTATGAAAAAGGGGAAATGTGGACACAGGCAGAGAAGAAAGACGACACAGAGAGATACAGGGAGGAAACGGACATCCACAAGCCAAGGAGAGAGGCTGGGAAGCTTTTAGGAATCGATTATAATACTTTCATTTCAAATTTCTGCTGTTTAAGCTGCCAAGGTTGTGGTACTTTACTACGGCAGCTGTAGCAAACTAGCACAAATGCCATCTAATTTATTTAGTTATTTATTACTTTGTGGCTTGTTGTATGTCTACGCACACATGGGAGTATATGAGGGCAAGATCATGTCTGATTTCTTCACTGAGGATCCACTCTAACTGCATAGAACAGTGCCTGGCATTTAGCACTGTTCAATTAACACTTACTGAAAGAATAAATTGTTTTGAAGAAGTAAATTTATAATATATATGTAATTTGATGTGACAGTTAGTGCAAAAATTTAAATCAAAGAACTTAGATTTAATAGCCCAATTATTTCTTAATTATTACCTCTAAAACATGCCTTGTCACATGTTTAAACATGAGAATAAGACTTCTGGATTTGATTTCTCTTTCTCAATATATCTCTGTCTACCTCACGCTTTGTAGCTGAAGTTAATGGTTGGCCAAATTTGACAGTAAAATAAATTCGCCGATAGAAGATTATTGGCCGGACATCATGGCTCATGCCTGTAATCTCAGCACTTTGGGAGGCTGACAGGGGACGATCATGTGAGGTCAGGAGTTTGAGACCATCCTGGCCAACATAGTGAAACCCCATTTCTACTAAAAACACAAAAATTAGCTGGACATGGTGGCATGCGCTACTCAAGAGGCTGAGGCATGAGAATTGCTTGAGTCTGGGAGACAGAGGTTACAGTGAGCCAAGATCACACCACTGTACTCCAGCCTGGGTGACAGAGTGAGACTCTGTCTGGAAATAGGAAAAAAAGAAAGAAAGAAAATTATTAAAAGGTTATTAAAAATATCTTTCCTTTTTGACCAGCAACACAAATTGACATTAGAAAGCTTATAATCTTTTGAATTCCTGAATCAACAAAGTATGCTAAAACATAACTAAGATGCAAACACCAAAAACATTAGAACAGTATCAGAGAAGCAATGATATGTATAAACCAGTGGTATTAGAATTTACTTGAGGGAAGGTTCATAGACACACGAGTGACCATGGCCCGTGACACAGTCCAAGGAGGTCCTGAGAGGATGTGCCCAAGGTGGTCGAGGCACAGCCTGCTTTTATATATTTTTATGGAGGCATGACTCACTAATCAAATATATTTAAGAAATACATTGGTTTGGTTCAGAAAGACGGGGCAACTCAAAATGGGGGGGTGCTTCCAGGCAATAGGTAAATGTAAACATATTCTGGTTGACAATTGGTTAAATTAAATTCAAACTCTTTAAATATCTTACAGAGTTTGACTCTTTTTTTGACACTGTGGCAGAGCCTTTGTGGCTCAAAGTCATGGTTTCAGTTTTGGAATTAAAATCACTAGTCCACAAAATTATAAAAACTGTCAAACCTTATTTGAAATTGTCACCCTCTCTTGCCAACCTCTAGCACTGGACCCTTAAGAAGGACAAGTGGGGTGGGAGTGGATCTTTCTTTCATGGGGTGCTTTTGTGCAATCTTCAGAGATTCTTTCCCTTCCAGTCCCTAGAAATATACCTTTGTAGGGGCCCTCACCCTGGAAAGTGCATCACCAGCACAGCTGCTTGGTTCTGAGTCCTTGCTCAGGTCCAGGCAACAGGAAGCTCCTCCACCTCTTGAGCTGCTCCATTTCACAGGATCTGCTCGACACTCACGCATCCTTTTTCCTAATTCTGATAGCAGAGGCAGCCGTCTCCTGCAGCAATTTCTCTTGGTTCTGTTTTCAAAAGTGGCCAGACAGGTTCTCACTGTAAACATTTCCAAAGGCAAGGGAGACACCAAGGTCTCTCTCTGTCTCTATGTTATCTGGCTAACATCTCCTTTTCGAAGATTTGTGGTGATGGACAGGGTTCTTTAGGGGTGAGAGGGAGACTTAAAGTATATCAAAGACTCTTTCTCCGTGTGTGTGTTTGTGTGTGTGCATGCGCGCGTGCGTGTGTGTAGTCTCAAGTAATACATTGGTCTTTCTACCCTCTTATATGGACTGAGGGTAACTGGTCAACTAGCATCACAAAACCTGTTTGTACTGTCCCTTGCAAATTCTGAATGTGACCTACAATCTTAATTGGAAGGTGCTGTCTACCATCTTGGACTCTTGGCAGAACTCCTGGTGAAATAGTTCCATTTTAACATCCTGTTATTCTGAGAATCTAACCACAGTGGACATGGAGGAGTCAATGGTCTCAGGTGGGACATGGAGTATGGACAATATTAAGGAGACAAATAATGGCCCATTTTAGGAACTGCAGGGAACACTAGTGTGGAACACACTATCAAGTCCAGTGGAAGAAAGGAGGCGAAAAATGGAGGTGGGGGGGAAAAATAAGCCCTTGGTAAAATTCTGTTATCCATGCTAACTAAAGAAACTATTAATGGGATTTTAGATTTGCTTTGATATTTTCGTTACTAAAAAAAGTTACAGGAGAAAGAAGAAGGTCCCTTAACTTCAATTTATAACTTATTCAGCTTTCCAAAATTTTATATTTAAAATCTAAAATCTAAATGTGAGTATTTTTGTTAAGGAGGAGGAGGAGAAAACTAACTTCTCACTATTCTAGGTCATCCAGTTTAGTCATTTGGCTTCATGGGAATTTATACAGATTCTATACAATTTTTTCAAACTTATCAATATTTGGTGCAAGCAGTGGGGAAATAAAGGACTTTGCTATGAGACAGGAGCAAATTAACTTGCTATTTAACCTGAAGCAAAATATCTAGCCTCTCTAGGAGTCCATTTCCTCATGGGGAAGATGATGTTATTTAATTTTCAAACATTCCATGGCTCAGTGGGCCGATAGGTTTCTCCCTTCAACAGAAGTGAAAAGACAGAGACAATTAAAAGGAAATAGCTCAATTAAAAGAAAAGGGTAGGGATTATGTTAATGTTTATGTTGGGCAGCAATCATTATTGATGATTAAATGAACCAAAATCAAGAATATAATTCTCTGAGAGTTACCTCAAAGAAATTAACAATGGGATTCAGGCAAGGTGACTTGGGAGGACTTATTTTCACTATAAAACACTATCTCCACATAACTATAGGCAGTTTACATCAAAATTGGTAAAAATTTAAAAAATGACATATAATATTTCTGCATTAAGAATGTTGAGTATCACAGATGAGAAAGAGATGGAGAGATATTTAGCTAAAACAATAAAAAGCAAATTGCTACATAATACTTGTAGAGATTGGTAGCTGAGAAAGTAGTGTTAAAATGGACAGGAAGTGAGAAATCAACTGGGGGGATCTTATGAGACTGTCAGACACACGTAATGTCAACACCAAATCCACTTTTGGATTTATACTAAGCACTTCAGTATCTTGTATCATCCTTTTCCTTATTAGCATTCAATTTAATAAGTTACTATTTTAGTGGATGCTCAAGGGAAGGTATTAATTAAAACCTGTAATCTCCATTTCACTAGAAGTCACTAGTTCAGTAACTTATTAAAATAATACTGGGAAATATTTCCGCACCTTTCAGACTAACTGTGGCAGTGTATGGCTAATGTACTTGAGAAAATCTCAACAACTTAAAATAAATAAGGTTTGCAAACAATAGAGTTCTTTTTGGTGTCAAAACTCTTGAAAATGTATAGAGTATATGTGCTGTGACCATATAATTTATCCTTCAAACTAGGACACTTTGGAGAGTGAAAGTGGGAACAATTATTAGTTAAGCTAAGACAAAGTTGTAAGCTGGGGCCATCACAGGCCTGTGTATAATCATATCTCATTACTAGGGTAGTAAGACTGGTGATACTGCATAGCCCAATTTTATCACAAGATGGTTTCTTTAATAATCTGTTTTTCAAATAAAAATGTATCAAGATATAATATATTCTTTTTTTTTTTTTT
>NW_016107329.1:5842067-5977580 GCF_001604975.1 Cebus imitator
TAGAGACGAGGTTTCACCCTGTTGACCAGGATGGTCTCGATCTCTTGACCTTGTGATCCACCCGCCTCGGCCTCCCAAAGTGCTGGGATTACAGGCTTGAGCCACCACACCCGGCAATATATTCTTAACATTATTGACATTTAGGGCAAATTCCATTATTAGACTTTTTCTCATAAAAATGCCTACAACTAAGGCAAGCTTTTCACAGGAGAAAAATACAATGAGAAAATTATGGATAATCAGGCATTGTCAAGAAATATATGGATTATATTGAGTGGATGCTGGCAGCCAAAAGATGGCCTGGACGGGGCAACAGGAGAAAAAACAAAAGCAAGGGACAGGGAAGGAGAACAAAACAGTCTCTACCAATATTTTGCTTATGGCCACCAGAAGTGGCAGGAGATGTGACCAGTGGGGTCCTCCAATGGGGACATCCAATGATATCCTGCTTCATTAAATCAAACATAATTTTGACTTTGCCTCCAATAGGGACATCCAATGATATCCTGTTTCATTAAATCAAACAACCTAATTTTGACTTCGAATTAAGTGCTAGATTCTAGGGGACAATATAAGACATAGTTCCCCCACTAAAGAAATTAAGGGCCTTTTGAGGTGCTATATGAGAAACGAGAATGTTAATATTGACAGAGAAGTCCAGTTTATAAATGACAATAACTCATCTAATTAGTAAATGTTGATTGCCTTTTTTTGTATGACTATAGTCTGCTGACAGTTGATTTTTTAAAAACAAGATCATCTTATTGATCGCACTAAATGAATTGATTCCATTCATTACATTTACCTTCTGTGGTGGCTCCTGAATTGATTATGTTCACTAGGTCAGCCCTGTAGGTGATTCTAGGAAAAGCCAAGATCATCCCAACACTAATGGCTACAGTAATAGCCTCACTAAAGGCCACAGATATGGGGAAAAGACAAGTGACAAGCCTCCTAGTACCTCTTCAGAGCTTCCCTGGAAGACACAGTCACATCTGCACCTTCTTAGACTCAGCTCTAAGGTTCTTTGGACTACACAGCTGGACCTCTGGGAAGTGTCACCATGGACTCACAGGTGCCTCTGTTGGGGGTTTATCTCCCTATGCCCTTAGGGCTTTGGTGGGACAGAAAGCATGTAATTCTCTTTGAAACTGTATTAGTTTGCTAGAACTGCCGTAACAAAGAAAGACAGGCTGACTTCAAAAACAGAAATTAATTTTCTCACAGTTCCTGAGGCTGGAAATCAGAGATCAAGTGTCAGCAGAGTTGGTTTCTTCTCAGGCTTCCCTCTTTGACTTGTAGATGGCCATCTTCTCTCTGTGTTTTCAATAACTTTTCCTCTTTATGTGCCTGTGCCCCACCCTCCTTTTTGTAAACAAGGATTCCAATCACATTGGACAAGAGACCACCCTAGTGATCTCATTTTATCTTAATAGCCTTTTTAGAGACTTTATCTTCACATAGCGTTACATTCTGAGAGGCTGGGGTTTAGGACTTTGTCTTAGCTCAGGCTACCATAAAAAAAAATCCCTTAGATTAGGTAGCTGAAACAACCAATATTTATTGTGTCGCGATTCTGGAGATTAAAGGCCTCTGTGACAGTTCTGGAGGCCTTTAATGGAAGGCCAGCTTCCCAGGGCCCACAAGATCCATGTCTGATACAAGCTCTTTTCTTTGGTGCAGATAGCCACTTTCTCACTGTGTTCTCCCATGGCAGAAAGAGATGTTTGGTTTCTTTTTCTTCTGATAAGGGCACTGGTCCTATCAGATTAGGTGGCCTATGTCTTCATCTAACTTTTTCACAGGCTCTATCTTCAAATATAGTCAGATTGGGAAATAGGGTATCCACATAAAAATTTGGGGGGACACAGCACAGCTCTTAATGGAAGCATTCTGTATTAGCGAAGATCTCTCCGAAGGCCAGCACCCTATCCAGCTCTGTAGAAGTGCAAGAGAGAACACTCAGGGAAGTGCCCCTGTATCGTGGTCTAACAGGCACAGCTGTTCTACCAAGAATATGTACAGTGAAAGCTCTTTTCAATCAGGGAAGGAACTCGACACCCCATTCTGATGTTTAAAGCACTCCAGGGGACTGAGCTGGTACTATCAGGATGAACATGACACAAAATGATCATTCTTCCCCTGAGTAGACTACACCTTTTCATGGAAACAAGCCTTTTAGGCAAAGCCAACTAAGAGTTAAATAATAATAACACCCAGTACCATGAAAAACATTCTGAAAGGCACATTTTTAGCACTTGCTGTAAGAATTGTAGGGCTGTAGTGCTGTTCTCGTTAAGTTATAACTTGTCAGGAGAGTCAGTGCAGTCCTCCCGCACTGCAGTAGAGATAGGGTTCTCAGCAGTCTCTACTGCTCAAACTCTCACGTCAGGAGCTCTTTGGATTTCTTTGTGACTTCTGAATGAAAATTATAAAGTAGAAAATTATCAATATTACTTGGCTGATTAATATTAATCAGACTATATGTGTGTGTTTATGTGTTTATATGAGTGCATGTATAATATACATTTAAATACGTACAAAATCACATAAGACCATGGCAGAGGCCAAAGGAAGCAAGGTGGCCCAGAGGCATATTTGGGGGACAGAGCACTACCCCTGGTGAAAGGTCTAACACCTGGAACTGGGGGTCCATGGTCTCGTTGGACCTCTGCCATGCACATCCCATGACTGGCACTGAGCACTCAGCCAGCCATCCCAGCAGGGAAGCTGCAAGAAAAACTGTTCCTCCATTTGCCATTCCAGAGTCGATCTGTAAGAACCTACTTCTCTTGCTCACCTTATGCAGCAATGGGAGCTGATTGCCTACTTCCTGCCCATTTTATTTTCCAACTCTCCAGATCTGAGAATTGATGAGAGGAAGAAAAATTACTTAGAGATGCTCCAGGACTCAACCTTTGTTCTCTGTGTTCCTGATGTTAAGGTAAAACTGTATGAACAAAATGCCAGAGAATCTTGACGAGGACCTTGAAATGCTTTGCAAACTCAGTGCACCCACACGGTACTGCTAAGTTAGGCTGACATGCCCATGAATTACATGTACTATCAACCAACAAAAATGATTCATGGGCACATCTTGTCCTGAGAGGCAATCACTTAGGATTCTAATCTTCTTGTGTCTACTGTGCTCCACAGTCTGCCCTAGTTTCTGTCCATATTTGAAAATTACTCAGTGTTAAAATGTGGCTTCCTACCTTTTGATTTTTTTTTTTTTTTGTATTCCAAGAGACATGGCATTGAGTTCATCTCTTTGCTCCACATTTGTCAAGTAGAATAACCTATTATAGTTTCCAGCGTTATGCCCCAGGTACCTAAGCCCTGGTGCTAGCCTCATTAACTAGTCAAAGGAGGGGAATAAAAAGATTACTTTGAAGTTGAATATTAATCTCTCTTCCTATATATAGAAAATTCTTACATCCTAAAAATAACCGAGGGATTGGCATATAAGGCTCATGATATAAATGATGGCCATTTTGAAAAGTGGTTAAAATTGGAGTGGTTAATATGCTGTTACATAATTAATCCTGGTACAGATGAACTTGACTGATATATATTCATTCTCCCGCCACCAGCCTGACAAGGTTCTAGAAACAGATTAATAATAAGCAATTCATACTTCATACTCATTATCCTTTTCACAAAACAGAATTGGGCATTTTTTTTTCTCCACATTTCATTATAAAGGGCACAATCTATACCCTTAAAAACTCATTTTGAAGAAATAAGTTTAGAATATAGCTCCTTGCAAAATGATCATTTCTTACATATTTTCTTACTATTTTAGCTATCTGGATCAATAACCACAAAAGCTTAGCATTGGTGAAGTTCATATTTCTCCCTGTTACACAATGAATTCAGAAAAAAGATTTTCCACTAACCAAGAAAAAGTGATACAGAATTTTAAATACTGGTAATAGTGACTAACTCACCTGTAAACAAATAGTAAAAACAAAAACAAAAACAAAAACTCAAACAGTAAGGATTGACTGAGCAATGTTAACTGTAATGCTCAAGAATATATGTGTTCTCTCATAGATACTTCTGGAAACTGAATGAAAGCATGTTAAAATGATGTTTCTTACCATTATTATTATTCTTTAATAGAATGAATAAATAAATACTAGAGGTTTTACTAGGTTGGAAATTGATTTTTTCATGTGTTATTGTTTCCAATGCAAATTATGTCCAATAATAAGCGAACTTGACCTTAATTCAGAATAACTAATTTAATAATCTCACACGCTTTGATCATTGATGTGTCTCTCAACACATAGCACAGTGCCTGGTAGATAGCTGGCACTGAACAGATATTTGTCATATGAATGAGAGGATAAATTGGTGGTTAGGAAAACATAAGCAATACATTCCTCCAACTGTATCAGTTGGGAATATCAAAGTCATTACTTTCAAATATTTTACCAACCAGAAACCAATTTCCTCACCAATGGCCAGGAACATTTCTATGTACAAGGAGGGCTGAATTCAAAGGATTATAAGGAGCTTCCATGTTTGGAGCAGAAAGTTACGCTGGGTGCTTAAAAATATTCATTCTCAGGCCTGATGACCATCTTCAGGTCAAGTGACATGGTCATAGGTTAGAGCAAGTACAGCTTTTTCAATTATCCCAGTAAAACCAATACTGCCACAAACTGCATGTACCATATTTACTGTAGAAGCTACAGACTCAGTAAGATGGCAGACACGAGGGACCAGAATAAAAATTTCAGAGATCACGCTCTTACCCTTTGCTCACTGGGAAACAAATGGAGGTGGGGAGTTGTATCCAAATTATATAACCTAAGACAGAATGTATTATGCTCTGGAAAGGAAATGTTGAACCTTTTATGTAAACCTAGATAATTGTGTGTGTGTGTGTGTGTGTGTGTGTGTGTGTGTGTGTGTGTGTGTGTGTGTGTGTGGGTGTGTGTGTGGGTGTGGGTGCATGTGGGCATCTTTTCATGAAAATGAACAATTTGTTTAAAAAACCCAGAATACCAAAATACTCATAATACAGTAAAATGATCAACATTCATAATTCATCTAACCTATACTGTACTTTCCTAAAATAAATATCTCAAAACAAAGTACACATGCACACACACACACACACACACACAGCCTAAGAGGGAAGAAATCAATCCAGCTGATGAAAGAGAATGGTCCCCCTGCTGCCGGCTCTGCCCCTGTCCTCCTCAGAGCTTCGTGGCACCTGCCATGTAACCAACAGGAAACATTCATCCTAATCCTTTTACCTATAAAACCCTTGTTGATTCAAATTCCTTTGTTTCCCATTTCCTGAATAGTCCAGACCTTCACACCCCACCAATACCTTCAGAATTTAAAGTAATGGTACGTATTACCAAGAGGAAAATAAGTAACAGTATACTCTAATTGCTAGCATGGATTTCTGTTAAAATATCTGTTTAACCTTTCTAGTTCTTCCTTTACAAACATGTGATATAAAAGCCCAACCTAAAACAAATAAAAACAGGAAAGAATAATGAGGTACACATAATTATAGCATTCTGTGTATCATATTGCTGCAAAGATGAACTATTTACATAAAATTATCCATCAAATAGAGTCATTTCATAATAATGCTCTTTTTAAAAGACCATAATGTTTCATTACAAATAATCTAACAAGACTATGGTGTATAATAAAAATGACACTAGAATTAAAATTTTTGTAATTTTCTGCCATGACATTAACCTAATACTAGTTCACTTTACACCTCAACCTCAGAACTGTACAATATGTCTCATGCAGGTAATTGTTTACTGAAGGATTCACCAGTCATCTGATTTTTAGCTTTTAGAGTTCAATCAGGCATACTAACATATATGAATTTGGTCTGTTATCAATCATTTATGCACATTTAGGCATGGCATATTAAATAGAGTAATTAATTTTTTAAAATAGATGATTCACTTGGGGGTTAGTTTTTCCTATATAATTACGCTTATCTTAGGCAAATTTTAAGAATAATTTGAATTAGAGAATAAATATCAACAGGGAGGAGATGGCTTTTAATCTTGTTTTTTGGCAGTGGTTCTCAAACTGGAGCATCAGAAGCATGTTGTAAGGTGAGGCTCATGCCTGTAATCCCAGTTCTTTGGGAGGCAGAGGTGGGTGGGTCATGAGGTCAGGAGATCAAGACCATTCTGGACAACATGGTTAAACCTCATCTCTACTAAAAATACAAAAATTAGCTGGTCATGGTAGCTTGTGCCTGTAATCCCAGCTACTCAAGAGGCTGAGGCAGGAGAATCACTTGAACCACGGAGTCAGAGGTATCAGTGAGCCGAGATCGCACCACTGCCCTCCAGCCTGGTGACAGAGTGAGACTTCATATCAAAAATAAAAAATTAAAAAACTAAAAAATAGATAATAAATCAGACAAATTAAAATTTACCTTAAATTTAACTTGCATAAACGATACACTTGACTTGTGAATTTGAAAACTATCCCATTGTCCTTTGTAATGACAGTTTATGCAACAAACTTTCATATACCACTTGGTTCAAAAGCAATTCACTGGGCCAGTTTAGATGAGATTCCCACACACACACTCTTTCTCCAGTGTAATTGTTTATACTCAGTTAACTCAATGCAACAGAGATGGGCTCCAATAACTTTGAAGCATAAATGCAGTCTTAATTATGTGTATACAGTAAGTGCCCCCTTATCCATGGTTTGGCTTTTTGTGTTTCAGTGACCTGCTATCAACTATGCTCTTAAAATAGTAAATAAAAAATTCTAGAAATAAACAATTCGAAAGATTTAAATGTTACTGCATTCTGAGTGGCATGAAATCCTGTACCATCCCACTCAGTTTCACCTGGTAGATGAATCCTCCCTTTGTCTAACCTGTCCTCACTGTACATGCTGCCTGCCCATCAGTCACTTAGCAGCTGTCTCGGTGATCTGATAAAAAACTGCTAGTATATCCAGTGTTTGGTACTATCCTTGGTTTCAGGCATCCCCTAGGAGTCTTGGAGTACATCCTCCCCTCCAAAGGGGGCACTACCATATTCTGATTTGGCCACTGTGGAAATCTTTGTAGAACATAGAGAAACTAAGCTCACACTTGGGATACTGAAAGGATTTAATTTTCTTGCCCACTAGTAATGATGCTGCCTCTTTAAAAATCAAATCTGAAATATCTTTATCACAACAAATACTGGAGATAAATTAAAGCAAATTATTATTTTGTCAAATGGTTTTTGTATGACAGGCTTTTCTCTGGAGTTGTTCATTTCCATGTCAAAGAAGAAACAATATTGTGCATTTCTAAAATAAACACACCATTTATAAATTATTCTCACACAACAGAAATAGTTGTTACTTTGAAAAAAAAAAAAAAAACAATGTTGAATTTCTTTTTCTGCTGTAATCACTGCCAGTCAGCTGAAATGGCATGTAGCTGCAGATATGTGATTGCATGATGCATTTAGGATAGCAATGATGTCATAATCAAACCCATGTTGGATAGTTTGCAGTTAAGAAAGGATATTTTTACAAACAATTTGATTTTCTGATTGTTTGCTAATTATTTATTTATTTTAGCATCATGCTGAACAGTCATTACACTCATTTTATTTCTTATGAAAAGTCATTTTACTCTCCAAATCAGTTGAGGGCAGACTCTAAGATGGCCCTCAATAAGCTTCGCCTCCTGGTATTCATGCTAATGAGTAGTCCTTTTTTCCTGAAAGTGGACTGGCCTAGCAAAGCTGATGGAATGTCCTTTCCCTTCTTACATTTCAAAAGGTAGTGACTTCAGTCTTGCTAACAGCCAGCCTCTCCTTTGCTGGCTTTGATGAATCAATCAGCCATGTAGAAGAGGTCCATATATTCAGGATCTGAGTACAGCTTTCAGCTAACACACAGCAAACAACTGAAGATTTTAGTCCAGCTACCCAGAAGAATCAAAATCCTGCTAGCAACCACAGAGCTTGGGAATTAATGCTTGCACAGTCAAGCCTTCAGGTGAAGCCTCAGCCTTGCCCAGTCACTTGAATGCTGTCTTGGAGAGACCTAAAGCAGAGCTTACTTAAGCTGGTCCTGGACTCCCAATCCACAGGCACTGTGAGATAGTAAATGAGTGTTGTTTTAAGCCACTGAATTTGTGGTAAATCATACATAGCAATAGGTAACCGATACAATGTCTTTCCTTATTTGTTGGTTTCCTTTTGGTTATGTATGCTGCCACGTGGTTTTAACTTATGTGTATGTCAGCCAGAGGTATTCTGCATCATTAAAATACATTCTCATTGAGAGGTGCCACTAAGAAGTACAGGCTTTGAAGTCAGAGAGAAAAGAAAAATCCATATTCCTGTGCAAAGTATTTAGCCTCTCTTGGCCTCAGTTTCCTTGCCCATAAATGAGATTACATTATTATTACTTCAGGGTTATAGCAAATATATTAACTGACCATATGTTCACTTAACAGGGTGTCTGGAATTACCACTATTAAAGTTTTCTGAAGAAAACAACTATAATCAATGGCTTTTAGGAATTTTCCTTATTGATAACCACACTGTCATTCTAGCAGGCCAACTCATCACCTCTTCTACACAATCTATTGTGCCAACACTATTTTTAGGCCTCAGCCAGGACTGTGTAAGAATTGTCCTACTGGAAGTTAAAGTTTTCTCCACATCAAGATGTTCCCAGGCTTGGGTGTCTGCAGGCCTGGTGATTTAGCCTCTGACTTGATGGATTGCAGCTTTTGGCTCACACAGGATTGGTGTCCATACTTGACCCCACACTTTACCACTCACCTCTGCTTGGTTTCTCTTGTTTTGGCTTTTTATCATTTTCGTAATCTCTTATGGGTTGGATGCAGAGAGGGGTGATTGTGAAAATAATTCAAAGTAATGTTTCTAATTCTTATTCTTAAAAACACTTTTAAGCCAATTTTTGTTTACCTGGTATGTAGCTCTCCTGCAGAAGGAATGTGTTTGCTCTGACAGAGCACAAATTCGGTGGGTGAGAATCCCACTAATTATGGAGCCATTCTGCACACTGATCATGTCTGGGAAAAAAGTAGCATGCCTGCAGTGATTGGATTTTCAGACGATTCCATTACTCTGTTTATTTGGTCTTTAAAATACATAATTCAACATTTCAGATTTGCTCTGAAGATGAAAAAGTATGCATTTTTCATAGCTTACACATGTTCAATATAATACTTAAGCAAGTTGTTAAATCAATTCTGCAAAGCAGCAATAAAAGTGGTCTACCGTTTTAACAAATACTAAGCACTGAAGGCATGTTCTTCCATAAGGAAATACAAGGCCTTCTTTTGTCCTAAAGTTTTTTTTTTTTTTAACAACAATGACTCACCTCTTTTAGTGACTTTATATTTATGATTGAAATTATATATGATTTCAACTTTTTTATTTATTTATCTGAACAAACAGGAACTTTTTTCTTCACATAAGCATAATCTCACAGTATTGAAAAAGTAGTCACAAGATGGTTTTTGTCCATGGAAAAGAAGAAAAAGGAGGAGTTACTATTATGTTTTCATCTCTTGAATCGTATGACATAAAAGAAAGCCTGAGGATACATCAGTATTAACAGCGTTTTTAACCTGGTTTCTCATGCAACAGGATGCAATCAATAAACACTTAAAAATAAAGATTTATTTAAAGCTCTTTCTTTCATGTATGAAAGTATAAACATCGTCATGAGAATGGTAACCTTAAAATATGACCTCACTCTAGTTGTCAACTTTTGAAAGAGATGGGGAATCCAAATAGTCACTTTACCCAAGGGTAGCTTTCCTTCCCGACTAAAATTTGATTCTTAAAAATTATTTCAATCATTTCATCATTGTATAACTTGCCACTTAGAGGATAAAAGACCTCCTGAAACCTGCATTATCCATTTTAAATGGGGATAATTATAAAGTAAATGATCACTCCAGTGCTCTCAGTGATCCATGATAATTTCCTGGAATTAATGGTAGCTTCAAAGATTTGTCCCATAAGAGAATATGGTTAATGTTTGAAAAAGAAAGCTAAATAAATTCACAATTATAGTAATGGTCACACAAAGCACTGAAAACATTTTAAGGTTAAAATTGACCTAGAGAAAACAAATTCAAAAGACCAAAATAAAAATTCAGTGCCTAAGAAGGTAATTAATTTAAAAGCATGCAATAAATGCTCATGAAAAGCACAGGGGACAAATTTGGTACTGAATAATACATAGATGTCAGAGATGTTGTTAGAAGGTCAACAAATATTCCATTATTATCTATCATGTATACCTCAGTAGGTATTATAAGTTTGCTACAAAATTAGTTTTATAAGTTCTAATATTTGTTTACTACGCATTTTTCAGAACTAATTCAGGACCTTTTCTTATTTTTCTTCACTATTGGGTGAATTGTCCAGTTACATGGCTGGTAAAAAAGTCTTTTATAAAGAGAGTATAATTAAGTTGACTGCAGAGAGAAATGTAAACTGTGACCTGCATGACAGTCACTCAATAAACTTTCATCGGTGTATGCTTATCTATGACTGCATAACTGCAGTAACTATTTTAAAATAAAGCTCCTTGTTTATGCAGGGTAACTGCTTTTGAAACTGGGCATATTCTATGTAGTTTTTGCAATTATCCTTTCAAACCTGAAAAATATATAGTACTTTATAATATGTTAATATCCATCATTGATTCCATTTACTTGTATTTTGCTAATAAGTATAAAATCAGGTCTGGTATACGGCAGCCATTCAATTTCCTTTCCCCAAAAAATTGAGGCACCATGTCTGAGCTCTCACAGCAACTTATAATGAAAGTAGAAATATAAATTAAAATACCCAGGCTTCATTAAATACCTTCAGAAAGATCCTTTACCCTTGTTAAATATCAAGTATAGATTTCTACAAACTCATGCAGAATATGAAAAAGGTCAAAAAATGATCTAACATATATCCATCTCACTATACCCATTATCGCCTAGGTGATGCACTCATGACGCATGTCTCTAGAGCCTCCCCAAATCTAATGCCTTAAAGTGCCCTTTCTGTTGACTGACCCACCAGACTTCAAGTGTCTGCAGCACCAGACTTCAAGATTATTCTTTCTCCTCCTTTCAAGTTAGCCAAAATTTCTTTTTCTGTTGAGCAGCTAATCTTGGGCAGTCAGGAGTTCAGTGTCTGATTAAAAAATGTGATTTACATTAGAGCTCCAGAACCCTTGGGAAGTGCTATTTGTATTTTAAAAGAGCATCTTATGAATCAAATCCTTCCTAATAGGTCATACTGTGGCCACACTGATGAGAGAGGGAGAAATGAGGTCCACAAATGCCTCAACTATGCCATTGAGAAGAGAAAAGCATACTCGTCTTATATTTAAAAAGAAACTGGAGAACAGAGGTTTCTGCACTGACAAAGATAATTATTCAGAATAGATAATAGAATACACCAGTAGATTAAAGCCAGGGATCATAAAGTAAATCAGGAGACCTGTGGTTCATGTTAGAGTGGCAATTAGCAAATTTAGCAAATATAATTACCTCAATACTTCTCCCATCTCACACATAAAATGTGAGAGTCTTTCTTCTCTCTGGAGATGTCCAGAATGAGTTAATTCCAAAGCAAAATTTTCCATGGTGCCTATCTCCCAGAGGATCACCACCACTACCCAGAACTGCTTCTTGTGTTCTAACTTACACAGCTATCCAGCCAACCAATTTATCATTTAGGGCAGATCAAACACGTCTAGGAAAAGAACACACATATTTCCTTTCTGAAGTCACTTGATTATTAAAGAAAAAAAAATTTTTTTTACTATCTTTAAAATTACCTTGCTGTAGGAATAAGTTCTTACTTAACAATAACATTTAATATAAATAGATTAATCTTTCCAATCAAAAGACACCAAGGAAATAAATGTTTATAAAAACAAGACCCAATGATCTGCTGCTGTATAGAAATGCTACTGATTTGCAATATAGAAACACCAATGGGGAACAATCCAAAAACAAAATCAAGAAAATAATCCCATTTAAAATACTTACAAATAAAGTTAAATACCTGGGAATTAACCAAAGAAGTGAAAGAACTCTACAATGAAAACTATAAACATTGATACAATAAATTAAAGATGACATATTTTAAAAAGTAATGAATATTCCATGTTCATGGGTTAGAAGAATCAATATTGTCAAAATATCTATACTACCCAAAGCAATCTACAGATTTAAGGCAATCTCTGTCTCTGTCTTGATAGAGATTAATAGAATGTCATTCTTCAGGGAAATAGGAAAAACAATCCTAAAATTTATATGGATAATTTCCATTTTGACAGTGATTGATAGAATACCACTCTTCACTGAAACAGAAAAAAAATCCAAAAATTTATATGAAATCACAAAAGACCCAGGATAGCCAAAGCTATCCTAAAGAAAAAGAACAGAACTGGAGAAGCTATATTACCTGACATCAAATTATACAACAGAGCTATAGTAACCAAAACAGCATGGGACTGGTATGAAAACAGACACATACCTCAGTGAAGTGGAATAGAGAACACAGAGATAAATCCACACACCTACAGTTAACTCATTTTTGACAAAGGTGTCAAGAATACACAGTCTGAAAAAGATAGTCTTTTCAATAAATGGTGCTAGGAAATCTGGATAGCCATATACAGAAGAATGAAACTCAGACTCCCATTGCTCACTACATAAAAAAATCATATAAAAATGGATTAAAGACTTAAATCTAAGACCTCAAACTATGAAACTATTAAAAGAGAACATTGGAAAAACTCTTCAAGGCACTGAACAAATATATCTTGAGTCATACCCCCACAAGTTCAAGCAATAAAAGCAAAAATGATCGAATGGGATCACATCAAGTTAAAAAGCTGCAGAGCAAAGGAAACAACACAGTGAGGAGACAATCCACAGAATGGAAGAAAATGTTTGCAAACTACCCATCTGACAAGAAATTCATCGCCAGAATATATGAGGAGCTGAAATAACTCTTTAGGAAAAAAAATCTAATAATCTGATTTTAAAATGGGCAAAACATCTGAATAGGTTATTCAAAAGAACACATACAAATGGCAAACAGGCATATGAAAAGGTGTGTGTTATCATTGATCATCAGAAAAATGAAAATCAAGACTACTATGAGATATTGTCTTACTCCAGACAAAGTGGCTTATATCTCACCAGCATGTGAGAAAAGGGGACTGTCATAAACAGTTGGTGGGAATGTAAATCAGTGCAACCTATCTGGAGAACAGTTTGGATAGAGAGCGGAAAGATGGTTACCAGAGGCCGGGAATTAAAGTTGGGGGCTGGGTAGGGGACAAGTAGGAATAGTTAATGAGTACCAAAAATAGTTAGAAATAATGAATAAAAACCAGTATTTGCTAGCATAACAGAGTGACTATAGGGAAAAAATAATTTTATTTTAAAATAGATTTTAAAATAATTAAAACTGTATAATTGGATTATTTGCAGCCCAAAGGACAAATGCTTATCCTTACATATACCCTATTTATCCTGATGTGATTATTATGCATTGCATGCTTGTATCAAACTATCTCATGTAACTCATAAATATATACACCTACTATGTACCCGTGATTTTTTAAAATTATCCTGTCTTTAGCTCTGGGGTTATCCATGTGTTTTGCCATTAGAAGATATTTAAGGACTTCACTGTTAGGCTGTAGTTGATTGTTACTGCTGCTGAAGAAGCAGGGCACACAGAACAGTGGACAATTCTGAGAGCTAGTTCTGTGTGGACATAACACGTAGCACAATCGGAACAAGTGACATTGCTCATGCCTCCTGGGTTCCATTCTGTGACAGATGACAATCATCAGCTTAATGCAAAGTCATGGTCAGATTGGCTTTGCAATCCATGATGCTTCGATGTGCATTCACAAAGCCTGATTCTACTGAGAGAGAAAGGTATATGGTAAGGTACTACACAGTAAATAAATGATATAGAACAAGATTTTTAAGGAGAGGTTTTGCCTAATCACATGACAATAAGATACAGAAGAAAAGTGGGATGCCAATCGGGATGCTAAATATAAAAATCAGAACCAACCTTATATGTCTCTCTTTTTATAACCAGTTTTTCTCAATCCTCTTCATATTAAAATGTACCAACCATTTTTAGAAAACCAAGAAAATGCTGTTTTCTTGAAACAAATAGCAAAATAAATTTCAACAGTGTTTTAAAAAAGAGCTTAAAATATAAACATACAAAGCCCAACATGAATAGACTGTCAGTTTTATGTTGAAAGGAGTTCTCACAGACAGGACATGGCTGCTGACTAGGCCCCAAGTAGTAGAGGTCAGATCTCTCAGCTCGGTCTAACAAGTTCTTAAGAAGGATCTACCACCCAATCGCCACTGTAGTAAAATAATGAAAGACCCATTCAACATCCATTTATTTATTCAACAAATAGAGATGTAGGAATACCAGGCTCTGTGCTAGATGCTGGAGATACAATGATGAACCACACAAAACTGAACCCTCATAGAGTTTGTGGTCTTGGGAAGAAATTAATCAGATCACCACAATAAATAATGCAGAACTAGAAACTGTGAGAAGTAAGGAAAGGTAGAAGGAAATATGGGAAGTAATAATGGGACGATCTGGCCTGTTAGAGAATTCTTGGAGAACTGATGCTTGAGCCAAACTACGGGAGAGGAATGGGTGTGAATCAGTGAAGAATACTGGGGCTCAAAAATCAGCATGGGCCAAGATCTCAGAGTGAGAGACAAAATGGGTACACTCAAGGAAGTAAAAGGAAATCAGTCGTGGTAAATCAGATTTGGGAACTGAACCTACACTACAGCTTTGTGCATATTGTCTCACTTAACAATCACAACAACCAATCAAATTGGCGTTAGTATGATTTTCATTATGCATATGTAGGAATCAAGACTTACAGAAAGTATAAGCAACTTATCCACAGGTCCCCAAAAAGTAAATTATAGATCTGGATCTGATCTTCTTGATTAGTCTGAAATACAGCTAGACTAGGGAATTTCTATCCCTGCCCTCATCTCTTGAGTACTACGGCCTCTTTTTGTGCCCCAGATTGTGGCTGCATTGCCCAGAGCAAACCCAATCGTCGCCAGCAAAGCATCTTTTCCTATCTACTGATTAAGCATATGCAGTAATGCAAGGTGTCCATTAATTTCTATTAATTCCAAAATGCTAGAACAGGATGGAGTATCATCAACTCTCAAGAAGGGAGCTTTATGGAAATTTTATGAAAATACTGTCTTTCTATATTCGAAGTAACAAAGCTTGGTGCTTGTCCAAGAAGTTGTAAATATTTAAAATAGAAGTGAGCTTAGGAAAGGTTATTTTATTTTAAGTTAGGTTGATGCAGCCACTAATGCTCATTGCTCAACTGATTTAAATTATCTGTGGCAGGTGATTTCTCTCCATTCCACACCTTTCCCCCTGGGCTTTCAGAAGGCCACATCCTGCTGCTTTTTCCTTAGTTCTTTAGCCTTCCTGTGCGTTTCCTCATCCTCTCTGCTCATATGTTCCATGTCTCTGAACATTGACACACCCATGTTCTATCAAGGATGGGCCTATCAAACCAAGAATCTGAATCTTCCACTGGAAAGACACTGACAATATCCAACATCCCTATGTGGTTATATAGGCATAAATTGCTATTTAGGACTTGGAACAATTACACAGGCACTTGAAAAGAATCAAGCAATTAAAAACACACACATGCGTGCATGCATACACACATACACACATGACAATGCTGTTAAAACACTTGAAAATTTTCCCAGGAAAGCTAGGGAGAAAGACGTTAAATGTATCAGAAAGAACAAGAAACCGGATTCTGTGAGGCACTAAGCACAGACAATCTGGATTTTGTCAACAAGTTTCAGAAGATTTACCTCAGCTGTACCCTGTATCTCTTATTTCAAAGTATAAATGTTGGGGGCCACAAAGGACAAGGACAATAATGATTAATATTTCCCATGCACTATTTATGCAGAGCTACAACCTCTGTTTGTCATCTCTAAATCAGAGTTAAAGACTTTTGGTGTGGAAGAAATTTTAAAATGCCCAGTCTATGGGAGTTCCACAGTACTCAGATTTTCAGTAAAACTGGAGATCAGAGATGGCACAATAAATTCAGAGTCAACAAACTAGCAACAGAAATGCTTGAAACTGGTCATGCAGTTTGTTTAGGCTGCATATTTAAAATGTGGAAATAATATGTTTCCTTTAGCAGCTAGGTTGTATCTCAGCTTCCAATACCTTATCTGTCTTAAAAGCCAAGAGCTGATGGAAAGGAATGCAAATTCAGGGACATGTAAGCATATTTAAGAAAGGTTGTGGATTATTCTTTGTTGCAGAGCTCAGAACACATTTCTTCTCCTGGGAATGCCTTGTTGTAATCCTGTCCACAGGTTGAAGGTAAAATGTAGAATTTTTTTTATTTTGATTTTTTTAATCGAGACAGGGTCTTGCTCTGTTGCCCCTGCTGGAGTGCAGTGGTGAGATCATAGCTCACTGCACCCTTGGACCTCCTAGGCTCAAGTAATACTCCCACCTCAGCCTCACAAAGTATTGGGATTACAGGCATGAGCCACCATGCCCAGCTGACATGTGCAATCTTAAGCTGACTTGAAATCATCGGTTTATTCCTCATTCAGTTGTTCAGTTGTTCAACTCTCACTGAGCCAGGTGTGTGGCTGGGCACTGCATGGAGAAACCGCCATTGGCCTACTCTTCACCCTGCTTCACTTCAGCAAGCAAGGCAGATAAAAACTGCAAATCGGATGCATGTCATTAAGAATGGCAGGACATTCAAAAGAAAGAACTGTTATCTCAACCCACTCCCCTGCAACTGCCTCAATACTGAACTGGAATAGGTGGAGTCCGGACCAACTTTCCTGAAGTCACATTTGAAAGGGTGAGACCAGGACCTGGTAAATGGGAGTGGAAAAGAAGGGGCTATTCCAGACAGAGAGGACAGCTTGGGTTGATGCCAAAGCAGAGCACACTCCAGGCTGGCTAGGAGTCTGGAACAGCTCTGCGGATGGGAGGTGGTGGCAAGGTGTGGCAGCGGGGAGGCTAACGTGGAGGCCACAAGGTTGACCTCTATTTTTCTATATTAGACAAAGCAAAATGAACCCCACTGGCATGATCTGATTTGCACTTTAAAAACTGCACAATCCTCAGCTTGTGAGTGTATGTTAAGCTCACAATTTCACAGTGAAGCTGTGACTTCAAGTGTCAGAGGCAGAGACACCAGTAGGTCCAAATTTCCACACACTTAAACAATAGTTTCCCACATAAACCTCAGTTTTCTCTGAAACAACGACAATAATCATAGCTGACACTTACTGAACATTTACTTATACCACGCACCAGTCTAAGCATGTATCACTTTCATGTAATGAATTAAAAAATCTAATAATATTTTTTTAAAAACTTGCCCAAATTAAAAAACAATGGCAAGTAGTCGTCCTGTTTTGGTGTCCACTAAAACCCTGAGGGCTCCAGGGCAGAGATTTCATAGATTATGTCACATCATTGGCCGGGCTTGATATCTCATGCCTGTAATCCCAGCACTTTGGGAGGCTGAGGCAGGCAGATCACAAGTTTGAGACCAGTGTGGTCAAAATAGTGAAACCTCGGCGCTCTTATTAAAAATACAAAAAATTAGACGGGTGTGGTGGTATGTACCTATAATCCCAGTTACTCAGGAGGCTGAGGCAGGAGAATCACGTGAACCCAGGAGGCAGAGGTTGCAGTGACCTGAGATGGCACCACTGCACTCCAGTCCAGGGGGACAGTATGAGACTCCGTCTCAAAAAAAAAAAAAAATCACATGATTGACTTGTTGTTGTCACTGCAGTATTCATATTAAACTCACAGACTGCTGGATATACTATCTTCACCAGTACTATATGTTTTCATAAAGAATAATAGTAGTAAATTGCTTGTTATATTTGTGTCCCTGCAGCAAGTAACAATTGCTGAGCTCATATTGCATTTAATATGTTTTGCATGTCACTGTCACATTATGTTATGGCTGTAACACAGCATAAGACAATTGTTCAGTCGGTTGTTGCCTCAAGAATATTTACAATACTATCATTATGAAGAAAATGCGTATCTACCCTTTCGCACGTTAACCAATACTGTGAGAGCACCGGTTTCAGCCCTACCACAGGAGAGGCACTTGGCATAATAAAGTTGTCTTGAAAGGGAAGTAAAAAATTTTAGGCTACTTGAACTTGCACAAATTTCCTTTTTAACAGCAAAATACATATGATTTTGTGAAGGTAGTGTATCACCTTGTGTTATGGCAAAAGTATCATTTTTTTCATTAGGAAAATATGATATGAAGAATTTCACATTGAGGATGATCTATGAAAACCACATGAAAAAATTTAAAATGTAACCTGGAATTGTTGAATATATTAATATTAGTCTTCTTGCCAAAAGCAGGAACATCTTTTCCAGAACTTGGTAGAAGGGAACACAATGTAATCAAGTAATAATCCAATGTCTATCTTCTGCCAAATTGAAACACTGCCTTTGATTTTTCCATGAAATATTTAGCATTTATTATTGCACTATTTATTTTTATGTCTGAATATTTTAGAAAATTGTTATGAATAACCTGGACAGAATAACTAATAACAACACAATTCTATGTGCATGTTATTTGTTATAATAAAAACATCCACTGCTATATTTTAAACTTTGAGTACAAGAAAGAAAATTCTACATTAAAACTTTATCTATTAACAAGACCTATGTGCATATTAAAAACAAGTGATAAAGAAAATGCTGAAAACTCATCAATCTTAAAAAATATCTAAAAAAATTTTAGATTATATATGTTTAAGGAATGGGAGTGACACAATTGAACTGTGAATGCTGGTTAATTAGGTAAAAATTACATGATGTGTAATAGGTGAATATCTATTTACTGATCATTTATTTTTCTTCTTTTGTGAATTAACCCTTCATGCATTTTAATAATGTTTCCATTTGAGCCTTTTTTTCTCCACTACATTAATCATGTACTGAGACTACATATTAAGAATGCGAAGATTACCGTATAGGTTGCTAAAAGTTTTTCCAATTTTTCATTCAACTTTCAACCATTTAAATGGAATATTATTATATAGAAATTTTATTTTATTTTTGAGATGGAGTCTTGCTCTGTTGCCTAGGCTGGAGTGCAGTGGCACAGTCTCAGCTCACTGCAACCTCTGCCTCTTGGGTTCAAGCGATTCTCCTGCCTCAGCCTCCCAAGCAGCTGGGATCACAAGCATGCATCACCAAACCCAGCTAATTTTTGTATTTTTAGTAGAGATGGGGTTTCACCATGTTGGCCAGGCTGGTGTTAAACTCCTGACCTCAGGTGCTCCACCCACCTTGGCCTCCCAAACTGCTGGGATTATAGGTGTGAGCCACTGTGCCAGACCAACATTTTATTTTTTTTAAATGCTATATAGTCAAAATGGTCTATTAAAAATAATTTATTATTATAACCATATAATCATTAAAAAACTTCTCTTACTAAAAATTATTTGAAAAACATATTTACATATTTTTAGAACTTTTATAATGCCAATTTTTAATAGTTAAATATTGGTTCTACCTGGAATTAATCGGTAAAATGTCTGAAGTTGTAGTCTAGATTTCTTCCTTTTCTTTTCTCTCTTTCCCTAACTCTCTTTTCCTCCCTCCCTCCCTCACTCCTCTTTGCACATTTTTCAAAGGTATATCTAGGTATTTTATGAGGAACTGTTATTGTTTTTAAATGGAATTTATAGGCTATTTTTTTCTATTATATTCAGTCACTAATTACCATACATACATAGGGAATTTATTAATTCTATTAAATATAATTAAATTTAAGTATAATTAAATATGTTAATTATGTAGTCAGCCTCATCATTGCTCACTCTATTATTTTCCCAATTAGATTTTCATTAAATTACCTTGAGTTTTCTGGGGATAAAATTACATTATCTCTAAATAATAATATTGTTCTTCTTCCTAATTAAAAGGAATAGTGCTAACTATCATCAAATGCATTTCTCTCAGTGATCTAAATTGTTATTTGCTTTTTTACCATACAGATTATGTCCATAAAATTCACTTCTAAATCTTGATCATAAAATTTCTGTAAAATCACAGTTATGTGTGGAGTGTATGTGTGTGTGTTTACGTGTGTTTAATCAATTCTTAGAAGTGGGAATCATAAATATTCAGGCTATGATAATAAATATTTTAAAACAGTCTAATTCTTAGTATTTATAGATGTGTTTACTTGCACAATGTTCTAGAAGCAAGGGTTTCAAAACTTCAGCATAAAGATAAAATTAAAATTGTCTTTGCCTGATAAAAATCCAAAGATAAATTATAATGTTTAACTTTAAAAAAACATAAGCAAACATAATAGCCTAGCAATATTGGCACTGTCAAAATAAGCTGTAAGATATTTTAAGTATAACTTGATATAATTTTTAAACTTAGTTTTAAAACTCATATTGTAAATACGTATCGATGAAATTCTCTGGCTAACATATATTCCATCTTCACAAACAACTGCTTTAATTTCTTTTATTATGATGTTGAGGAACTAAAAGACTAACATAGATAATCAAAGAATAAATGTACTTTGAGATTATGAAAAATGTACTGGATTTTATGTCCACTTCAAAATGCCCAACATCCTAAGGACAAACCGAGGGCCATAAGGAGAGAAATGTTTTTTTTTTTCTTTTTCTGTGTGAAACAGACTTCTCTGCTTGAAAGCAACAGTACATACTGTACTACCTAGACTGAAACAGATTTAGGATTAGTAGTAGGCGAAAACTGGCAAGTTTTCCTTCATATAAATCTTGCTAACAACATAGCAGATCTCATTATCCTGAAAAAAAATCTTAAAACTTTCTAAGGCAAAAGAAAAACAAAATATGTATGACTTTTCACCCAAAATAATTACAGCTGCCATAACAGTCACTTAACTCTGAATATGTGGAGAACTGTATAATCTCATCAGGTGGCCTTGTAGTTTATCTGCCCTCTAGCTGTAAATAAAGAAGAAATTAGATAACCAATTTTGAATTTTACTTTCCATTTAAAGTTATCTATAATGTTCTTGGAAAAAGATACCCAAATTAGGTGATCCAATGTGATCTGGCACTTTAATAGGTTTTTCATTTTCTAACTTTAATATTGAGAAATTTTACTTGGGCACATAAACTCTGAGTTTATATCTGACATGATATAAAAAACCTTCTGCTCGATGTTGACAATCTACTTCCCAGTGTTTTTACAACTACATTTGTCCCTTGAACAACACAGGTTTGAACTACAGACCACTTGTACTCAGATTTTTTTCAGTGAAAGAGTATGCCTGCTTCTCCTATCTCCTCCTTCCTTCAGCCTGTGCCATCCCTGAGGCAGCAAAACCAGCCTCTTCCTCCTTCTCCTCATCCTACTCAAAATGAAGACTAGGAGGATGAAGATCTCTATGATTATCTACTTCCACTTAAATAACAGCAAATATATTTTCTCTTCCTTATGACTTTCTTGAAACCATTTTTTCTCTAGCTTAAATTATTGCAAGAATACTGCACATAATACATACAACATATAAAATCTGCATTAATGAACTATTTATGTTATCAGTACAGCCTTTGATCAACAGTAGGCTATTAGTAGGTAAGTTTTGGAGGGTAAAAGTTATATGCAGATTTTTGATTGGTGTGGAGGGGGCTGTCCCTAACCCTTGCTTTGCGCAAGGGTCATCTGAATTGTTGTATCCCCCTCCCAAATATGTGTTCTTCAGAATAGTATTTAAATATCAAGTCATAGACTACTTTTTCTCTTGCTTGCATTGCCTTATTTCAACTTGACTTTATTCAAAGCACCATGAAGGAAGACACCGATTCTTACACCCTGTCTATGAAGACCTGATGTTGACCTGAACTTCCTCTCTCCAGTGAGGGTGGGTTCCCATCATACTGATGCTCACGGTTGCACCCTGTGACGATTTTCATTCAGCCAATGTAGGGAAATGTTCATCCCATCCTGTCATCATCCATTCTCACTGCCTTCTTCACTCAATTTCTCATGTGGATCTGCAACACAGTGCATGTTGCTGTTTAACTCTTTAAGTATTTTTCTTTCTTCCTAACATCGTTTCTAATAATGCAGAATTTTTTTTCCTGAAGCCAAGATGCAAGACATTCTGAGTAACCTGTTTTATCTTATATTCAAACCACTTTTGTCCTGGGTCCCTAAGAATTGTCTGTGCTTTTTAACATTGACTGTAATTTCTCAGAGTGAGTTCTTGTTCTATCAGTTATTGATTTTGTTTGCACAGCAGATATCAACCATATCAGACTTTCCAAGAGGTATCTCTCAAGCCTTCATAAAACTATCTATTATCTTCGTCTAACAATCCCAAATTTGTCTAGTGCAAAAATGGTCAAGTGGAGCTTAACATTTCACTATATCAAAATTCCTCTGATATTTGTTTGTGGAATACATTTTTAATTATTTAAATGATTTCCTCAATATGCTGAACTTTGTGTCTTCCTGGCATAGGTGTAGACTGTAACATCTACTGGGTGTGTAAATTGCTAATGTCTCTATAAAGCAATGGGATCTACGTATGTAACAACTCCACTCCAGTCCTTGTCTTCCTTCCTGCCTCCTGTTTGGTAATATCACCAACGTATTAAATGGCAGAATTTTCAAGAATTCAAATACAGCATTTTGGCTCTTTTCCTTCTTTATTATATTCAAAAATACATGGGCTAGCCGAGCGCTGTGGCTTACACCTGTAATCCCAGCACTTCAGAAGTCTAAGGCCAGCAGATCACCTAAGGACAGAAGTTCAAGACCAACCTGGGCAACATGGTGAAACCCCGTCTCTATAAAAAACACAAAAAAGAGCTGGGTGTGGTGGCAGGTGCCTGTAATCCCAGCTACTAGGGAGGCTGAAGGGGGAGAATTCCTTGAACCGGAGAGAGAGAGATTGCAGTGAGTTGAGGTCACGCCATTGCACTCCAGGCTGGGTGACAGAGCAAGACTCTGTCTCTAAATAATAAATAAATAAAAATATACAGGCTTAAATAAATAGAAGAAAATTTTCCATTCATAGTGATACAATTTATTCTCTAAGAGCGTGGCCCAGTAGAGATAAATTACTGTCTCTAGTCATGTGATTGCTGTGTGCTCTTTAAAGACATCCTTATGCACGTAGTCTCTGCGAGGGTTCCCAGTGATTCCTGCCTCTAGCACCCATGCCCTGGTGTAATCCCCTCCACTTGCGTGTGCCTTATTGCTAATGAAAATGTTATGGCAGAAGTGACAGGTGCAACTCCCAATATTAGGAGTTGTGTGCTAATATTGTGCTATGGCAAGCTGTGCTATGGCTTGCAACTTGGGTTCATTCTTTTTCTCTCTGCCTTCCTGGATTCCTAACACACAGAAACTATGAGATAATAATGATTCATTTTTCTCAGTTGCTACATTTTGGGATTATTTGTATGCAACAGTAGATATTACAATCCATTTATCCACCCCCCCAACTTTTATTTTAGGTTCTGGGGTACATGTGCAGGTGTGTTATATGGGTAAATTGCATGTCAGTGAGGTTTGGGTTACAAATGATCTCATCACTCAGGTACTGAACTTAGTACCTGCTAGGAAGTTTTCCAGCCCTCACCCTTCCCTCACCCTGCCTGCTCTAACAGTCTCAGTGTCTACTATTTCCATCTTTGTATCCATGTGTACTTGATGTTTAGTTCCCACTTATAATTACAATTCATTTCTTACACACATACGTGTAATACCACTGAAACACAAATCACTTATACATACTTAAAATTAAAAATAAGTAATCCTTCTTAAGAATTCTTAACTTTGTTCCAGAAAATTATTGACTAACATTGAATTTTCTCTTTTATTACCTAGGACAGAGAAGAAAAGTAGATGGCAAGAATATCACTTTAAATAAAGCTGAGTATATAAAATTATAATTCTACCCAAATCCAAATATGAATAAATAATATGATCGCATCCATGAAGTTTCTTGCTCTTCAGAGGTTAACTGGCCTCACAAACAAAGTGCAGATTCACTAAACTACATGTGTTGAGTAGATTTATTTTCTTCATAGGAGTTTACAGTGCTTTCTAATTTTAGTTTGGAGATTTGTATGATTTCTTTAAAGGTAATTCCTCAATTAAAATTTGATCAGATTAAAACAAAGGTAGATTATCCCCCAAATCTATAGAAGTTTAAGGATATTTTAAAGCTATATTTGTTAATATGATAATATTTATTATTGGATATACCATAGGTGCCTATCTCTGAACTCAGGGAGTTTTCTGCATATAGGCCATGACTCACGCAATATCACTATAAAGCTAATCCTGTCATAAACAGAAAATGAGATATAAGTTTTGTACAGAAAAGAATGAAGTTGAACAGAAATGGCATTGGCTCTTGACAAAGCAGATTTCATATCAATGAAGAAGTTCAAGCATAGACCAGAGAGCTGCCAGGTGAGGATGCTGAGGCCCTGGTGGAAGTCCCCAGTGGGTGGCTGAACTCTGTAGTCCCTCCACACTATAAAAACTAAAATTCTAATAAAATAATCAAGTGGTACAATGATTTCCATTTTTTTATTTAGCCTTTCTAAATTTTTTCAAAATACTGAATAAGCATGATGTATGGAAAAAAGAAGCAAAATTATAAAATACTGTGGAGGTAATCACATGGGCAAATGGAATAAGCAAATTAATAAAATATTTCTCTGACAGTCAGTACAAAATAACTTTTGTTTTTATATGCAAGTGTACTTGCTCATTAGTTAATTCTGAATCTCTCTAGAAAACTGAGAAGCCAGTTTGCCATGCAGTGTTGGGACAACAGTTTACTTACATGTTACATGTCTGACTCTCCTAAAGGCCAGGCTCAAAGGTACTTCAAAAATGAAATGGAAAAGTAACAAAAATGGAAGCGACTCAGGCTTGAAATGCCAGGAGCCATTTTGCTTCTACTTTCTACTCCATTCTCAATTTTTATTAGGACATTATAGGTACAGATTTCAATTTCAGTGTTCCCCAAAGAGATATGAAAAATGAATACTACTAAAGAGAATTCCATTTTGAATTGGTACTACTTTGAATTTCTAAATGTTTTTATAATCAGCAATAGCAATAAAGATTTTTTTTCCAAGATTTTTGTTTTGAAAAACAAAACAAAACAAAACAAAATGAAGGTAATCATCAAATTGTTTTAAAGTCAAACTCATTTAGGGGGTTCCTCTAGTACAAAATTTTCATACATTTCTAATCTGATATTATAAAAATATATTTATTCCTCTCTGGAGGAAAATCATTGAAATAATTATTATGCTATTTGTATAAAAGAAAAACAAATACATCATGTTTTAGCATTTTTTAAAGTTATGAAGTCAGATCTTATCTACCTCTAACTGGCAAAAATTAATTCTGTTAAAACTGAAATGTCTTTGCCATTTGCTAGAGAAATTACAGCTGACAGATAACATCAGAGTGGCAGTCACTGAGACCATGACTTCACATATGCCTTTATGTCAGAAGTGACAGTGTTTCCTTAGGATTTCCAACTGTATTCATTCAATACATTAATCTAGGAAGAAGCAAGCACACATGTACCCACATAGACATACGCTTTCAAATTATTCATCTATTTATCTCAGCACAAATTTATCAAGTACATGTGTAATTTTGTTAATGCACATATTACGTAATGGTCAAGTCAGGGCTTTTGGGGTATCCATCACCTGAATAACATACATTATATCCATTAATTAATTTATCACTTTAGTTTTTGTGTGCCTTCTTTATCATTAGCTAGAAGGAATTTTATTAACTTCTTGCTTTTTGTGTTTTCAGTGTTTCTAGGCATGCCATCTAATATCACCTGCTGTTGTATCCTCATTATCTTTATTTGAGGGGCTGTCTTATTTACCTTTACTAAACAATGCAAATAAAGCTCATAATGAGAGTTGTGGCTGGTTTTAACTCATCAATATATAATTCTAGAGTGGCTTTAAATATGGAAGAAAATACCACTTTTATCCAAAAGTACCAACTTTGGGGCAAGGCATCCTCTATTCTAAGAAGGTAAAAGTGAAACATCAATTTCACATATACTCACCATCAGCACTGAGACCTTAAATAAACATTGGTCTTCTCAGAGCTCTGATGATTCATAATTTTCCAAAGCCCAGATTTGTTCTGCATTTTCTCTGGTGCTTCCTCTTCAGATATATCTCAATATTCATTAACAAAGAGAATTTTAACTGCTCTAGTATATGTTACTTGCCTGATAATCATAGTTTTATATTTCTTTACTGAGACTATGTTGTCTAATTTATGGAAATAAAGTGTCTCTTTGGTAATATGGGACATTATATCTTTGACTCAAAAAAACAGTAAATTCACTCCTTAGGGGCAGAGCCACTGTTCCCATTCATCATTATGGGAACAGTCCCTCTTATGAAAAGCATTCATCAAATTCCTCTTTAAACATGACCATGCTAGGCATCTTAGCAAAAAGTGAAACGTATTTTCCCCATTAGAAGTTTACTATTCACTACTGATAAGATTGATACAGAAATATACTCTTTATTGTTTATAGGACTTAGGACCTCAACTGCTTTCAGTCTTTTACCTCAGTATGTGCATATGATGAAGAGAAGCTTAAACCAACAACTGTCCACTGACCATACTTTAAACTAGCCAGAGAGAAATTCCATGACACGAGTATTATAAACTAGAGCTTAAAAACTACTGCATGAATAATAATAACAATCATCATCATCATCATCATCATCATCATCACCACCACATTCGGGCCACTGATGGGCCCAAGTAGGGTCAATTGTTTTTACCTCTTCAAAGTCCTACTTCACATAATGATGTCAAGTTGAGCACAGCAGGCAGAGTAATGACTCTCCCCAGTAGCCACTTCCCTATCTCTAGAACCTGTGAAAACATATCTTACATGGCAAATGGGGCTTTGCAGATGTGACTAAGTTAGGGATTTTGAGATGGAGAAATTATACTGTATTACCTTGGTGAGTTCAATGTAATTGCAGGGTTCCTTAGTGGGAAAAGGAGGAGCCAGGGAGTTGGAAGAGGAGATGTGACCAAGCAAGCCAAGGTCAGAGAAATAGATGTTATTGCTGGCTGGGGCCACAGCCAACGAACACAGGCAGCCTCTAAAAGCTGGGAAGGCAAGGAAACGAATGCTTTCCTAGAGCCTCCAGAAGGATTGTAACATCCTGCCAACATCTACATTTTAGTTTAGGGAAACCTATTGTGACCTTTGGGCCTCTAGAACTGTAAGATAATAAAGTGGTGTTTCTCACTCCTACATTTGTGTTCATTTGTTATGGCAGCCATGAGAACCTAATGCAGTGATGAGGTGCTGACTCCAAAATACATCAGTTTTGTTCACATTTGAGTTATGAAAACATTGATCCCTGTGGTGGGAGGCTACAACATGCTAATGCATTTCTTTTTACTGTTGACTTAATGAGAGAAACCCAATTGAAAACTAGTGACAGTTATCAGAGAGCACAGTCTGAGGAGCAGAGTTCAGGAATGATGGGAAAAATAGGAAGGAAAGATAATTTGGAGCAAAAGTTCCTACATTCAGGAAGTCTAAGACACAGTGAGCAGAACAATGACAAGAGACAGGAAAGAAAGCTCTCACTGATGGAGGTGTCCATCTTGCCCTGTTCTGCAGTCCGCCCTGGTTATTGCCACTGGCAGTATTTTGTAGAATCTTCCATCTTCTCTGGTGGGGAAATCCAGTGCTGTCAAAGAAAAGCCTCCCTTACAAACAGCAAATATTATTTCAGAGAGAGGAAGTTTCTGAAAACAAAATTTTCTTTATTTTCTTCACACACAATAGAAGATAAAAAGGAGAGAGAGAAAATGTGTAAATAAACCCTGCCTGAAGCTTTACCAGAACACCTCATTATAGTTTCTTCTGATGAGGATCTACAATATTCTCATATTGAATATTTTCTGCTTATTTGAAAAATAAAATCAATCTTGAAGCCCTAAAAGCATTTTGAGCTTTGGAGTTGCCCTGGAAAGGGAATAAATTATTTCTATAAGTTTATGTAAGATACATGTATGATCATGCACATCTTCTAAAAGCTTTAAAATAATTCTACAACCTGAGTATTAATCTTCAAATTATTTAATTGCAAGATGTTTTTACTGCAATGCAACATTGTATTATATGCTTGGGATGATTTATTTCAGTAGTCCTCTGCTGTAGGCTACTAGGTTTAGCATCCATTGATGGTAATGGTCTTAAACAATTATTACTGTGATGTTTGCTAAGTAGTGACTTTCTATTTCAATAATTTCTTCTGTATTTGTTAACTATAATTCTACCACAATGAAGAAGATATAGCTATCAATTTTATTTATTTATTTATTTATTTATTTATTTGGCAAGAATCTACTACAGTCATTTTGACTGTTTGGAAACTTTCTAAAGAATAAAAACGCACATTTCTTTGAATTTCACTTCTTAAAAGATGAACTTCTTAAGAAACAGAAAGAATATTTATGAAACCAGAACATGGGTGTCAGCTTTAGATAAGCTCTTTGATCATTTTTCAAGTGAGTTAACTTTTGATGGGAAGGAAAAAAGAAACTAAGGTAGCAAAAAGAAAAGAAATACAAAAATTTGAGGAAAAGTTTGTGATCATACATTTGCTTTTTAAAATTTAAAACAAACAAAGAACTTACATTGTACTTTCTCTTCGGGCTTGCTCAGGGCTATGGCTGCTTGGCACAGAGAACTGGATTTTCTTTTCAGACTCAATTACCAAGCTTCCTCTTTTGAGTAGGCTAACAAGAGTTGTCCACAAGCTGGCTGAGCCAGGCTTCTAGAAATAGGAAGCCTCTGTCTAAATACTATTGAGGATGGAAAAAAAGATAAACGCTATCTCCAAAATTCAATATGCTAAAGAACAATGCAATTCAATTCCACAAGCATGTATTTAATTTGAAATATTCTATGGGGCCTATTGGACAAAAAACCTTATTTAGGGAGAAAGACATCCAGTTATTTAAGGCAGAATGAAGTTAATTGGCTAGACAGAATTTTCAGTGAAGAAGCAATTGAAATTGGTTGGAAAGAGTTCTTGGAAAGGAGGGAGCATGAGCTGATCCTTGAAGGGGTGTGGTAGAGCAATTTTAATAAAACAGAGCTGCCTCTGGCTAACAAGTGGTGTTTCCTATGAGCAGGGCCCCATTTCAAGCCTTTCATATCTATTAACCCAAGTTAAGCCCTGAAACAGCTCTATGATGTCAGGGATATTATTCGCTCATTTTAGAGATAATAAAACTGAGATTCAGAAGTGATAAGCATCATACCAGAGGCTGCACTGCTGCTGTAAACAACTTAACCAGGACGGGAAGACTGGTAGTCTTGACCCAGCGTTTGGGAGCTTTAATGCAACTTATGCTGTCTTCTGTATGGGAAATCAGGAAATGTGGATTTACTGACATATCTGCAAAAAGTCATTCTCTGGATTTCAGTTTTTTCTATAGTTTGAGAGGTGTGTGTGACTGTATTATTTTTAGGTTCTCCTCCAGCTCTAGAATTCTGAGGAAAGGGCCTCCCGGGATCAGGAAACAGCCCTAGAAAAGGCGCCAAGTGACAGAACAATAGGAAATGTTAGGATGGAGAGACAGTGGTGTATTGTTAAATTCTGGATTCTCAGATCTCTAAGCAAGTATTCTGAAGACTAAACAACAACAACAACAATGAAACCTTTACCTTTAGCTACTCTAATTTCAATGCTTTTGAGAAAGTTTTCCGATGAATATTTCATTGTTAATTGTCTATCTATGGTGGCTTCTTGGTCTTTTAACTGCATATGCTTTTGCTTCAGATTAATATAATTTCAGCTAATAACAATCCTTCATCCCTTTACACTACTTGAGGAACCCTCCATATAATGGCTTAAGTGAATTATCAGACAGTTAAAGGTCAATTCTTCAGTCTTGTTATTAGGTGCTTAATATGAACAGATTATTTTTGTGTCCTAATGATATAACCATATTTTTTGAAATGCTTGCAATATGGATTATTCAGATATTTTAAAGAAAAAGATTAGAAAGTAGTCAAAATATTTCCATGTGTTTATTATGCTTATCTCCCAAATATAAGTTAATATTATTTATAGGTAAAGCACCAATCGCCAAAATAATTGAGGGAGAATGGAGAGGACACCTATCCCTGCTGTCTAAGACACTGTTTAGCAAAAGCAATAAAATTGGAGCATGGTGACAGCACTGCTGGGCTGACGTGTCACTCGCTGGAGACCCAGTCGCACTAGTGTTTGATAAACTAAATAATGTTAAAGGAGACAAGAGACTATAGCGGTGGACACTGAGGTCTTGCCTTCTCCCCTTCTTACTCAACAGTATTATCAATGACTTAAGATTACTTATGGTGCTTTGAAACTAGTAAGAAACAAGAGATGATAAAGACAGAATCCAAATCAAGGTAATCAAATGTAGGAGAAACACAGAACTAAAGTTCCTGAGATTAATTTAACAAGGACAAATGCAAAGATCTAAAATCCAACCTATAAATACACATGTACAGTTTTTGAGACATTATTAATTTGTTTCACAAAGAACTGGGGTTTTTCTATGCCCTAGAGAAATTTTTTAAGAGAAAAATTCAATAAAGCTGTTATACAAACACATAGCCCATCAGACTGCTTAGCTTTCCTTTACAAGAGCTGATAGATCATACTGGAATTTAGGTGTCGAGTTCTGAGCCCTGATATTAAGAGGGATATCAATTTCTACAGAATATGTTCACAGCAGGGAAAATCAACTGAAGAAAGATTCTAGAATTTATTTATTTTTGTATCCAAACATTCAAATATATTTATTAAAAATCTATTTCATAGCGAGCAGTTGGAATATAATAGTGAACAAAGCAGAAAGTTCAGATAACCAGCACTGGCTATAATGAAGCTTCAGAGACAATAGATACAGTCTGCCTGACTCCAGAGCACATACTCTAGTTCCTCTACTGCTTTGCTTTTCATAATTTGGTGCTCTTCATGTTGTCCTAGTAAATTTATTATCTTATTAAAAAAAAAAGTGTTCTTCCTAATGACATGCCTCCTTGTGTAGCACTGAGGCTATTGCACCTCTTTGTTTGCTTGAGGAGGTCTCACTTGATGATTGATGTTTCAGCGTAACTATTAATCGTTCCTCCTACACACACACACACGCACACGCACACACTCACCCACACACACAAACTCAGTTTGGACAATAAATAATTTGGTCTCCTTACCTAATGCCATGATGCCATTTCATTTCAATGCAGTGCATAACTTGAATTGAACAGCTATTCGCTGCTAAAAGGAACAACTGTTAAGTAGGGCTGTGTGGTAGACCTTTGGCTCAAGTTGCAAGAGTGCCATCACCACGTAGCTATGTTCTTCCTGGGCATAGGAATGAGTGATGCTAGCCCGACACGGTCTGGGCACACAGGACTTTGCACTAGTTCAGGACTAAGTGATGTATTCCAAATATCAGTCATTCTGTTCATGCAGTTTGCACTCTGTCTACTGGACTTTCTCAACAGTTCTGTGAGAAAAATTAAGTCCTAATGCTCTAAAAGGGGCATTGTATGTAATGAATTTTCTGAAGTGTATCTAGAATGGCAGTAATTACATAAATCCTTGGAGAAACAAACAAAAAAAAGTTGCCAAAATTAGTTTTGATGTTCTGTAGTGAACATGAGGGACCACTTCATTGCATCTTTTCATCAACATATTTTCTGTCTGTATTCAACAGTTTTCTGCATTGGTATAAAGGAGTCCCTGAAACTGAGCAATGTACAAAGAAAAGAGGCTTATTTGGCTCACAGTTCTGCAGGCTGTACGGGAAGCATGGAGGTGTCATTTGCTTCTGGGGAGACCTCAGGAAATTTACAAACATGAAGGAAGGTGAATGGGGAGCAGGCGTCTCAGTTGGTGAAAGCAGGAGCTACAGTATAAGGAGGTGCCACAGTATTTTAAACCACAGGTCTCTGGAGAACTCACTCATCTTCAAAGGGATGACACCAAACCATTCAGGAGGGATCTGCCCCCATGATCCAAACACCTCCCACCAGGCCCCACCTCCAACACTGGGGATCACATTTGAGTTTTGGAGGGAACAAACATCCAAACTATATTACTGTCATCACAAATTTCTTGGCAAAATAAGCTCTAGATCAGTGCTTCTCAACCTCTACATGCTACAATGATCTGGAAGCTTTAAAATAATAATGATGTTCAGATTCTATCAAAAAAGACATCAGGGTCTCCAGCACAGAATCTAAGCATTACAATGTGTCAGCTGCTTCCCCAGGTGACTGAAACATGCACACGAGAAGGAGAAAGCCTTCTGTGAATGAGTGACTGTGAGGAAACCAGGTGTCCACTATACCCCAGCCTTCAACCTCTGGGTGTGGGGGAGGGGTGGCTACAAAACTTACTTTATGCCGATGAAAATTTAAAGCCCTCACAGACAAGCAAGGTTTGTCCATTTATGACTGTATATGACTAGGAACTGTGAACAAATCAATTTTCCATTGAAGTACGAGGATGTAATAGAAGATCAAAAAAGTCAAGTGAGAACCAAGAAGTTGCATGTTTCTGCTCTACTAAAAGATGAAAGAAATTGACTAATTGCATAGCCAATTTGAGAATTCTACAACTGTCATATTCTGAATAAGAGGTCTAGTTTCAGTTCTGTATAATCTCTCCCATTTTATAGTGAGTTGAACATTATTGTGTTAAAATGCAAAGACATCTTAGTCAGTGGACTCTGGTATTTCAATTTCTGTATTTGTGAAATTAGGAATTTTATATCAGTTGACTATAGCCTGATTATCATTGACACATCAGAAGTTAATGCTCACTTTTACTTCTTTCTCAGTCAGTGAAGTGGGATCTTTTCTCTGTCTACCCGTAAAGATGGAGAACAGGTAGAGTTTACACTAACCAGAAATTTATGGTACCCCAAATTGTAGAAGGAGACCACATGATTTGGATGCGGTTATTGTTTTAGATTTTACAGTCAGTTTATTTTGCCAGCCTACCTCTCCTGAATCACTAAGTGACTTCTGCTTTTCCAAAAATAAACAGCAATACATGCTTACAGATAGAGTACAACTTACATCACTGGACCCAAGTCATGGGAGCAGAGCTATGAAAAGAGGCAGCATCACAGCGGAAGAAAACATGGACTTGAAAATCAGCAAACCTTTCTTTAAATTCTAGCTCTGCCACTTACTACCAGGGACCTTAAAAGACTGAAATATCCTCTTAATTATATATTTGTCTCATTTTGCAAAGGCAGAGAATATTTTATCTCAAAGCATCCTTGTAAGACTTCAATAGGGCATTGAATATACTGTAAAGAGTTCAGCTGAAGGTCCAAAACGTAGACAGTGCTCAGTAAACCAAGTCACCATTATCAATCTTCACATGAGAGAGGGAAGTGCATACCCTGAGGTGGCATAGTGACACCATCTAGCCATATCCCTTCTTCTGTGACACAGATCTTCTCAGCTTTATTGCCTCGAAATGGCCACAGTCACCAAATAACAGTGGACTTCTGGAGGTAACACGTATGTTTAAAGGATGCTTTTCTTGGCCCCGCACGGTGGCTCACCCCTGTAATCCCAGCACTTTGGGAGGCTGAGGTGGGTGAATCACGAGGTCAAGAGACTGAGACCACCTTGGTCAACATGGTGAAACCTCGTCCCTACTAAAAATACAAAAATGAGCTGGGCGTGGTGGTATGCGCCTGTAGCCCCAGCAACTTGAGAGGTTGAGGCAGGAGAATTGCTTGAACCCGGGCAGTGGAGGTTGCAGTGAGGCTAGATGGGGCCACTGTATTCCAACCTGGTGACAGGGCCAGACTCCATCTCAAAAAAAAAAAAAAAAAAAAAAAGAAGATGCTTCTCCATAGGTGTTCTCCTGGTTCTATGATGGGCTTAGTAAGATTTGCTGTGGAGTGGGTAGCCTTAGCAACTTAGCATCATTTATAGTTTTGCCTCTATTAGAAACATGTGGACAAAAAGCCCAAAGTATCAAAAAGAGTCCTATCTGTTGAGGAACAAAATAGCCACGTTCCTATAATTTTGGCCCTAAAACAAATCATTGAGATGTTTCATGGGTTTTAAAAATCTTTTCCAGCTGTGGAGCTGAGAAGATTTTAAAAAGAATAGCATCTTAGAGGCTGATTAGAAAAAGAAACAAAACCCAAAAGTCTAGTTAGCCCAAAATGATATCAGCCGACGCACTGGAGGTGTTTTCCTTCATTAAATTAATATATGCAGACAGCTGTTTTGGCTGTTTCGTTTTTCTCGGTGGTAAATATGTGTCTTAAATGGCTACTCCATGATTATATAGGGATGTAAAACTTTATATTCCACTCATGAAATAATTACATTTTGTTTTAACCGGCTAACAAATGTATCCGTTTCAATGCAGTTACTAGCCCAGCCAATCGCTGCCTTAAGAAAATTATTACAATAGTTCTTGAGCTTTTTTAGTTCATTCAAATGGGCTGATTGTTCCATGTTCTTAAAGATAAAAAGGAAGGACTTGAAATAGGTAACAGCCTGATGCCTGAGATGTGGGAGCTTCTGGTAAGTATTTACATCTTTCATAACAAAAGAGTGTGAGAAAGAATGAAGGGGCAAGGATGGGGGGAAGATGCTGTGTAAACAGAACAATCATCTGACAAGAGAACAGCCACTTCTCCATGTTCTTAGGAAGCCTTTTCTGTGACCTGCTTAACCTGGGTCTGAGTTTCCTCATTGCTATGGCAGATGAACATCATGGCAGAAGTTCTACAGAGCTGCAAAGCTGCAGCCCAAGAGAAACTGGGCTGTGTGTTACAAACAAAGCTGGGTAAACAGTTCACCCTGTTAGAGACACCATCTTTCTAAAACTGGATCGAGGCTTTTTCTTTAAGGGCAAGAAACACCAATGGCCACAGTAAGCAAAACAATATTAGCCAATGAACTTTCTGCATGGATTAATAGATTTGTTCTGTAAGTCATTTACTCTTAATACGTTTTTAAATAACTGCTTAAACCTGTTCTCAGAAATAAGATTGGCAGTTACAATTAATAGCTCAGAATATTTTCCAAAGAGAAAATTCACTTTGCTGAGAAAATAAAGGAAGTAAATAATTTTTGAAAATCTCTTTGAATCTAGACTTTATTAAAGGTAGAATCCATTGATGTAATACAAGGATAACCATTATGACTAAGCGGGGATTATTCCAGACAACGTGACTGGTTTAATCTTTGAAAATAAATTTATGTTATTCACCATTATTAGCACAGAAACAGGAAAATAAAGCAAAACAACAATTTTTAAACCTGTGATCATTTTAGTCAATGCAGTAAAAGCATTTGACAAAATTCAATATCCATTCATCACAATAACTGTCAGCAAACAACAAATAAAAAGAAACTTCCTCTACTTCACAATAAGCATCTACCAAAAAATTAACAACTAGCATCATAGGTAACAGTGAAATGCTGGACATTTTCCCCCTAAAATTAAGAACAAGATGAAGATGCCCATTCTCATCACTTTTACTTATCATTTTACTAGAGTTCCTAACTAGTACTGTAAGGCAAGAAAATTTCAAAAAAGCTTAAAGTTTAGAAAGAAGAAATAAAATTGTATTTACAGATGACATGATTGTTTATGTAGAAAATCTAATTTATCTTTAAAGCAATTACAAGAATTAATGTAGAATGCAAGGCCAGTAAGCAAAAATCCATTTTTGTTTTATGTAGTAACAGTAAATTTTTGCTCATCAAGAGACTATATTAAGAATGTAAATAGCCAAGACATGACTTGTCAAAATATTTGAAAGGCATATATCTGAAAAATAACTGGTATCCAGGATGTACAAAGGACTTCTACAACTCAATTATAAAATGATAAGCAACCCAGTTAAACGAATAGGCCTAAGATTCAACCAGACGCTTCACTAAAGAAGAGATGTATAAGGAAGAACATGAAAAAATGTTCAACATCATTACTCATTAAAGAAATGCCAATTAAAAGCACAATGAAATACCATCACACACTCAGCAAAAGGGCTATATTTGTAAAACAAAAACGAATACCACCAAAACCTGCCTCACATGCAGGGGCATACTGACTATCCCGTATTGTCATTAGGGGTCAAATAGTCCAATCACTTTGAAAAACGACCAGGTGACTTCCTATAAAACTAAATCACAGGACATATGCATATGCGTGTCCTGTGATTCAGTTTTTCAACACTCAAGTATTTTCTTTAAAATAAATAAAAAAGGACCACACAAAACTTGTAAGAGAATGCTTATGGCAAATTATTAATATGGTTCATGATTGTCAAAAACTAGAAATCGTCTCAGTGAGCCTCAACAGGAAAATGTCTGAACAAATCATGATACAGACACACAAAAAGTTGCTCTCTAGACATAAAAAGGAAGAGGCCACTGACATACCACACCATGGGAATATCTCAAAAAATGTGACTGGAATAGACTTTACAGAAGAATGCATCCTCTACAATTCAACTTAGAAAAAATGCCAAAGTGAATGCATGGTGGATCACGCTAGAGAAGGAAAAGGATGATGAGAACATTCTTGGCAGTAATGGTAATATTCTAAAAATTTATGTTTGTATTACACTGGTTTACGCATTTGTTAAAATACAGCAGTAACTTAGGATTTGTGCACCACTTCATTTAATGAACATTCTACCTCAAAGAGAAAAAGGGAGAGAGAGCAAAAGCAAAGTAAATATTGACCATTGAAGCATTTATTGGTGAACTGTACTGATGTCAGTTTGAATACATCAAAATTGACAGAGGAACAAATTAATGTATATAAAACAAACATAGTAAAATGTTAGTTACATAATATAGGTGATGGGTATGTGGACATCCAATGTATTTTTGAGTTTTTCTACATGTTTGTAAATGATTCTGAGTCACCTGAATACATTTTAAAAATTATACACTTTGAAATGTATCTTAAATTACATGACTTGATTATAAAAGTAGGATTCTAGAAATACCAAGGTTAATATAAGTCAAATGTTCCTTAAGAAAGAAAATTCATCTTTGAAAAGGAACCAAATCCCATTCCTTTTCCAGATGTCCTAGATATCCTATTTTGAAGAGGAAAATGTATACTTTTTATTTTGGACAAGAACATTTAAAAGTTTATCTGCTTTGCCTAAAGTTAAGAATTGCTGGTTTTGTAAAGTGATAAAGGGATTAGAAACATCATTGAGAAATAACTTCTATAATGCCTTCCAAGACTGCTCTAAGAAACAGAAATAGGCGGAAAAGTATCTCTTATGTTGCAATCTAACATGGTTTGTTTTAAATTTGCAGAACTGAACTTAAGAATAGTATAAAGGGTGTCAATGTTTGAGTTGTAAAAAAGACTACTTGACAAGGTATGCCAGCAATAAAATCTTAGACATGTCACAGTCATTCATTTTAATGTATATTTTATCTTTTTGGTATTTTTGTTTGAATTCAGAGATGTCATGTATTAGAAATAAAAGTAGAGAGAAAGAAAATTCACACAAACAACCCATCAGCTAAAACACACACACCTTCTTGAGAATTCACAAATTGTTATACTTTTATATTGTGCATATTTAATGCTTGGCAACCACAGTTCTGGGGTAATTGGTCATCTCATTGGAATCAATCTATGTGTTAATTTAGTATCCAGAGCCTAAAGAACAGAGAAAATATTTACTCTGAGAACCTCAACCCTCATACTTAGTGCAATATCACATCCATTTGGCTGATGTTGGAGTTCTAACATTTAACAAAAAATACAAATCAATTTCCTAGAAGGAAAATGGTGGGAACACTTCCTACCAGCAGTACCAGCACAACAAACGTTTCTCTGTCTTCCCCTTTAAACCTAGCTTCACCAATACTCAGTTCTTACCACTGCTTCGGCTTTGCTGTTGTGGATATTGATATGTGGGACTAGTTCTTCACAGTGAAGAATGACATTTCCCAGCTATCTTAAAAATACATCACTTGCCCTTGGATTGTGGTTTTAAGGAAAAAAAAAATCTTGCCTATAGGAAGAAGGGCTCCCCTCCAAATACACTATGGTCCCATCCCCTTTCCACATTCTTTCTCTCATGTATTATCTTTCTCTAATTAGATAGATCTCATTAATCTCAAAAACTCTCAAATTTATTATTAGGTAAATTTTCTTTCATGTAGATGGAAATAAACCAGTCACTCCATTTTCAGGGTATGCGTCATGATGTCAGCACTTCTTTGTCTTCTGAACTTATTCCCAGTAAACCACCTTGACAGTGACACTAGGTTTTTGTTGCCAAAGTACATACGTTTACCTGGAATATTGTGAGTTTTTTCTGAGTAGTGCAAAGAGAGCGTCAGAGCGGGAAGTCAAATATCTCACCCTTGGCTGGATTATTCTTCGACTGTTGGCAAAATCACAAAGCAAATTAAAGGTCATTGACAATTTAAGAGAAAAATGACTACCTGCTTTAATTTTATGTATGTTTTAATATTTGGACTTAAAATAATATTTATATTTATTTTATAATATTTATTTTATAATATCTTATAATATTTCAGAATATATGATTCTGTCCATTATAATTGCAGTTCAGTTTATGCAGAATTAGAGAATAGAAACAAGACATCCAAGGAATTTTCTAGTTCAACACCCCTAGGTTATTGATGAGGGGTTTGTGGTACATACTTAGAAACTCTGAGCAATATTGACTAATTTCTCTACGTATTTTTGTAATAAAATTAAAAACTTTGCCAACAACAGAGGGGTCCTGTACTTATCTGAGTTGAGAAAAGGGTTTTATGAGAAACATGGTGGGGGGTTGGGGTAGTTGTGGAAGATGAGAGAAACATATTAATTCATGTATAGAAATATCACTTCAATACCTTTGCTTTGATTAAGGTGTGTTAAAGTTTCATACACGTGGCATGATTAAGCCTGCTTGCAAGAATTCCTTCATTCATTCAACAAATAGGTATGTGTCACATTCCTTCATTTATTCAACAAATAGTTACTTAGCATCACTCCATGTAGTGTTCCAAGTGTCAGAGAAGTAGCAGAAGACATTTTCTAAAGTCAGCAATAATATTTGGAGTGAGTCTTTCAAGAAAGAGAAGGGGACGGCGTGTTCTCTGGGAGAGTAGTAGGTCGATTGCTGAAACCTAACGTGTGAAGGAGGGGTAATTAAATACTAGAAAACAGCATCTGCTGACTCTGCAAGTGTTTTTGCAATTTATTCTTATTTGTAAGGATGGTGATATAGAATCTTGCTTGAAATTGGATTTTTGTGAACTAACCAAATTCTCCAAGTTAAAATCTAGGCATTTTTGTCAATTTCAGTCATCAGGCTGACCCTGTCTCACGGTTCCTATGCTAGGTTGTTGTCCAAGGAGCTCCTTCAGAGATGGCCTTCTTCTAAATTTATGATGAGCTTTTCAGTTACAATTTTTGGCAGGTTTGGTATAAATAAACAAATCTTCCCCTCTCTTTAACCAAGGCAAGTTGTTCACCAGATTGCAATATGTTGTCTGACCACAGGTAGGTGCTATGTAAAAGATCTCTCTCCAATATACAAAACAATGTTTTCAAAAATTATGTTGCAGGGTCTATTAGGATTATCTTCAAGTATCCACTTTTGTATAATTTGCCATATTGGCCAAATTCCAGGAAATTCAGTGTATTAAAAATATCAGACTGACTGCATCTCTTGCCCCCAACACCATCTTTATCAGAGACAGAAAACTGTGACAATATTTGATACCTGACGTTGATATATTTCATTGTTGGTCCAACCAACAGAAGATGAGAGAGAGTCAGACCAGACATGACTCACCTGAGGCATGTAAGTCAATAGTTATGAAATTGTTCATTTCTACTACTAGACTGGATCTATTGAGGAACTTAACGTGAGGTAAATTAAGGCAACATGAGGATCTTTACAGTATAAAATGAGCAAAAGGCCTATTCTAGGCTTTTGGATCAGGTGATGGAGAGGCAGAGTCTGCTCTGAGTAATACCAAAGAAGTGTGAATAATGGGACTTAGTCATGAAAGGAAAATGAAGCAAGGGAAAGAAGTCAAAGACTCACTCCTTGTGTGGGTGAATGGGAACATGATACTGCTAAATACAGAAATGGAAGGCTAGAAATCCCAGGGAAAGGAAGGAGAAGAAATAGAGTGAATTCTATTGAAATGAATTCATTCTATTGAAAGTGAATTCTATTGAAAGTGAGATGTCAACAGGACACTCAGGAGGGAACGGTTAACAGGAAGTTAGACATTTGGGACCAGAGAACTGCAGAGGGCAACGGAAGGGGGTGATCTCAGCAGCTAGTGCCCTTAGGAGGTAGAGATAAGAGCAAGACCAGATACTGCTTGGTGTGCACTCTGCTCCTCCAGTGGTATCGACATGCAATGGCTCCTTTTGGAGCACCAAATCAGCAGGCTTGATCATATAAGTGAATGTGCAACAGGAAATACTCAAATGAATATCAGCATGTTAGAAGAAGACTGAGGGAGAGACACGAGTATAAATAAAATGAGAAAATAGCCATGTCAAATACAGGAAGAACTCAAAGTATTAGAGACCATAATGTTTTTTAAAAGATCCAAAATAGGATGGATTGCCCCAAACAGTGCTATTTGGGGAGTATTTCTGAAGGATGAGATTTGAAATAGAGCTTTAGTGCCTGGTGAGCACAGCAGGCAGACTCTAGGCAGGAATGATAAAGTGATACCTGAAAAACTAGTTAGGAGAAAGAGGGAGAGAGAGGGAGAGTAAGAGAATAGGAGCCTTGCTCTCTTGGGGGCCCAGAGGTCTTAGCAAGGTTTAGGTCTGGGTAAGAACAATTTAGAATGCAGGTAGGAATTTTGTTCATTTTGTTCACTGCTACCTACAAGCACTTAAATACATAGTTGTTCCGTAATTTTTTTTTTTTTTTGTGCGTAAATAAGCCATGAAAAGCAAAGCAAGAGAATTATCAGCTTTGTCAATTTACTCAGCTCTCTTGTGTGTGTACCCCTAGTTTGACAAGTCTGCTGGCCTGGGAATATCTTTGAATTTTTCACATAATAAAATAGGCTTTTGCTGAATGCACAAGCAACTGAGCAGTGAACAAAAGCCTACTCTATTATGTGAAATCGATGAAGTCGATGTTTGAGAGAATGGAAGCATTTTTAAAGAGAAAGATACCTGTCATTGGATGTGATCAGTATCGAAACAATGATGTGTCTTGGTATTTACCTGCAATTTTCCTCATGCACTCCTTTTCAATTATATTTTATTTTTTTTTAACTTTTTTAAGGAAAGATATTAAGGAAACCAATATTTTACTCACTTCAAAAAGGGTTTGGTCCATTTTAAAAGGTTTTTAGTCACAATTTTTAAGATGCTGGTGTAAAAAAGTGAATCAATGTGCAAATCAAAAGGAAATGGCAAATCTGTATTGAGGTAATGGTTAAAGTTTTAACTGAAAAACCAAGAGAACAATGAGAATATTTTAAAATTGTGTCTAAAAATGGGGCATAGATCAACAGTTTATTGGAGTAGTCCATAAGTAACATAAACAAAAGAGTGAAATTAAAATGTTTTTTATAAAAGTTGCTGGGTGCATTATACTAAATCATATTAAAAAGGCAGCATTTGTGGTGGGTTGTATTGTGATACAACATGCAGTAAATTTATCTCAGAAAAGAAAAATTCATTACAATAGTATCAGAAACATTATAAAATAAATTATATATTTCTTAATATACATATTATCTGTATATATTTTTAGAGACACAGACTTGCTCTGTCGCCCAGCTGGAGTGCAGTGGTGCAATCTGGGCTCACTGCGACCTCCGCCTCACAGCTTCAAGTGATTCTCCTGCCTCAGCCTCCTGAGTAGCTGGGATTACAGGTGCCCACCACCACGCCCGGCTGATTTTTTGTATTTTTAGTAGAGATGGGATTTGTCATGTTGGCCAGGCTGGTCTCTGACTCCTGACCTCAAGTGATCCACCCACCTCGGCCTCTCAAAGTGCTGGGACTACAGGCTTGAGCCACTGTGCCCAGCCTACAATATAAATTTAAATATTAATGTTTATTTGTGAGAAAAATTCCCACTTAAACATAAGTCCACATATACAGAAAACTTCCTCTTTAAACTAATTTTATTGATTTGCAATTATGCTTAGCTATTGGTAAAGGTTTTGGAGTCATCCATTTGCAAATGGGTGTGTTTAGAAAAGGTAATTCCAGTCTAGTTGTGGTTAAACAATGACAGTAGGTAATAGGTACTTAGTGACCATGATTTAAATAAATGTTTGCTAGGTTTGTGTTATTAAATTTATGAGAAGGAGTCCTAGAGAACTATTTAAACAATAATATTTGATTTGTTTGCAAATGTGCTTATTTTAATGTGCTTAGCATAATTCAAGCAGGCCTTCTGGTAATACATGTAAATTTGCAGCTTCCAATTTTATTAGCAACATGAGGCATTTCATTTTCAGTATTCATATTAATCATACAAAATGATTTTCTGTTTAGCTTTGCTTCTCCTATGATTATCTTTTCCCAGTTTTTCTTGCATATACCTGAGTACTTTGATATGTCTAAGATAAAAATTGATTATAAAATTAGAATTATTTTACTGACAGAATACTCACCAAAATCATTTACTAATCATATAGTGAAAACTTTCAGCTTATTATGTGAAGATAAAGAAAGAGACATTTACTTGGGATATTACTTTAACTGGGCATTTTAACCTAGTAATATTATTTTATGCAATGGTAACAAATTTTTAAAAACATTTTTATTATTTAGAAAGAAAAATGCTATGTAGAGCAGTGTTTGACTTTGTCTCTTCATTCTGTAGCTGACTTACATTGATTGATGGGTTTGATTTTGTAATTTAATGTGGCAAATTTTCGTTGCCCACAAATATCAGGAGATTGTGTTAGCTTTTCTATAGGGAAGTGGTATGGCAACTATGTACCCAGAAAATCAGAATTAAACTGAATTTTCTCATATCTTAGTATACTTATTCTATAAATAAGAGAGTTGGAATAATGCAAAAAATTGGTTAATAACAAAGTAAAACATAACTGAGGGCCTATAATAAACCTTGAATGGACCCATATGATTACGCAATCCCTCACTTGTTTTGACAGGCTGTAACAGAGTTGTCTCTTGATTGCAGAGCATTTTTATACAGGTTTTCCCCACATTTCACAAGAAGTTGTTTTTTCCTTAATCTCTAAAACAAGGAGAAAAACATATTTATACCAGTCTTCTGCAAAAACAAACAATTTTAGAAACTTTATTTTTAGTACTTTACCTTTTCAGTGTTTCATTACGGATCTCCACATATGTGCAATAGTATAATTACCCTGCAGCTGCCCTTAGGTAGTTTCAACAATATCAATATTTTCCCAGTCTTACTTCATCCATTCCTACATATACACTTGCAGGAATTTTTTTTATTTTGAAATAATTATAGATTTACTGGATGCTGCAAAAAAGTAAATATACAAGGAGATTCCATGGGCCTTTCTTTCAGCCCCCTGCAATGCAATGATATGTTGCATAATTATAGGAAGCTATTCAAATAAAAAAACTGACCTTGGTGCAAGCCACAGCATTTTCAGATTCCCACCCATTTTATAAGCACGCGTGTGTGTGTGTGTGTGTGTGTGTGTGTGTGTGTGTGTTCTATCCAATTCCCTTACTTGTGTAGCTTCATGGAGCCCCACCACAATGAAGATACAGAATGACTCTGTAGTCCTTTGTAGTAGTGCTTTACAGCCACCCTTGGCCCTCTCTCCAAAGTCTCTGACCTAATCTAGTCTTCATTTCTCTAATTTTACTGTTCAATGAATTTTACACCAATGGAATCATGTCATTTGTAATCTTTTGAGACTAGTTATTTTGCACTCAGTATAATTCCCTTGACCTCCATCCACTTGTGTCAATAATTTGTTATTTTTTATTGCCTAGTCCTATTTCACAGTATGGATGCAACACAGTTTGTTTAACCATTTACTCATTGAAGGACATTTGGATTGCTCCAGCTTCAAGCTACTACACATAGAACTGTTAAAACCATGCAGGTACAGGTATTTGTGTAAACACAAATTCATCTCTTTGAGATCAATGCCCAAGATTGCAATTGCTGGTTCATATGGTACGTGTGTGTTTAGTTTTAAAAGGAAATTCCAAAGTATTTTCCAGAATGTCAGTGACATTCTGCATTCTTACCAGAAATATGTGAGTGATCATTTCTCTGCATACTCACCAGAATTTAGTGTTGCTATTTTTTTCATTGTAGCCATTTTGATAAGTACATAGCGGTATATCATTGTGGTGTTATCCATTTCTCCACAGTCTGCATTCCCAAATGGCTATTGATGACGAGCAGAAAAATGCATTTTTGATTGGCATAATGCCACCAATTCACCATTGATTTATTTTTTAATTGAACTCTTTATTCTAATGCTTAAAAAAATACCAGTCACATTTATATTTGGGACAGATTGCTTTTTATAGTTAAAGTAAAGTTCTAACAGTTCTTTTGTCTAATTCTGTTCATCTTTTACGTTCTATTTCCTAAACATTTTTTGTGTTTACACATTTCTGATTCAAAGTAATTTATGTTTGATGAAGGAAATATGGAAAAATAAAAGCTGAAGAAGGAAGAGCAGGAACAAGAAAAACACATCTGAAATCTCTACCAATAACAATGCCATACTTAAATTCACACACACACACAGACACACACACACACACACACACGCACACACATATTTTTACTCAATTGGAATCACACCCTTTATGATATTGTGCTCATTGCCTTCTAGAATTTAACATACTCTGTATTATCTCTTTATCCACCAATATTATTCTACATTATTATTTTTCTTGGGAGTATAGAATATTTTTGTGACATTATTTAAGGTTAATTTTGTTGTTTTCAAAGATTACATGTTATTTATAGTGATGACTCCCTTCGAACCTTTTCTTTTTCTTAATTTTTGTTCATTCACACTTTGATATAAAGAAATCTGAGAGGATATATAGAATCTATGTCAAAATTCTCATCTTCCACATTGTTCTGCAATCTTATTATTTATGCCCTATATAAGAAAAAAATAGAACATTGCTAAATAATTGCAGAGTAAGTCATTTGTGCTGAAGCATTAATGCATTAAAAATTCTGGCATGTCTGAATTAATCACATCAATATTAAACCAATAGATACATGTTTCACTCCCTGAGAGTAAAAACAGTGGTCTTCCTTTTACCGTTGAATGCTTAGCACCTAGCAGAGTACTTGACAAATTGTAGATGTCAAAAAAAAATTGTCTGATAAACAAATGAAGTACTGTATTGGGATTTGCATTTGAAAAAGTGTGTATTCAGCTCTCACTGTGAGCAAGAATGCTCTCTATTCCCTATTCCTGGTTTGCTAAGCTGGTTAAGGCCAGAGGGGCCAGCAGCTCCTCCTTCTTTCCTCTTCTTCGCCTCATCCTCCTCCTTCTCTCCTTAGCCTCCTTTTCTCTTCCTCCTTCTTCTTTCTTCTCCTTTTCCCCTCCTTCCTCTTTTTCTTTATTTGTATTTATCTCAGCAAGATCTCTCAATTACCTGGCTGATTTTGTCATGTGTTGGCCCTTTCTGTGCAGAGCTCGCCTGAAAGTCCAGACCACCTATAGTTGTGTCAGACTCTTAATTCCATCTCTCCTTTCTTCAACAAAACCTGTCCTCCTGAGTCCAGTCACTGTAAGACGCCCATTTCTTCTGCTCGGTGATAGCACCTGCTGGATACCTACAGGTTTCTGCACAACTGATAGGAATCCTGAGAGTTAGCTTCTACTGAGCTTTACCAATATGCTAGGTACCATTCTGAGATCCTTATGTTTTGGCTTCTTTATTCCTTTTTACAGCTCTTTCAGGGGACTGTCATTATCATTCCCATTTCACAGTGAGAAAACAGACACAGAAAGTAGAAGGAAGTGGCGATGGATCACTGATCCGAGGAACAGGATCTACATTGTGTCTTCTGTCCGGTTCAGTTCAGTGGCAGTAGCCACAGTCAATTCTACTCTCCTGCAGTTGATGCCACACATCCAGCTTCAAAGCCCAGAGTCATTACATTCTTCCAAGTAGCCATGGAGCCTGCATCATTAGAACCTGCCAATGATTTATCAATGAGTAAATCATTGTGGGCTTTCTGCATTTGGCTTTGGCTGGGCTATGTCTTTGGAGGTACTTGTAGACTCCTTCTGAAGTCAGAAACATTTAAAAGTCTTCTTATTCAGGACCAGCCTGGCTAACACGGTGAAAACCCATCTCTATTAAAAGTACAAAAAAATTAGCCGGGTGTGGTGGTGCATGCCTGTAATCCCAGCTACTCTGGAGGCTGAGGCAGGAAAATTGCTTGAACCCAGGAGGTGGAGGTTGCAGTGAGCTGAGATCATGCCATTTCACTCTAGCTTGGGAAGCAAGAGTGAAGCACCATCTCAGAAAAAAAAAAAAAAAAAAAAAAAAAAAAAAAACCTCTTCTCCAGTTCTTGGTTCTGAAGAATTTATGGCTGCTCTTTTAAATCCAGGGCAACTTTGACACCCCTGCTTTGTGCCTACATTCTGAATAGTTTCCGTAGACTTAAATCTGCTCCTTTATTCTTTTATATAATAGTGTGTTCATTAGCCCTAGCTACTGCCTCTCTGCCTGCTCTTTCTTGAGTTCTACATTCAGCAGGTGTCTTAGCCCCATGCTACACATCACTGACTCAACCCTCAGTTCCTAGCTGGGGGTCTGCATCAGGCCATGTTTTTGTCCACTTCTGCCCATCCACTGTGTGACAATGAATACAGCTAATTTAACCAGAAAGAAAAAATCATGCAGATGTAAAGAAATAATCTGAATTCTTAGCAATGGCCATCTGTTTCCAATACTTTAACCTAAGAAGAAATCCCATTAGGAATCTTAAGTCTCCTGGAATGGAAGCAGGAGAGATGGTTTTTGACATACTGGCACCTTGGACCACACCACTCTACTGTAGCATAGAGTTGGCCCTGTCTCTGCAAGTGGAGAAGCAGAATATCTATATAATATTTACGTGGATGTTTTGGGAAGGATAATATCCAGGATGGGTCATGTCCAGATTGGTGGTCATGTGCGTGTCACACACATTTGCATTTTCATTATATATTTTCATGCATTACTGATCATTCACTCACTTAAGAAACATACCATGAGCAACTACTCTCTCCCAGGAGCTGTTTTAGGTGACAAGGCATTTAGTACTACATCAGGAGTCCCTATTTCTACATAGAAGTAGCCTTGGAATTGCCTTGGAAAGTTAAGTCTGAAAGTAGCACAATAGACTTACAAATTAGAGTCCCAAGGGCACAGATTATTATCATATCCTTCATTATGGGTTCATGCTGATGGCACTTTTTCTGGCTGTCCTCCCTCTGGCAAAGGCCATGTACCTCTCCTGCAGAGCAGAGCTGTGGGGTCAGAACATCACATGGCTGCTGTGTGTGGGACCTAGAGGATGTCTCAGGTGGAGTGGGAAACTGGAACAAGGAGAAGTGGCTGAGAAACTTCCTGAAATCAAAAGTAGGCAGGATGACCGACCTAGATCACCAACAATGGAAGCATAAAGAAAGAAATGGATGAAAAAGGAAGATTGCAAAGAGTGTATTTGGAGGACAAAAGAGATGAAAAAGAATGAAAGCAACTGAGGCGTTTCAAGCAAGAAGTCTGGTAAAATATAACAATGCCTTAAAAAAAAAAAGTCTAGTAAGATAATGCACATATGGATTTGTAGAAGTCAGTAAAGAGAAATTTTATTTTCAATCTATTGTGAAGATCAAGACATCAATCTGGCCTTGGAGCTCAGAAGAGAAATTGGTCTAGACATGTAGGTAGGGAGCAAAGCTGCATTTAACAATAATAGCCAGCTTTCACTCGGCACTTAGTATGTGTTGGAGGCTATTCTCAGTCCTTTAAATATAGTCCATCATTTGGTTGTTGCAACAACCTGAAGTAGATCTTATCAACATTCCAAATTTACAGTTAAGGAAACAGAGTTACACAGAGCGAGGTACCATGCCTAGAATTGCACAGCTAGTAAATAGGCAGAGGAGGCTGTCTCAAGAACACACTCTCATTTGCAAGGGGACTCTGGCTAGTGTTGGCACTAGCAATTTTCTTCAAAGGGTTTTTGCAGGAGGAGGTGGGGGTGGAGACACACACACACATATATATATATATATATGTATATATATATATATATATATATATATACATATATATATATACATATGGCAAAGAGATTAAATAATGTCATAAATCATGGCATGCCTTCTATCATCTGTCCCCTCTGAAGCCCAAGCTCAGTGGCTCCTTACAGTTAGTGCTTTGTGCAGAAGACAGGGCTAAGGGTTGACCTAAGGGAGAGATGAGAACATAGGGAAAGAGTGGCCAAAAGCTAGACCAAGGACACCCATATTTGAAGGACAGGATAAAACAAAAGGGAGGAACGGAGAAAGACAGGAAAGGAGTCAACAGTAAGAATGTGGGAAAACAAGAAAGTGCCCATCACAGATCCATGGGGACTGGGGGCCTGGGGAAGAAGGTGGCTTTTGTGACCAGCGTGGGAGGGAGGGGTCAGGGCTGAAAGGACAAGCCAACACAAGCCATTGGGAGATCTGGTGATTTTGAAGGCTGAGATGTGAATAGAGCTGTTTGTGCAGTGGGATTCAAGCAAACCAACCGCAGGATGATGAAGTGTAGCAGCAAGATGTGAAAAGGGAAGCACTAAGTTTAGGCTGCTTCCTGGAGTACTTCCCAGTGTGGGAATGCTTAGGAGACAGAGGAGTTTTTGATTCGGGGAGAGGGAAATAGAGGGTGAGAAAGGCTGCAATGCGCAAGGCTTCTTGGGGATGCCATGGGTAAATTCCCAGCCTCTGGGGCCAGAACTGGTTTAAAACGGAGAAATGAAGTGAGGCTGGGCGTTGGAGAGGAGGCCTAATTATTACCAACCTCATTAGACACCACTAATAGTTATAAACAGATAATTTGCAAGAAGATGAAAGAATCCAAATTCATGTTGCCAATACTAAATATTTAACTAATGGAAAATATAGGCTTTGAATTGGCTGTGAAACCCTCAAATGATGAGTTAAATTTTAAATACTTTGTGCCCTGGAGATGATGTTTCCATCCCCGATTTTGCCAGATGGGGTGTGAGTCACAGCACAGGAAATAACACTGGATTTTGCATTACTTTCCTTGTACAAAGGATGTGAACCTCCTGAAACCAGTCACCCTGCAGATGAAATAAAAACCCAAAGGGAGGCAATTAGGATGACTGTGTTCCACGGAGCCAACCCCACACATCCAGCAAAAGCCGGGTCAGAGCTCTGTGGCAGGAAGCCAGGGATGGTGAGTGCAGCCACAAGCGGAAATGTTTGCTTCTCCCCACGCCAGGAGGCAGATGCCAGATAGAAAGACCCGCCAGTGAGATTCATAACTGTGGAGACTTCAGCATGGGGAGAGGATGATCTGGCATGCCTGTGAAGCAGTCAGGTTTTCCTTATTCCCTCTCCTACTTACTTCATCTTCTTTTGAAGCACATGTACTAAATTAGATGGATTTAAAACTTTATAATGAAACATTGTGTCCTGGTCATTTGTGGGTTACGTTCTCAGAACAAACAGCAGTTACAGAATTATAAGTGTGTGGATAAAGAGTGTTAGCCATGCAAGCTTATGAAATAACAGGGCACCGTGTGATGTTAAAGATAGCTGGGATAAGCATCATGTCTGAATGCACGTGCCAGGTATTTCAACCCCTTTCTCTTCTGTCATCATTTTTATTCTCTTTCCTCTTCACTGGTTCTCTCTCTCACTTCTGCTGAACACTCAAACAGATATCCCCTTCCCAGGAAAACACAATGCTTCTGTTCAATTTGTCTTCCATTTCTGCTCAGTTTCTTTAACTCTCAAACTTCTTAATACATTGCACATCTCTCTGTCCAATTTTGCACCCTCTTTGCCTATCCTTCCTCTCTAAATGACATCCATGATACTTCTGCTCAACTAAGACCAGACTGTCAAACGTCAATGGTGACGTTACTGGCCAAACCCAACTGATTCTATTCTTTCTTATTTTGGAGATGCAAATCCCAGAAAGAGGGCATGTGTTTCCCAAAGTAATTCACCCCATCTGCAGGACTTCTGTCTTACTGGTGTCCCTGATTTCATATTGTTTATTTTTCTCTCTCTCATATTCTTCTATCCATATCTCTCTGTCCTTCCTATCATGTGTCTATCCATATAGTGTATTACTTTGATCTCACTGAGGCTTCTTCCTCCTTTGCTTCCTCCTTCCACTTTCCCTGGTGGCTGTTCCCTAGCTCAGCTCTTCATGTTTAGTCCAGGCTGCCTCAGTAGTCTTTTTCTCCTGCCCATATCTTACTCAAAATGTAAAACTCTGATGATCTATAGACACATGATCTTATGTATGTTATTAGTCCATTTTCATACTGCTATAAAGAACTGCCTGAGACTAGGTAATTTATCAAGGAAAGAGGTTGAACTGTTTAATCACAGTTCAACATGGCTGGGGAGGCCTCGGGAAACTTACAATCATGGTGGAACGTGAAAAGAAAGCAAGGCACTTTCTGCACAAGGTGGCAGGAAGGAGAAGGTCCAAGCCAAAGGGGAAAATCCCCTTATAAAACTATCAGCTCTACTGAGAACTCACTCATCAAGAACAGCAGAAAGGTAACTGCCACCATGATTTAATTATCTCCACCTGGTCTCTACCTTGAGCTGTGGGGATTATGGGAATTACAATTCAAGTTGAGATTTGGGTGTGGACACAATGCCTAACCATTATCATTCTGCCCCTGGCCCTTCCCAAATCTCATGTCCCTTTTGCATTTCAAAACCTATCATGCCTTCCCAACTGTCCCCCAAAGTCTTAATTCATTCTAGCATTAATCAAAAAGTCCAACTCCAAAATCTCATCTGAGACAAGTCCCTTCCGCCTATGAGCCTATAATATCAAAAGCAAGTTATTTACTTCCTAGATACAGTGGGGGTACAGGCCTTAGATAAATATACCTGTTCCAAAAGAGAGAAATTGGCCAAAAGAAAGAAACTACAGGCCCCATGAAAGTCTGAAATCCAATAGGGCAGTAATTAAATCTTAAAGCTCTGAAATAATCTCCTTAACTCCATGTTTCATATCCAGGTCATGCTGATGCAAGAGGTGGACTCCCACAACCTTGTGCAGCTCCATCCCTTTGGCATTGCATGGTACAGCCCCCCTCCTGGCTGCTTTCATGGCTGGCGTTGAGTGTCTGTGGCTTTTCCAGGCACACAGTGCAAGCTGTCAATAAACTATGATTCTGGGGTCTGGAAGATAGCGGCCCTCTTCTTACAGTTCTACTAGGTCACCAGTGGGGACTCTGTGTGGGAACTACATCCCCCCATATCCCTTCTGTACTTCCCTAGCAGAGGTTCTCCATGAGGGCTCAGCCCCTTCAACACATCTCTGCCTGGACATCCAGGTGTTTCCCTATATCCTGTGAAATCTAAGCAGACGTTTGTGTTCTGCACACCCACAGGACCAACACCACATGGAAACTGCCAGGGCGTGGGGTTTACACCCTCTGAAGCCATGGCCTGAGCTGTAACTTGGGCGCTTTTAGCCACAGCTGGAGCAGCTAGGACACAGGGCATAAGTCATATAGAAAAAATGCTGAAGTTTAGATAAAACCATTGGAAAGAGTGTTTCTTACTTAGCTTTTCCATTCAAGATGAATAAATGCTGCCTTAATACTAGAGAAGTTTATTTTTGAACAGATTTAAAGTTTTACTTTAAGTCATAAATGGTAATACCATTGCTAAGAGACAACAACACATGTGACCACGCCTCATATTTGGCATAAAAAGCATTTTAGAGCCATTCTGAGAGGAGACCTAAAGGAAAGCTCTGGCAGAGATAATGCGTCCCCACTTAGCAAGAGTGCTAAAAACAGCAGTGAGAACAGGAACCCCACACAGAAGGAACAGTGTGTGCCAATGCGCAGAGACAGAGGTTGCCTGACATGGAAACTGCTGTCGTGGGCAGCACAGGGAGCCTAGCAATGGCCATGGGAAGGAGGCAGGTATTCCTCATGTGCAGGAAGTGCATGCCTGGGTAAAGCCAAGTGCAGCAGGTCCTCAGGGAGTGATGGGAAAGGAGAGAGAAGAAAGCAAGCACAAGGTAAAGTTAAACAGGAAGACGCACAACATTTAACAAGCCCTTGGACTTCAACACCACTGGGAAAAATCATAAAGAAGAACTGCTTTGATTTACTCACTCTTAAATGCTGAACATTTCTAAAGAGTATACCAACAATGCAAAAACATACGCATGGAGACAAATCATAGCAAGCCTGGGAGTAATTTGTGGTGTATGACAACACTGGTATTTTAATGTAAAGAGAGTATTATTTAATTTTTTGTGTTGGTTTAGTAATTTATTTTTGTTAATTAATAGACTATGTTTTGGAGCAACATTTGGTTTACAGAAAAATGAGCAGAAAGTGTGGTGTTTCCATACACACCTTCATGCCTACCCCCATTAGTAATGTCTTGCCTTAGTGTGATATATTCGTCAAAATTAATGACCTTGAGTTTGGTGATAACTTTTTAATACAACACCAAAAACACAATTCAATAATTAAAAAAAAAGGTAAGCTGCACATCATTAAAATTAAAACTGTCTGCTCTGTGAAGACCATTAAAAGATAAGAAGACAAGAGAAAGTATTTGAAAATACGTCTTTCTCATAAAAAGCTGGTATTCAGATCCAAAATATATAAAGAACTCATAAAACTCAGGAAAAGAAAACAAAAAATCCAATGAAAATAGGGGTTTTTAAAATCTGAATAGACACCTCACCAAAGAAGATATACAAAAGGAAATTAAGCATGTTATTTTTAAAAGAGATGTCTTCACTTCAGACCCTAGAACTAGCAAATCGTAAATTGATAAAACCTTTTAAGGGAAAACATACAAACACATATATAAAAATGTCTTTGTTGTTAGTATACAATAAAAAAAGCTTTCTCAGACTTAGAAGACACAATAGAGCCAAGATTGGTAAGTGTTACTGCATAAAAACATAAGAAATATTTTTTCATCAGAGACCACAATAGTATTGTACTGCAGTATTTTTATAGTACATTGCACATATTTTCTCTGACAGAGCTCAAGAAATATTTGCATTCCAAGACTTCAAGATAGAAAAGCCACATAGGCCCTAAAGCAGTTTGTCTCCTGAAGCAAAAGTAAGTAGAAGTCCTTTGTGTGTAAGAAAATCCTTTCTAAGCCATTCTTGTCATGTTTCTTATTTTTTATTTTTTTTGAGTCAAAATGTCTCTCTGTTTCCAGGCTGGAGTGCAGTGGTATGGCCTCCGCTCACTGCAGCCTCCACCTCCCAGGCTCAAGAGATCCTGCCACCTCAGCTTGCCAAGTAGCTTGGACCACCTGTGCGTGTCACCACATCTGGCTAATTTTTGTATTTTTTGTAGAGATGGGGTTTCATTATGTTGCCCAGACTGGTCACAAACTCCTGGGCTCAAGGGATCTGCCCTCCTCAGCCTTCCGAAGTGCTGGGATTATAGGCGTGAGCCTCCTCTCCCAGCCCTTCTTGCCATATTTCTGACATTCTTTCTATGCGTGTGAACCAAAGACTTACATTTTGGAAGAAAACCAGATGTTCAATTAAAAAGTGCAATGCATATTCCTTTATATCTCACTTCTTCCATCTCAACCCCAAAGAGTCAAGAGTGGGAGGGCGACAAGATGATAAATTAAAAAGCAAGAAGCCCAGACACCTCTAGGGATTCACAACGTCCGCAATTGTCCCCAAGCGGCACAGCTGTATGATCCTCAAACAAGACTACACACAGAGGTCCTGCAGATGGGAGCTCGGCAACCAGGGTTATCGACTTTTTACATAACATCCAATTATTTTTCTAATTTAATAAACATCTCAACAATTCTGAGGCTTGGCACCTTCCTCCAGTATTACGGGCTAACAATTGACATTCGGGTATTATTCTGTGCCGGGAGTAGGTGTGCTCAGTCCCGATGTGCTGACTTCCTTCTAAGCCTTTTGTTCTATAAAAGATGTTACTGGGCATCAAATTCAATTTTTGCAAAAGGTACACAGGATTCTGTGGTTAAGCAAAGCATCGATTTGTTTTGCACCTAACAAATCTCAACACAGATTTTGACCTAGCGCTGTATTCTGCAAAGTGGTGCATATAATAGGTCTAGAATTTTACATACATTGTAATTGCATATCGTATGATATATACTAAATTGTCCATATTGATAATACATAGTCACTATCAATTTTTGTGATTTTTCTTTTCTCTCAACTCGTATTTAAGACAAAATTATTCTTAAAATATGTTTCTTCTAATGATTCTTTGCAGACTATATCAAATATTGCCTTTAAATTCAAGAACATCTCTGACTCATGGGAATGTAATTTAATAATAAGTATTAGAGGTGAATAAAGGATGTTAAGATTGTCTTTAACATCATCTTATTTTTGGAAAACAAGTCAGTTTGTACATGAGGAGACACCTTTTAATATTGCACTGTGAGAACTAAAGACACCTTTAAATAAAGAGTAAAAATCAGCATATTCTTCCTTGATTTTAACTGTCCTTCTAAAACACCAAAATTTAGAGGATTATTTTGTTAAAAGCACCAGTAAAACAAAACCCTGAAGGCTAAATAAAGATCCAAGCTATAGATTAAACCCAAGGTCTCAAATTTATCATTAACAATTTTAAAAGGAGAGAGAAATTATATTCATTCTTCTAAAAATAAAATCTTGTCCATTTTTTTACTGTAGCCTTTTCACTAGTAGAAAAAAAGGAATAATTAAATATGAATTAGCAATGTCCTTGTATTAATCAAAACTATTATCATGTAGTAATTAAACTTGAGTGAAATCATGCTATGATTTGCATAAACATTCACTTCTAATGTCATTTATGAACCAAACAATTGAGAAGAATATTAGACACATTTCCCAGTTGAAGAAAATGAATGTTAAGAAAATGCTATGAGAAACATTTCTTTTCCTCTATATCGAACTCCCCAAACTCTCTCTCTGTCTAAATTATCTAAACACTCCCTATGACCATGATGTAGAATGAAGAAACATATTCTTTTCCCATATGCACATTTTGCTTCCAATTAGGTCAAAAATGTCTTCAAGTTTTCAAAACTTTTTCTTTAGAATTATGCTAGCAAATTTCAACACAGATTTTCACATAGTGCTGTCTTCTGCAAGGCGATGTGTATTGTAGGTCTAGAAATTTACATATATTGTAATGGTATATGGTATGATGATACACACTAAATTGTGCATATTAATAATACAAAGTGACTATGGATTTTGTTAATGTGATTTTCCTTTTCTCTCAACTCATATTTCTCAAAGCAAAAAGAGCCAATGGAATTATAAATCGAACTGAGAAAACAGACACTGGCTCTTCTCCCAGCTCATCTCAATCATCTCAAAGGCTGAGTTAAAAAAGGCAGTAGGCTATTCCCATTCTTACCTTTAGGCAGTCCCCCATTTCGCTGTTACATGTTTTCCTTGGCTTTGTGAACGTTAGCTTTGACCTTCATCTTCCTAGTATTTCCTGGGAGGCTGAAACCTACTAAGGGAAGTTTTCTCTGTTTACCCATAAAGGTATGAATTCTGCCATTTTGTGTACTCCAGGTTAAAGATCACTTTTTTTTTTTTTGCCTTCTACAATAACTATAAATCACCAGCAACCTTCAAAAGATTCTCTGATATTCCAAAGAAATGCAAATCCAAAACCTGAAGTTTGAGCAAATACAAAGCTAGTATTTTGACCAGTTCTCTAAAACAAAAAGAAAAACAAAATAAACTTGTGTCTGAATTAATAAAATAATCTAATTATCAACTAATATATGATGCATGTTACATACATTTAAAGAAATGTTTATGTCAAGAGTTTCATAATTGCATTGATACAACTATCCAACAAAGATCGACTGAATATGAAATGATAAGTACTGAGGAAAATAAAAGAAATGGGTACGTGAAATGGACGTAACGATATATGGTAGGTAGTAAAGGGTCAACTCAGCAGGCCCAGGCTTCCCAAGCCCTGCACATTCAAAAGAAAGGTCTGTTTCATGGGGACATGACCTCTCAGTCACTGGAATATTCTGCCCTATGAGAGCAGCACTATGCCTACTCAACTAATTCCCAGTGAAACCCTAGACACGAAGGCTTGGGTGAGCTTCCTTGGAAGCTACACTTTGTGGGTGTGGTCTTACTGCATTGCTGAGAGAATCAGGTGCTGTCTGTAAGTTTTCACTGGGAGAAGGTAACTGGAAGCTTGTACCTCGTTTCTCTTGGGCTTGCCCTATGCACCTTTTCCCTTTGCTGATTTTAATCTGTATCTTTTAACTGTTGCAAACCGTAATCATGAGCATCTGGGTTTTTCAAGTCCTGTGAGTTCTTCTAGGAAATTGCTGAGCCTGGGGGTTGCCTTGGGGAAGCCTGATACACATGGATGTGCATAAGGATGGGCAGAGATATAAAAGCAGAGATAGTTCCAGGAGATTGAGGGATGATGTCAGAAGACGTACGGTCTGAATCTTGAAAAGAACAATACTTTCATCTCCGAATTTCTACCAATACCAGATACAGCGCCTTGTGATTTTATATAAATTATTTCATTTAATATTCCTAAATGGTTTTTTTTTTTTTTGACATGGGAATTTTTTTCTATCTCTGTTTTACTAACAATTAGGTTTACATTTAGGGTTGATCTAACAAGATTCACACATAGATTGAAGAAATGGATTCAAGGTTCGAAGCTATGTTTGTTAGACTCCAAGGTTTGTGTTTCTTCACAATTCTGTAGGCCCAGGGGGCATTATTCTATGTGATCTGTTGAAGACATTGTAAATATCTGGGAGAGGGTACAGAATAGAGAGGGAGGAAAGGATGTTGCCGGACAAAAGAAAAAAAGCATGCATATCAAATTTTGAAATTTACTATGTAGGAGACATAGGTATATTGAGTAAGAAGCAAGAGAAAGTTTAGTTGTTGTTTTGTTTTTGCCTCTGAGAAGCTTCTAAACTAAGAAGAATGAGAGTGAAAGATAAAACAGATGTACAGGTATTGTATTATGTATTTGAGGATAAGATGCTTATGATATATGACAAAAGCAATGTTACAGAGGTTCAAAATGAGGACAAGTGTTTGTGGAAAGCAGACCGCTTCCATAGATTAAAGAGTATTCAGTAGAGAACAGAAAATGCATGAATCATATTTACATTAGCAGGGAGAAAGAAGAAAAAAAGGCATTCCAAAAAAGCAGATCCAGTTGTTAGTACCTTACATCAATCCAAAAACTGTGTTTGTTGCTTGATATAAGGATAAGGAAGGCTCAGATTCTTGTCCTTGGGAAGTTTGTAATCTAGTTTTTAAAAACTGATGTGTAAACAAATTATTTCAGTAATAGATCATTGTAAGAAAAGAGCTATGGATGAAAGGCTATACACTTTGCAACAGAAAACCTACTAATTCAATATAGAAGAATAAGAATGTCTTTCCAGGTTCCAATCCACCTGCCTGACACCAAAACTGATGCTCACAACCAGGCAGGTGCGTGAGATTTCCAAATCTACCACTTCCCAAGCTATGTTACTTAGGCAACTTATCTAAGTTCCATGAACGTCTATTTTTCTCATATGTAAACTAGGAATGCTTTTATTTACCAACTCACATACAAATACTGTCATTGTACAGTGAGTTATATGCAAAAGGCACTCAATGCAAGTTTGCTATGACTATTAATACACATGAAGATGAACGAAATTTAAATGAGATATATGGGAGTGTGGAGTAGATGGAATGCATTTTAGAAGGGGGAAGCATCAAAGTCACACTGAAATGTCAAAACTAGGGAGCTGGAAGAATGTATTAGACTGTGAGCTCTAAATTCTCATATGACTTTTACTTTGAAGTTTTGTGTTTAGAGAAATCATGCCATTGTTTAAATAAATGCAATATGATTTTTTAGACCATTTTGTTGAGGTATGCTCAACATAAAAAAGCAGTATATATTTAATGTATACAACTTGATGACATTTTAAGTAAATAAAATATTACAAGAATTATTTAATCTGCTCTTTCTTCTGTAGTCATTATAAGATAGTCTTTTATTTTTCACTATTAATTGATCCTACAGGTTACCCTTTGCCTTTTTTATTAACTTTACATTTTGGTATATAAACTTTAACATTTATATGTTTAATTATAGCATAAAAATCACCAAGTCTGCTTTATGATTTTTTAACTATTTCTAGCTTCTATTATTAAAATTACGTGAAACTTTGGTATGGTCACAGATGTTTAATTTAGATTTTTTTTTTAATATAAAAGGAAATGCTGTGTGATCCCTTGGTTTAATAAATCTTTCCATTTTTGGTTTATTAAATATTTTCATGTTTTTAATATATACTATGAATCAAATTATATAATTTTCTATATATATATGTCTCTATTTACTTTTTTGGCTTAAAATTCTTTATAAATTTTAAAGCTTATACACTATTTTTTTCACCTCCTAATTTAAGAACTTGTTTTACCTATCTTAGCACCTGTTTGGACCTCTGTGCTCTGGGGAAACCTCTATCACACAAGATTCTGATGAGCAAAGCAGTTTGGAGTTCTATGAGACTGTTGTTTTCACTGGTATATCCAATGTACTGACGCATTCCTTATGTAATGAGCTTCATTTTCACCAACCAGAGCTTGGAATGGAATCCTGCTCCATACTGGCAATGATTCTATGGCTGTTGATGAGATGAGGCATTGGGGAGTGAGTTTGTCAGATGGGGCTGTCATAATAAAATACCTAACACTAGGTCATTTACACATAACAGAAAATGCTTTCCTCACAATTCTGAAATTTGAGAAGTCAAAGATTAAGTTGCTAGCAGGTTTTTTATCTGGTGAGATCCTGTTCCTCGTAGATGGCACGTTTTAGTTGTGTCCTCAGATGGTGAAATGGGTAAGTTTCCTCAAGCCTCTTTTAATAAGGCCACTATTCCCATTCATCAGGGCTCCACCTTCACAACTATATTAGTCTATTTTCACACTATTGATAAAGACATACCTGAGACTGGGAAGTGTACAAAAGAAAGTAGTTTGTTGGACTTATAGTTCCACATGGCTGGGTTGGCTTCACAATCATGGCAAAACGTGAAAGTCATGTCTCATATGGCGGCAGACAAGAGCTTGTGTAGGGAAACTCCTGTTTTTAAAACTATTGGATCTCATGAGTTTACTGTTCTCATTCACTCTCATGAGAAGAGTGCAGGAAAGACCTACCCCTATAATTCAATCACCTCCCACCAGGTCCCTCCCAGGACATGTGGAAATTATGGGTGTTACAATTCTCAAGATGAGATTTGGGTGAGATACTGCCAAACCATATCAATGACCTAGTCACCTCTCAAAAGGTCTCACCACTTAATAGTATTGCACCTGTGATTAGTTTCAAGATAGGAATTTTGGGGGGACACATACATTCAAAGTATAGCAGGTGGCAAGTTCAATAATGATACGGATAAGGTAATAAGGGCAAGAATGGTTGACGTGGAAATCAGCTCTGCAGGAAATGGAAGAGCCACTCAAATGCAGGTCTCAGGAGTAACTAATCTAGAGAGAATATTTGCCAAGGAGCTCACAAGCAGAGTCTAGAGCAAATGGGTCTAGGCACTGCCTGCTTCCAGGTAGGCCAACAACTGCCTCACCGATGTGGTCAAGAGCATATGGAAATCTCAAAAAAATCTTCAGATTTTTAGTTGTTTCATCCATTCAACTTCAGACAGCAGCAGGGGTTGAGAGAGCTTATTTGAGAATTCAGAAGCACATTTCTTCTGAAATAAGTAAAAGAAATTAGTCTAATCTGGAAAGGAGAACTGAGTTGTAGAAAATGTCTTTGTATTGTAAGATTCCAGGGAATTTCTTGTAAAGTGCTGTTTCTGATTTGTTTACTTTTTGGGTGTTGTCTCAGTTTTCCTACCTATTTTGGTGTGTGTGATCAATGTGTAACAGGGATGTGGGTGTGGGAATCTGCTTCTTGGTTCTTTCAAATTTCTCTATAACTTTATTTATTTTGGGTTTTCATTTACTTATGTCCACTTTATATTGCACTTAACTGGGAATGATGCATACTAATTTCTTAGAGATTTTACTTCCCCACCAAACTTTACTTGAAATATTTGACCACTGTTTTTTCTAAGGAATTATTTTCTTATCTGTTAATTCAATATATTCTTTAAACATATATATGAATTCTTGATAGATATTTTCATATATGTTGGTGGTCATCTGAATTTTCTGAGCAGATTACATAATTTCATGTTGATGCAGAAGTAATTGAATCCTGGTGACAGTTCTATTACAAGTAGAGCTGATAAAGATCAAATTAATATCTGTATAATTTTGGCACCTAGAATAGATATATGCTTTCATTACTAAGAGAATAAGGTTGAAAACATTTTACCATAATTTCTTAATTTGAATTAAGCTTGATTTAATGGTTAAAAAACCGTTCCCCAGAATAACTATAATAACTACCACTTTTCCACATTCTTCCATTTCTATGTAAAATATATTAAAATTTTCATAATCTACCCATAAAGGGATAGCAGCATATTCAATTCTGCTTGCTGTTCTTGAGTGTTGCTGTAAAATCAAACTGTTGAAATTCATAATACAAATTTCATTACCTTCTTCTAATATTTTATGATTAATAAAAATAAAGTAGCAATTAAGAAATTTATTATAAATATTGCATTTAGTAGGGGAAATAATCACATGAGAAGCCAATAAGAACATTGAAATGTCAAATACTTTAAACTAACAGTAAAATTCTTATGTGATTAGAATCAATATTCAAGGAATATTAAAATCAGCAACTGTCTGGCAAGAACAGTCAGAGGCCTGTTCTGTACCTCTGGTTTTCTACCATGGAAAGACACTTGATTATTGCAAATAACAAATAAATTTCTTATGTATTTTACAATTCACAGAAGAAAACTGTAATGGTTATTGTTTTAATTTAATTCAACCCTAACTCGTTAAAATTTACTCATCATTACCCAAGGGAAAATAGAGGCCACTATGCCAAAAAGTTTTATTTCATTCAACAAATATTTGTAGGTACAAAGATGAATACATAACCATGTTTCCACTCTCATAAACCTTTAAAGCCGGAGGAGAAAGGGACAGCAACACTCATCTGTGTGCATGAGAGAATGGAAGGAATGCTGACCATGCACTGCTGGTTAACAGGGGTTAATCCACTTAAATTGTGTGCATGTTCCCTCTTTTTAAAACTAGCCATAATAAAAAATATGAGAATACAATAAAATAAAACATAAATTGATTTCTATTTTCAACAGTATAGCTCACCAGACATATTTTTAAAGCTTCAGATACAAAATATGTAGCATCTGGTTAAAATTATTATGTGACAAACACTGTCATATGTTTTAATGAATAACTGAACTTCTGGAGGAGTAAAAGAGGAATCAAATATGCAAACAAATAGTTATAATAATGGGTGATTTAAGATTGGTAGTATGAGAAAAATACTTTGGCAACAAAGAAAAGAGAAAATCCTAGTATTGAAAGAGATAATTATTTTATAGGTGTATTTGCATGGTATTGAGTCAAAGTACACACAGTAACACCTGCACAATTACCTATTAAAAATGAATATATTTGTGATTATCTAATAAAAATACAACAGCATGATTATACTTGGTTTGTCTTGCTGAATTTTGAGAAAACTTTCTCAATAAACTTTTTGCCATAAAATATAAACCTTAATTGCTTCCAAAATTACTGAGGTCTTAATTTTACAAACATACTCAGTTTTCTAAAATGTGTTTTAAAATTCTACTCCATATTTAAAAATCACAGTAATAAAAAAAGGTGTCATAAATTTCTCCTATTCAACAAGATATTCTGTTTTAGAGCACATGTATTATTTTTCAACCTAAGCTACATATAAAGTCTTAAAATATGACCTTTGAGGGAGTGTTCAAAGATGTCATTATTTACACATGATACTTCTCATACATGATGCTTCTTATAGATGATGCCTCAAGTTTTGTTATTTTAACAGTTATAGATAAGAGACATGATTTCTATATGCCCAATTATGATAACAGAAAAAAAAATGGAAGTGTCTACCGTGTGGTTATAAAGTATATTTGGCCCTAAGTGTCCATGGGGTTTGATTCCAGAACCTCCCTTAGTACTGACATCTGTGGATGCTCAAGTACTTTACATAAAATGGTGTCATATTTACACACAGTCTAGGCACATCCTCCTGTACACTTTAAATCATCTCTAGATTACTTATAATACCTAATACAATGTAAATGTTATGTAAATAGCTGACACATGGTATGTTTTTAAGTTTTTTAATGTTTTAATATTTTCCATCTGTGATTGGTTGAATCTGTGGATGCAGAACCTGTAAATATGATGAGTCAACTGCGTATCTTCTTAATTAAGGTAAGTTTGTGACATTCCTCTTACAGAATAAATATTTATAATTGGATCTCATAGTAATTGTCAAAAATAATTTTTAAAAAAATGCTAAAATAATAAAATCTTGTCTGGAAAGTCTAATGGTCCCTAACTCTATTTGTTTGTATATTGTTGTTCATAAACTATTTATTTTAAAATTTATTTCGTTCTTTATTTGACACTTTATTTAGGTAGCATAGAAAGGTCCCAAACATGCAAAGCTTTGAGACACTTATCCTCAAAAGTTCATGTTTGAAAGGAAAACAAAACTTTCTTTTATGTCTCAGGCAGAACATAAGTCTCATCTATGAATGCAGATAGTAGAGCAAAAATCTACTCAGCTGCAGACAGTCAGACACATTTGTTCATATAATATGCTGTAAATCCAGGGAAGTCAGGAGGTTTTCTTTGCATTGCTCACTTTTGATCCACTACCAATAAAGTCAAAGGTTAACTTAGGTCAATGTTTCACTTCTAGAAAGCTGTCCTTCAGAAATATTCACACACATGCATATACATACATGTAAAAAATGTTTATTGGAACATTCTTTGTAAAACTGAGGGAGCTGGAAGAACCTCAGTGCCACTTAATGGTCAATGTTTAAATGAATTTTTCACATGCATCCCCTGATATATGATGAAAACATGAAAAAAAATTAACATAATTCTGTTTGAACTGATGCAGAGGGGTACCCAAGAAATGTTCTGGAGTCAGAAAATGATTTTCATTCCATTCAGCAGATACTGTTCTGCCCTACTCCCTCCCCCAATGGTTTGTACTGATTTACATACCAAATTCTACCCAAATAGTTCTTCTTACCATACCCACATCCAAGGGGAAAGAAAAGTGTGACTCTTCCCAGCCATCTGGTTTCATTGGCTGTTGGCTCTAGTGATGACAGTGGGGCCCTGCACTATCCCTGCACCTGCTCCCTATGACTTGTATGCGTTTTTCCCTGTCTATGAACAAGGAGTGTTAGGAATAAGGGCGTGCTCTCCCTGCAGTCATCCAGTGAGACCCTTCTAGCTCCCTCCCTACCCTTTATGAGAGACAATGTCTACCCCTTTCTTTTCTCAAGTGTTGCTCCTTTGGACACACTCTATTGGCCACTTTTCTCAATAAGAGCATTCAGAACTGAACAAAGTACTTTTGTTTTCCTGAAATTAAGGGACAGCAGAGGATAATAAGAAGCATATAAGTTATAGTAACTCAAATCCCTAACATTGTCAATGGAACAAAGGCCAGATTTCCCTTTTCAAGGATATAAACTGCAATGTTACAGCCAAATATGAAATAAAATACTTTTGATGTTGTCCAAACACAAGACAGGATGTTAATTATATTTTATTCTATCATCCAGAAACTATACTTTTAAGAACTGTGTTAGCTTTTAGCTCCTGCTTCACACTACTCTTGGAATCAGCTGGACTTTGATGTCATTTGTCCACAAATTGCTGCCAAAGTCTGATCTTTCTCATATTGATACTTGTGTTGTTTACTAGAACTAACAATTAACAAAACATGCTAGACTATTTGAGAGAGAAATGTAATAATGTTCTCAACTCACTTTAAAATGGATTAGAGAAAATATATATACATACAGAGAGCAAGAGAGAAAATGTAGCAGAACATTAAATGCAGGTGTTTTTGTGTTATTCAATCAATTTATCTGTAGGCTTGAGATTTTTCATAGTAAGCTGTTGGGAACAAGAGATTTAGCAGAGATGGGTGGCACTATCCAAGTACATACATGGGTAGAGACAGATCCTACCATGGAAGTCCTTTTGTTAACAGAAGGTAGATATTTTTGAAATTGAATGAATCGTGCCTGTGCCTGTATTCTCTATATTCGCAAGTAGAAGACATATTCTCTAAGAAGTTATTAGGCAAATATTGATTATATGCTTTCCTTCTTCCAGGGTCCCTAATTTCATACCAATTTGAAAGCTTCCTGGTTTATTTAATGAGGCTGTCACATTTTCCTGAAACAGAGCACATCATCTGCTAACTGTCATGTGAACAGCAGGGCACAATAGCTAACCTTGCTACGACCCAGGAAAATAGAACAAGAGGTTCTCATTTGAGAACCAAGAGGGGCACTCACATTTGAGAGAAGAGGCCAGAAGAGGTGAAATGTGAAAGGGAAACAAGGCTACAGGTCCCATCATTTGAAGGTTTTTTTCATCTGAACACTGTATTCAAACTCAGCTATCATTCGTTGAACACACATGGAAAGCATTCTTCAGTTCCGCGTATAACATTTTGTATTCATACAGCCAGGTACTCAACGAAACCCTTTTGATAGGGTCCAAACACAAGACAGAACATTACATGCATTTCATACCATCTTCTAGAAGCTGAACTTTTAAGGCTTGTGTTAGTTTTTAATGCCTGCTCTGCTACTGTTGGAATCAGCTGGACTTAGACGTCATTTGTCCACAAATTCCTGCCAAGTCTGAGCTTACTCAGATTGCTACTTGTTCTGTGTACAAGAGCTAATGATGAAAAAAAAAAGTACTGGATTATTTGAGGGAGACATGTATTAAATGAATTAAATGAGGGAGGATGCTAATTACTATAAAGCGATAAAGTGCCTGATGTTTTCAGGTTGTTGACCAAGTTGGAGACTTCTTAGAGTAATAAGAATTCACACTTCAAATCAATGATTTAAAGATACTCAAAGAGCCAAGAATTAAACTAATAAAAATAAGCACAATTACAGTCTAATTTTATGGTAGAAACCTCTAAAGAAATTCTCAGGGAATTATTGTCTCTTTGAGTCAATAAAATAAGCACAATTAAATCAGTAAAAATTATTTCCTCATATAAAGAATTTATTGAGAGTTGTTCAACCAACACTACATAGGAAGACAAAAGTAGAGATACACATATCCAAAGCCAGCCTAAGGCTGCTCAAATACAATTCCCCCCACCCCTTTTGTTTAACTATTGACACAGGAGAGGTATATATAATAGGAAGAATATGAAAAAAAAAGTCCCAAAACCTGTAAATCACTGAACAGAATGCTTCTGAAGACAGATTCATTGAGAAGAAGAGATTTAAGGTATATAAACATCTATATTCTCTTTGAAAAATGTATCAGTACTTGGATGACAGATTTAGATCTTGAAAACATAGATTTTTGAAAAGTATAATATTTTAGAATTCATGCAATTCCTTTTGAGGTAGGCAGCTTTGGATTACGAAGAGTGTCCTGCCCTTGTAGGCAGCCAACTTCTTAAGTCTAATCTCACGTTTCATGCACGTAAATAACCTGTCTCATCAAATCCACTCATCAAAGAGAGTGATTATAAAATAAAATATTCCAAACGAGCATACAATGTGCTATAAAGAGTTATAATACAAAGGTTTAGGAGTTCTGATTTCCCTTACCAAATGTCTGACTATATCCTTAACCATCTGATCATATTTTGTTCCTCATGTGTAATATAAAGAAAATTAAATCAGATTAAGAGCTATTTTAGCTGCAAATGAATATAATACTGCCTTTAAAAACAGTTGTTATTAAATCAGATTATGTTAATATATTGCATGCACGTTTTTCATGCTAAGACTAAGAATTCTATTACTTAGATATCTGAACAGCATCAAACCATCTAAAACATTTAGCATAATCTTTTTAAGAGAAGTGAATAAAGTTCAGATACTCTTTGACCATTTTATTAATTCCGTTTATAAATACACCTCACTTGCAACATGTGGAGTTGAGAATTTTTGCATTCAGTATCATCAGGTTATGATCATAGGTTTATATGGGAAACCTTAATGGACACACCTGGTAGAAATTGTCTGGCAGCAGAGACAACCACAGAGACCCTATGCTGGGTCAATTAATACAAGTGTGCTTCTAATGAGCCAAGAGGTATTTAGAAGCTCAGGGATCAATTAATTTGTAAGTCAATAAACAATTTAGGAAAGTAACTAGAGAATTAAAATGGACAATACTTTTTTTTTAGAATACTAATCATATTAATGTGAACTTAAAAAGCATTTTCATGCAATGCTTGAAGCTCTCACTGATGGCATTCCCAGTCAGGGAAACTGAGTCGATAAAAAGTCTGGTGAAATAAAGCTCATCTTTGTCTTATATTTGAATTTCTGAAAAATTAAAATATGTACAGTTGAATTCTCAATAACCTACTGTGAACTGAGACCTCAAGAAGTCCCATAGTTTGACAACCGGGACCTAGAATTAAGGTCTTCTGCATCAACCTGACTTTACTACCCGTTTCACAAATATTTGCTCAGGAAGATAAAGCTGTAAGTCAGTAAATAACTTCATGGTTGGCTTCAGGAGCTTTTCCCAAACCAATAGACTGCTCAAACAGCACCCCTCTCAGCAAACTGCTCTTTTATTGAACAAATGTTTGTCAATATTTGCTTCAAGACCCTTACCTCTAGGGGTCCACTAATCCGAAATCACAAAATCAGGAACTTGTGCCAATCCTACTAAGGTCCCTATAGGGAAAGGTTTGCCTTAAATAACTGGAGTCCAGACCTCAAAAAGCCCACACATATCCATTCCTAGGCCCTCCTTTCTGAAAATTACTGAAAGTCATCTTCTTGTGATTTTCCTTACTGGAAGCAATAAACTGCGCTTTGCTTGATCAACAGGTTACTCTATCTAGGTAGCTGATCAAGACAACCTTCATATCTCCTCCATGTGACTGAACTTTAGACAGATTTCATGATTCTAGAACCCTGGTTTTATTTTTTTTAATAATTTTTTAAAGAACATTTATTTTAGGATTAATGTAGGGTAGAAAGCTTTAGAAACTAATTTTTTTCCTGCCCCTTGAAGAAGTATGTCTTCTTCCAACTGGTTGCCAGTTTTTCAACCCAAAAGTGTCTTTCTCAAGGACCTACAAGCCATTCTTTTGAAAGGTAATGATCAAGGAAGACAGAACTTCTGTTTCCCAGTCCTCATAAGAGGATAAAAGTCTAACTTCAGCAGGTGCCTTGCTTCAAAGCATAAATGCCTCCTGTCACAGAAAGTGTATCTTTCCTCTGGACAAGGTCAGTTAGCACACTCCGATAATCCACCATCCTGCTCCCTGTTGTCAGCAATTGAAACTCTCCGGCTCTTTGTCTTGGCAGTTGAGCTGCTGTTGGGTTTAGTCTCTCTCTATAAAGCCATTCTTGCTGTATAACTTTTCTGGTGCAATTTTTGCTTCATCATGATCCTTTCAGGGAGTTGGCAGTCGACACTCATTTTCTCACATAAGAAATGTACATTTTTGATGTGCATAGAGAGCATTTGCAAAACTCAAAATACTTGTTGAAATAAATGTTGAGATTCCTAAATGCAATTTTTACTTCTAGTTGGACCTTATCTTTTTCTTAGAGAATTCAACAAAATCTAATTATGTAATGTGGTTAGTTAACATTTTAAAATGATTCAAAACAAAAGTACCTAAAAAATAAAATTTACAAATAAAATATAACACGTCAAACAAGAAAAAAAATCGTTGTGAGACTATAGATAATAATGTCTGCCATTATGTGTTGACTATTTTTAAATGACAGAGGCTGTTCTTTGAATTAATTTAATATTTACAAAAAAACTATGAGGTTGGTGAATTACTATTTTTATAGTACAGATTTTTCTGAAAGTCAAAACCAAAACAAAGGGAACACAGACCTTGCCCAATGTCACCTAAAATAGTTCAACAAAGAGAGTCTGGTCTTTCATTCTGCGTTTACACCACTATGCCGTACTTACTCCTAGTTATGGGTAAATGCTTATATTTGTTTTTATATTTTTAAAATTGTTTTCGCATAACTAGAAAATTAAAGAAGCTCAGCCTTTTTTTGATTTTCACTAAAACCTCAGATTTGTGCCATTTGAACACAAAAAAGTCACTGTTAGAGTTGTATTGTGTTAAAAATACATATTTGAGAAATGTGTGGAATGTTTAGAAAGAAATGTACTTGTTCCAGATCCTAAAATAAAATAATTTCTGACTTTCCATGAAAGCAACAGTTCAAAAGTATCTTCAGAGTTTCATCATGCAGAGCACCTGGCAAACTAGGAGAATTAAAAATTCTTCACATCAAAGTTGCTTTTTAATTCAAATGAGTGTTGAGTGCCAAAGGAAGGACTTACACTGTCAGTGCCAACCTTTCTTAGAAGATGCCCTGAAAGTCAGTCCGTTAAACCAGATGAAAGGCAGTTGCCACATGTCCTCATCCCGTTTTCCTCTCTCCCTGCCCAGATCCAAGAGTTTTTCAAAGTTTTCCCTAGATAATGGAAATACCTGCACTGGTGGTGCAAAGCCCTTAACAGAGCTATCAGGATCTGACTTCTGGGAATTTTGAAACTCCTGGCACCATAAATGTTAGCCTCTTATGATAATTTTGCTCCATCATATCTCTTTTACTTTTATAATCATGTTAAAAATGCCAATATTATATTCATCTCCTATATTTTAAAATATTTTTATTACTTTTACATATCAGAGAATACTGATTCTCATTCTGCTCTAACTCCTCCACACTTTTTTCTTAGAAATACTCATTTATTAGTATAGAAATATCTTTTTTTAAAAAATTATTATACTTTAAGTTCTGGTGTACGTGTGCAGAATGTGGATAGTTACACAGGTATACACGCGCCATGGTGGTTTGCTGCAGCCATCACCCTGTCTTCTACATTAGGTATTTCTCTTAATGCTACCCCTCCCCTGGTCTCCCACCTCTTGACAGGCCTCGGTATGTGATGTTCCCCTCCTTGTGTCCATGTGTTCAACACAAACTTATGAGTGAGAACATGCATTTGGTTTTCTGTTCTTGTTTCAGTTTGCTGAGAATGATGGTCCTCCACACTAACTTTTTAAATAGATACATTTGTTGCTGGCACATAACCTATATGTATTCACTCTCATTATTGTGACTTTTGACCTTTGGCAATTAGAATGATTACATAGTTAATTTCCAAATAATTAAAGTATTAGATGAAATTTTAAGTGGGATTTGTTCTGGGAAAAAAATGGAAGGAGAGCTAATGCTTTTTGTCTAATTATATACACAAATAATACCTAGACTTTCAAGGAAGATATTATACTCCCTACAGTTTTAGCCTATTGTAAAATATTTGAGACCCATGCAATGTAACAGTAATATATTAGAAATCTGTCTACACCTTTTAAAAAATTGAAGTAGATTATTTTTCAAGAACTCAAGAGGAAATCTATATAGAAAGGATGGCTTATTTTTTTTAAGCCATACACAGTTATTTCCATTCAGTTTCTCTCTCTGTAACTTTTACTTTCATGAAAAGTGGTTGCAATACCAAGAATGAGATTGACACTCAGGAAGATGGGTCATTTAAGTAATTTCTGGCTTGATATAGGGAAGGGAAAAATATGTTTCAAATGATCCAATTTCAAAAAAGACCTAAAACGCTAATCAGTTGAGATCACTTCACTTATGATTTGAAGACAAAAACTTTAAAGCCAAATTTAGTAACTTAAAGTATAATTAATAATAATATACATATATATATATATATATATATGTTTTAAATAAAATCAAAATATTTAAATTGTGTTTTAAATAAAGCTGACATTTTTAAACAACATTTCTGCTAGTATGACACCCATTTTATAGCTGAGGACACTGAGGCCTGGTGAGGTCAAGTAAATGTACCAAGAACACACAACGAATGAATGGAGAAGCTGAATTTTGAAACTCACCACAGTGACTTCAGAGAACCCTTTTAATAGTAAAACAGGGAGTGCCTTTCAGGTGGGTAAGCATTAGCTTAGTCACTAACTTATTCATTTATTAAGTCATTCAGTATCTCAATAATTCTAGCACATCCACCTTGCAGTATATTAACTCAAACTGATTCTTCAGTAAAATTCCAAATTGTCATGGATCTTTCAAGTTTCTAGCAGGGGTCTGATCTTTTGGCTTCCCTGGGACACACTGAAAGAAGAATTGTCTTGGGCTACACACAAAATACACTAACACTAATGATAGTTGATAAGTTAAAAACAAAATCACACACAAAAAATCTCATTGTGTTTTAGAACAAATTTGTGTGGGGCCTCATTCAAATCTGTCCTGGGCGACATGCGGTCCACAGACCAAGGGCTGGACAAGCTTACTACAGAACATTTAAATCTGTTTATACTAAAGAGCTTTTAGTTTTTATTCTGGTCTAAAATGAAACATTGTAGAACATGTATAGAGATTATATGAGATAAGGAAAGTCTAAAGTTTGAATGAAGCAATAATATTTGCTAAAAATAGTATTTCCACTAAATCTCTAATTTTAACCAAAATACATTGATGACAGGTTTATCATATTCTTTGGCTAATACATCTATGAAACCCATATAATCCTTAAAAATATTCCAAAGTAAAACAAACAGGGTTGAAAAATGTTTTGATGGTTTGATACTAAAATAACCCTGGACTTTATTGAAGAAGATAAAGATTTAAATATGTTAGTCCTTTTGACCATCTGAAGAGGTTTTGAGGCAGCCCTGGCTTTTTGGGTCTGAAGATTTTCTCGTTTACTAATTACTTTTAAACTGATTTGACAAACATATTACCTCTGGATTGATTGCTAAGAGCTTAATTAGTGCAATTAAAGAGCAGTTCTATTATAATGTCACCGAGATCAAGATGGCGATGCTGAAAGATTATATATCATGAAGTACTTCCCTGAGACTGAAACCTACCCATCCCTAAAATGCCTAATAAACGACATACCATCTTGAAACAGTTTGCTAACAATACGTCTTGTTACAATAATACATCTCAAGTGATTTAGTAGTCTAAAATTCTTTCCTATGGCCCTTTCAAACTCAAATTTTAAAAAGTTATTTTCTTTGCTATTAAAAATAAGTTATTATTATGTAAAAGCAATTAAACAAAAATCAATTCTTTACTACTCTCCAAAGCATGTAAACCGGTACTGAACTTGACTTTTTATAGTTGAGTTTATAATTCAGTTAAAAAATATTAGGCATCTACTAGATGAAAGGTACTGCTCTCAGAGGACAAAGGATGAAAAGACACAGTGCCTTTTGCCCTAGAACCTCCCTGTGAAGCACTGTAAGTGAAAATCCAAAGGAGTGTGTCAAGTGTTATGAGGGCTTCGAGGGTGAACTGGGTGCATCTAATTAGCAGCATAAGCAACATTTCTTGGAAAAGGTGATGTTCGAAGGGCCCCTAGAGGATAAGAAGCTTTTGAGGGGATTCCTCTGTTCCAATATACCATGGTATTTAAGCTTTTGTACCTGATCAAGGCATATAAATATTATAAGCTTTGGTAGAAGTAGAGGAAGTTGACTTATCAGGGAAATATTATTTTATCCTTGTATCTGCCGTTTGCATGACATTGATTTTCTTTGTGTGATGGTTAAGTTTATGTGTCAGCTTGGCTAAGCCATGGTACTCACATTGTTGGTGAAACACCAATTTACTTGTCACTGTGAAATAATTTTTTGATGAGATTAACAAGTAAATCACAGACATTGGGTAAAGCAGATCACCCTCCATAATATGAATAGGCCTTATCCAATCAGATGAAAGCCATAAGAGAAAAGACTGATCTCTCCTGAGAAAAGGAAACTCTGCCTCCAGATGGCCTTTGGATTTGAGCTGGAGCATCAGATCCTGCCTGGGCCTCCAGCCTCTACCTACCCTGCAGACTGAGGATTTGCCAGCCCTCACAATGGTATGAGCCAATTCTTTAAAACAAATCTTTCTGTCTCTCTCTGTCTATGTACACACACACATTCTATTGGTTCTGTTTCCCTAGAGAACCTTAACTAATACACTCAGGGGCCTCATTGAGGATGTTACTCCTCAATGAAAAACAATGTATAATATAATTCCGTATCTACAGTGTAGGAGAGAACTCAGATATAATATGGTAAGCACTGGAATAAAAACAAGAGGAGAAAGACGGGGAGAAACTGCAATAACTGCTATTTTAAGAAAAGTAGAAAGGCACATTTTGCAGAACATATGAGAAACAAACACAGCTTTTAAGCAGTATAATTAATAAAAATAGCACATTAAATTAATTTTCAGCAACAGCATGGGAAGTGGCCTTGAATCGTTGTCCTGGGTAAACAGAAATGTATTTTGGCCTCACTCAGGATGGGAAATGGATAGAGGTCATACACAGAAGAGAAACTGTTGGGCTTTGACAGTCAAGGAGAATAATATGAGTATAACCAGTCCCAAAGCAGTTCCCTAGCCATACTGGCAACGCGCGCTATGAATAATAAATTTTAAAATGTAAATCACAAGCTACTTCTTCCCCTTCTCAATTAACACTCTGTCATCCTCCTGGCCTCAGTCCCATGTAACTCTCCCAGCGAGGCCTTCCCCAACTCTATGCCAAATATAAGCTGTCTAAATGCCCTCCCAGAACGATGCAGCCCTGGTAATACTTAGGGGTATTAGAGTTTTATGTTTATTGGTGGTATTATCTGATTGATGTCTACCTTGCAAATAGCTTGTGAGCTCTCATATGTAAACATAATGCAGATTATGTCTGTTTTTATTCACCAGCATCATGCCTGTACATAGTAAGAAATCAGTATCCATAAGTTAAATTAACAAATGAATGAATATTTTATAACCAGCAAAATAAATGCTTTAAGCTGAGTTAGATAAAATGCATATAAATCCCATTAAAAGGCCCACATTTCCTTGATTCAAAGATAACTTTATTCCTTGTCTTATATCTGAAATCTAGAAGTATAATAAAGTCAAGGTCTTGTCACATTTTAATTGTGCTTTTCTCTTTTATACTCTTAAAATTAATAGCACGTTAGATTTGGTAAAATCAAATGTATGTTCGGTTTTCATATAATCAGATTTCTATCTATAACATATAGAAATCAAATTTATTAAACTGATAACAAAAATAAGTTTCAATGACATTGAGATCAGGACAACAATTCACAGCCACTTCCCATGCTATTGCTAAAAAGTAATGTGACATTTTTATTAAAATCTGATTTTAATCTGATTTTCATATGTTATAGAAATCTATAAAGAGTATTTTTTATTTTTAAACCTGCATACACAACTGTAAATCTTTTGAAGTATAAATCACTAGACAAAATAGACTTCAGATTATTTTAGAATAGGAATAATTTCTTAAACTGTACAATTATGGCTCTAGGAGCTTTGAACCACTGACTTTTATTAGATGTGAATAAAATTTACATAGACAGCAATCAGAGCTTCAAGTGGGAATCTGATATTTAATTTCTTACAATTGTTACATTACTATGCTATAGCATTAAAACTAGTAACCAAAAGGTCAGCAATCGGCATTAAATATAAATTAATATTATATTAATATCAAATTTTAAATTAATGGCATTAAATATAAATGCTTCATAAATATAATAGTTAAAAAAGCTTTAGGGATAAAAATACTATTGAATATATAAAATCTTATAAGATTCTAAAAAAAATCTAAGAAATAGTTACTATTAGTATTATAATTTTCACAATTTTGAAGGTTAAATGTTTTATTCGCAGTTCAACAATAAGTAAATGGAAAAGTCAGCATTAAATGCAGCACATTTTCTAAATGTAAATTCTTGTTATTTATCCACGAGACCAGTATAGCACGGTATAGAAGGCCAAGAAAGATTGAGAAAGTCATCATTCACGATAGCTTGCTAACAGTAGAATGGTAACTGAAATAAAGAAATATGTGCCCAATATTCCAATATATTACAGTAATTCTAAAAGTGAATTATCTATTTTTCCTGCACATTCTGTATTCAATATGGAATTGAACTAGTTTTGTGTCCATTTGTGACTCTTTTGCTTTATAAACACTTTCTGGCAAATTACTTTAGGGAATGGTCATATTTCCAATCATGAGAACATATTAGATATCTGAAACTTAAATTATTTTTTCATATTATGAAATTCCCATAAGACCTTGACAAGGAGAACTAGGCTGGCATGGGAAGAGTATATGCTCTGAAGTGAGAGGGACTTTCTTTTTTCTTCTCCCTCCCCCAGGTTAAGTAAAGAGCAATCAAGACTTTACCAGGGCTCTTCACGACCCGTATTTGGATTCCCAGTGCCATCCAATACATATTGTTGAATGAATGACCATATGAAGGCATGTACCCAATTCCTTGGTAGCTCTCATTCCGAGTGCAATATAGTACACTTGGCATTGTGCAAAGCAGAAAAAGGTAAGGAGGGATAAGGTAAGGAGACATTTTGATATTTATACAGAGTTCTACATGGTATCCGAAGGGTACAATGATGTTTCTGAGAACATCGCTCCTCTGCAGACCACAGCAGGCAATATTTATTGTTTGAGTCAAAACCCCAAGAACATACAAGCAGAGAAAGCCAGTAGAGAAACTCTAGTTCATATCCACAGCAATCCAGTTTTAGTTGGAAAGCCTCTCAGAGAAACCACTTTTGCAGAATATTTGTCATGACCTGAGATTTCATTAGAATTCCTAAATGTACAGCTACAACCTAAGCGTTATGAAGTAGGGCTGCATTTGTAACTCCTACCTTCCCAGTAATGAAGGCTCCACAGTGCTGCTGTGCATATCTGTGCTCGTTTTGGAGATGAAGACAGTGCCTTTCACTGTTGCCTCTCTTAGTGATTGCCAATTAGACACTTTAGTGTCACTCACTTTAATGATTGCTAATTAGTCACTTTACTGGCACTTCTGCAAGAGCCTCAGCAAGTTCAGTACTTGGATCCCAACAGTTCCTTTCCTGTTTCCAGCATTCTAAAGTTTCACACTTACGCAATGACATCAGTCCTCATGTTTTGCAAGGCGCTAAGCTGTTTTGCAGGGCAAACATCTCAACGGATAGCAACACATTTTAAATAAGAACTCCACCTTCCACCACATTAATTATATCCATTTCCCACATCTCATTTGCCGTCAGATATTCAACAATATAATTATAAATAGGTTGGGATGTGAACTGCTTGGGAACAGTCAGAGGTCATGCCTCATTTATTTCCATATTCCTTGTACTGAGTAAAGAAAGAAATTTGCAGAGAATTTTCAATAACTATTCACTGAAGGCAAAAATGAACATTTGCTCTACAAGAAATATAGATGCATCTGTACACAACTTCTTTAAGCAATTTTGTACTATATTGCTACCTAAAATTTAAGTAAAATCAAAACCCTTTTATGTACACTCAAGGTCATTAAGTGGCTTTTCTCAGTTTTCTAAACACTTTTGCAGGGTACAGAAGATGACTCTGCACATACAAATGATCTCGGCCTTCCTCCCCATCACTTCTTATTGTTAATTCTAAGATAACTACATCCTTGAAAAAACTTGCCCAGATCTCTAGATGAGGACATATTTTTCTGTTATATGTTCTCATGGCACTTAGATGTCATATTTTTCCATATATTTGTGAATTGTTTTCCACCCTTCTAAATCCTAGAAGCCTTCAATTTTTTACTACCCATTTGTCTCTAGAATGTAGTTCAATTACAGGCATAAAGTTGAGTGCTCAAAATATTTATAAATTTTAACAAGGCTTAGTTTTCTCTTGGCCAAGATAGAACACACAGAACACTCATCTGCCCTCATGGATCAGAAGAGAGCTAACTAAACTGATTGGACACTTTTTCTCCAGGATCTGGGTTGATATGTACTAGACTCATGTCATAATTACCAACTGGTGAAGAAAAAAGACCTTCACTTTTTAGCTGTTAAACCACAGATTAAAGGTAAAAGAAGTAGAAAGTAATTAGTAGTGGAAAGATCATAGAAAGAGTTGTCAGTAAGTGAACAGAGAAAGCAGGATCCGAAGAATCTGGGAAGAAACAGCTTTTGTATTAAACTGTGACCCAAATCTCCATCTTTTCCCAATCCCCACATCTCTGAGGCTACAGAGCAGGTTTGCTTCTCAGGGGATAGAGATGCTAGATGCCCCCCTATGTTTGTGACGTGTCCTGGCCTGTAGTAGATTAATCTCAATGCTCGCACATGGAATGTGGGAAAAGCTAGCCAAATAATGGCAGAAAATGGAGGCACACAAGGTGACATAAGGGAGCCTTCAGTTTTCATTTCTCACAACTTCCTTCCAGTCTGAATTTCCCTGAGAAAGAAGCACAAAAATGAGTGTGGCCTTTCTTTCCTTCTCCTCATTCCCTCCTTTTCATATAATATTTCAAATCCCTGCTTTTGGATATCCAAGGGAGTTCATTTTTTAATCACGTTTTATGGAAATAAACTTTTTTGAGAAATAGTACAATAAATTTCTTAACATATTCCATAAAAAGACTTCACTAAGAGTCTACAAAGAGTTGTCTATCCATCAGGATTCTGAAACCTAATTTAAGTAAGGCATCTGGCAACTTATAAGCAGAGACCTCATTGTACATAAAGTAGAACATGATATAGTTATAGATATAAATTCCTCAGGTGCAGCTTTTGTCAGTGTCCCCAGTGCCTCCCATACAGATGATTCCCATCGTCTGATGAGTTCCAGACCACCCATGGGTAAGGAGCATCATCTACCACTACTCTCACACACATCATGACATGTTTGCCACAACACACAAAATGTCTTATTTTTTAAGTACATAGACATTTAATTCTAGATGGACAATATCAATATATAAATATTGGAAAATTATCTGGAGTAACTAAGGATGGGCAAAGCACTGGTAATTTTCACTCACAATCCCATGCAGATATCACTTGGCAAACAAGTTTCCATGTGTCAGGGCACATCTTATTCTGGATGATGAATATATTTCTGATAAGTTACTTACAAACAAATAGAAGACATTTGTTTAAAAACATGGGGATTTATAATCGACAGTACGAAAAGTTTGATTACTTAAAAAACATTATGGTGTGCACCACACAGTTATGCCATGCACAATACACACAGGGGTGGACATGTGTATCCCCTGGGTGACAGACGATGTACAAGATTTTGCTATTTACCTACAAGCAACAAACTTTAAAAAGAGACCTATGTTTAACCAACTTTGCATTCTGGGGATGAAGACTACTTGATAATGGTGCATAAGCTTTCGCATATGCTGCTGGATTCAGTTTGCCAGTATTTTATTGAGGATTTTTGCACTAATGTTCATCAAGAATATTGGCCTCAAATTTTCTTTTTATTGTTGTGTCCCTGCCAGGTTTTGGTATCAGCATAATGCTGGCTTTATAGAATGGGTTAGGGTGGACTCTCTGTTTTTCAATTTTTTGGAGCAGTTTTAGTAGGATTGGTACTGGTTCTTTGTACATCTGGCAGAATTCAGCTGTGAATTCATCTTGTCCTGGACTTTTCTTGGTGGTATGCTACCTATTACTGCCTCAATTTCAGAACTCATTTTGGTCTGTTCAGGGATTTAATTTCTTTCTGGTCCAGTCTTGAGAGTGTATGTATCTAAGAATCCATCCATTTCTTATAGATTTTCTAGTCTATGTGCATAGAGATGTTTATAATATTCTTCGATGGTTGTTTATATTTCTGTGGGGTCAGTTGTAAATTCCCCTTATCATTTCTGATTGTGTTTATTTGAATTTTCTTTCATCTTTTTTAGTTTGATCTATTTATTTTATTAATTGTTTTTTAAAAACCAGCTCCTGAATTTGTTGATCTTTTGAATGTTTTTTCCTGTTTCTATCTCCTTCAGTTCAGCTCTGATTTTGGTTATTTCTTGTTTTCTGCTAGCTTTGGGATTTGTTTGCTCTTGGTTCTCTAGTTCTTTTAGTTGTGATGTTAGGATATGAAGTTGAGATCTTCCTTTTTGATGTGGGCACTTGGTGCTATAGGTTTACCTCTTAACACTGTCTTAGCTGTTTCCCAGATATTCTGGTACGTATACACAAATCAGTAAATGTGATTCATCCCATAAACAGAACTGAAGACAAAAACTACATGATTATCTCAATAGATGCAGAAAACTCTTTCAATAATATTCAATATTCCTTTAGGTTAAAAAAAAACCTCTTGATAAACTATGTATTGAAGGAACATACCTTAAAATAATAAGAGCCATGTATGAGAAACCTAGAGACAATATTGTACTAAATGGCCAAAAACTGGAAGCATTCCCCTTGAAAACTTGCATAAGACAAGAATGTCCCATCTCAACGCCCTTATTCAACATACTATTGGAAGTTCTGGCCAGGACAATCAGTCAAGAGAAAGAAATAAGAAGCATTTAAATAGGAAGCAAGGAAGTCAAACTGTCCCTGTTTGCAGATGACAGAATTCTATATCTAGAAAACCCTACTGTCTCAGCCCAAAAGCCTCTTAAGCTACTAAATAATTTCAGCAGGCTCAGGATACAAAATTAATGTGCAAAAATCGCTAGCATTCCTATACACCGATAATAGTCAAGCTGAGAGTCAAATCATGAATGGACTTCCATTTACAACTGCAACAATTATAATAAAATACCTAGAAATATAGTTAACTAGGAAGGTGAAAGATCTCTCCAAGGAAAACTACAAACAACTGCTCAAAGTAATCTGAGATGACACAAGCAAATGGGAAAAAAACCTTCCATGCTCATGGATAGGGAGAATCAATACCATTATAATGACTATATTGCCTAAAGTAATTTATAGATTCAACGCTATTTCCATTAAACTACCATTGACATTCTGCACAGACCAAAAAAAAAAAAAAACTATTTTAAAATTTATATGAAACCAAAAAATATCTTGAATAGCCAAGGCAATCCTAAACAAAAAGAACAAAGCTGGAGGCATCAAGCCACACAACTTCAAACTATATTACAGTGCTACAGTAATCAAAACAGCATGATGTTGATACAAGAACAGACACACAGACCAATGGAACAGGATAGAATCCAGAAATAAGACTGTACCCCTAAAACTAATCTTCAACAAACCTGACAAAAAAAAAGCAATGGGGAAAGGATTCCATATTCAATAAATGGTGCTGGGATAACTGGCTAGCCATATGCAGAAACTTGAAATGGGACCACTTCCTTATACCATATACAAAAATTAACTCAAGATGGATTAAATACTTACATGTAAAACTGAAAACTATATGAACCCTGGAAGATAACCTAGGCAATACTGTTCAGAACATAAGCATGGGCAAAGATTTCATGATGAAGATGCCAGATGGGGTCCAATTAAACTAAAGAGCTGCTGTGTAGTAAAATAAAGTATCAACAGAGCAAACAGACAACCTATTGAATGGAAGAAAATGTTTGCAAACTACGCATCTGACAAAGGTCTAATACCCAGCATCTATAAGGAGCTTAAACAAACTTACAAGAAAAAACAAACAAACCCATAAAAGAAGTTGGCAGTCTCACCCCTGTAATCCCAGCACTTAGGGAGACTGAGGCAGGCAGATCACCTGAGGTCGGGAGTTCAAGACAAGCCTTACCAACATGGAGAAACTGCATCTCTACTAATAGTACAAAAATTAGCTGGGTGTGGTGGCACATGCCTGTAATCCCAGCTACACGGGAGGCTGAGACAGAGAATCACTTTAACTCAGGAGGCGGAGGTTGCGGTGAGCAGAGGTCCTACCATAGTACTCCAGCTTGGGCAACATGACTGAAACTCCATCTCAAAAAAAAAAATAAATAAAACGGAGTTGACAAAGGACATGAACAAACACTTCTCAAAAGAAGACATACATGCAGTCAACAATCACCTGAAAGAAAACTCAACATCACTGATCATTAGGGAACTGCAAATCAAAACCACAATGAGATACCATCTCACACCAGACAGAAGGGCTATTATTAAAAAATAACAGATTCTGGCAAGGTTGTGGAGAAAAAGGAATACTTATACACAGTTGGTGGTAGGTAAATTAGTTCAACCATTGTGGAAGACCGTGTGGTGATTCTTCACCTAAAGATGAACCTATCATATACTCAAAGGAATATGTCATTCTATTACAAAGACACACACACACACACACACACACACACACACACACACACACACGTTCACTGCAGCTCTATTCACAATAGCAAAAACTTAGAATCAACCTAAATGCTCATCAGTGATAGACTGAATAAAAAGAATATATTGTGGAATGCTAAACAGTTATAAAAAAGAATGAGATGCTGTTTTTTGCAGGGATATGGATGGAGCTGGAGGCCATTTTCCTTGGCAAACTAATGCAGGAAAAAAAAACAAAATATTGCATATTCTCACTTATAAATGGGAATTAAATGATGAGACCACATGGATACAGAAGGGAAAAATACACACTGTGGCCTATCAGCGAGTAAAGGGTTGGAAAAGGGAGAAGACCAGGAAAAATAACTAATGGGTACTAGGCTTCATACCTGGGTGATAATCTGTACAACACGCCCCTATGACAAACATTCACCTACATAAAAAACCTGCAGATGGAACCCTGAACTTAAAAGTTTTTTTTTTTTTTTTTTAATGCCAATATCTATACAGTCATCACACACTTGGGGTTTACTCTTCAAGTTTATTATGTAGAAACACAAGGTAACATAAATGGTGAATAATGACAATGTACTTAAGAGGTTAATAGAAATATTTAATCAATTTCACTAAATTCCTGCATATTCTGCAAAGACAAGACACTAAAGCTTCCAGTAACAAGGATGCCTGTGCCCCTAACCCAGCTTACTGTTTTACGTCAGCAAAATTAAGCCATTTGTCTTCCACTCAACTCCAAAACGCCACACAAAAATTGTCTATCTTAAAGGTATTTAATGAAATTTTTATGAGTCTAACAACACAGTGGATTACAGCTGGAGGTGTTCATTTCCAGAAAACAGAAAACATGAAATTGTGCTGGACAAAACATGCTGAGTTGATTCCTGGAAGAGTGGAACAGCTAGTTGAGATGGAATCCACAGAAAGGATGGTTGTGCAGGTGTAGTGGCAGACCAGGTTCAGAACATTTATAAAGGCTTCCAGAGTTTGTCTGTTTTCCCCTCTAGGGTCACATAGAAATGACTCTGTCAGTTACAAGGAGTGACAGAAATTGCAAGTATTTATTCCAGGTGATTGACTACAGGTTTCAGAATGAAAAGGAAAAAGTAAATAATACCTGCAAAGATGACATGGTTTACAGAAGCACATGGGATGCTGACTTTTTAACTGCATGGCATTCGGAGAGTTCAGGCCCCACTCAGGGAGCTGAAGTCCAGCAACTCACACTGAGCCTGCTAGAAGAGCGTCTCTGATCCAGTTCCCCAGAGGCACCCTATGAGTGACGGCAGCCCTATCCTTCTATCCCTGAAAATATTAATGATACAACTACAGAAACAGAAGGAATAATTAGAATGTGAATATCATGAAACCAACCACATCAGAAGCTACTGCTAACAAATCTCATCTGTCTCTACCTTGCTGCATATTTAATGTCTGGTTTGTGCCACATTCTCACTGCTTTTGCCCCCCACCAACACTCTCTTTGCAAGATTCTATAAGTCATTAGTAAATATAAGATGGTATATATCATAGTGCACATTTAATTCTTACAAGGTTATTGTAAAAATTAAAAAAGAAATAATTTGAAGACATCCAATAGGAGTAAAAGAGAAGAAATGAGAGGATCAATAATAATTATTATCTGGCTGAAAGACGTCTGGGCACCTATATCTTTCAAGGGCCTCTGGTAGGCTCCAAATGTACATGTGTTTCATTTTTACAAGCCTTTTTTTTTTTTTTGAGATGGAGTCCTGCTTTTTTACCCAAGCTCTGGAGTGCAGTGGCACGATCTCAGTTCACTGCAACCTCCACCTCCCTGGTTCAAGCAATTCTCCTGCTTCAGTCTCCTGAGTAGCTGGGATTACAGGCACTCACCACCATGCTGAACTAATTTTTGTATTTTTAGTAGAGATGGGGTTTCACCATGTTGGCCAGGCTGGTCTTGAAATTCAGGTGATCCACACGCATCAGCCTCCCAAAGTGCTGGGATCACAGGTGTGAGCCACCGCACCTGGTCAAAAACCTGTCTTAAACTATTCCTGACATGAACAATTAATAACTCCAGAAATGGTACCAGATTGATGGTCTACAAACCCAGCAATATACTCCTGTTGCCACACATATTCTTCCCTGCACAACTTCCTTACATTCCTTACATTACTCACTCTTTAAACCCTCACTCAGTTCACGGGTCACCTCCTCAAAGAAGCCTTCCCCGCGTTGCTCAGCAGCTTGGTATAATGTCCTAACCATACACTGTAACTACAATTCTACAGTATTTTTCTAATTGATTATTTAATTTTTTCTCTTCCTACTTCTCTATCAGTTTTGTGCTGTCTGCAAATAGGATGTTTTTTTTTAATATCAAAAGGAATAAACTATGATAAAAAAAAATTATCTTATAAGACTCTGATAATGGCTGTACATCATGGATAGGCAAGAATAGATATTTCTGTAGTTCTTTAGATAAAAAGCTGGTTCAATCAGAACTCCAAGGGGGAAAAAATGTACACAATTTTGTTTTCTTTGAGGATAAAACATCTGTGACCAAAATGAGACAGCTGTTGTAATGACTTCACAGTGATATTAATATGTGGAATAATTATGAAAAACAGAGCAATCTGTTATTAAGAACAAGTGTGGCTGAATTAGAATGTGTCACTAGAATTTTCTGTAACAGTGGATCATCCACTGTTTTATCATCTTTAGAACTGTTGGAAGTGCTTTCATAACCATTATTATAGCTTGATGGCTTTATCTTCTCATGATAGCCCTGATATACCCAAAAAGATATTACCATTTCTATTTTATGTGTGAGAGAAGTAAAAATCACCGTGGTCAAGAGATTTTTTCAAAGCTCAGGATCCATGCTGCTGGGTAAAGCAGAAATGGCAAAGAAGGAAATGGAAAAGGAATTACCTGGAAATCTTTGTACAATCAGAAATAACTCCAGAAAAAAATAATGCAAAGTCAAATTTACCTCGAGCCTTTTCCCCTATATCATGTGAACTCCTGGAAACAGGTAGACCAGGCTCTCTTGGGTGTGCTGCAGTGTGGTGGCATTTGACTTGGAGTCTTAGTGGATGAAAGTGCATGAGATTAACTATATCACCTTCTGTGTAGACAAGGAAATGCTAAGTTTATTCCTTTGCTTAAGTCAATATTATTGTAAAAACACTGACTTCAGCAAAACGAGCAGTTAGGAATGTATAGAAATAAAGAAGTGTACACGTTCTGAGGGGTTTGGAACAAATCGCAGATAAAAATAAAACAAAAATATTACGGTCGGGTACAGTGGCTCGCGCCTGCAATTCCAGCTGTTTGGGAGGCTAAGGCAGGAGGATCAATTGAGTCCAGGAGTTCAAGATCCACCTGGGCAACACGATGAAATCCTATCTCTATAAAAAATACAAACAAACAAAAAATTAGTCACGCATAGTGATGCATGCCTGTACTTCCAGCTACTCAGGAGGTTGAGGTGAGAGGATGGCTTGAGGCCAAGTTTTCGAGGCTGCAATAAGCTATGATTGCACCACTGCACTCCAGGCTGGGAGAATGAGTGTGGCTCCGTCCCTTAAAATTTCACACACACACACACACACACACACACACACACACACCCATGTATGCATTAGAGAAAACTACGGTCTGTGAAGACATTGTTTTCGTTATTTAACAATTTGGTTGTCTATACATAGGTCTAATGATTTGATTTTAGTATGCTAAAATTTATTTCTACTTTATATATGTGGTTCTCGAAATTGATTTGAGGCTCAATTGTTAGAACTACTGATAAAAACAGTTGATTGTAACATATAATAAAAATATTCCTAATGACCAACACTAGTCTTCTTGCCATGCTTAAACTGGTAGATGAAAATTACCAAAAGAATTGCTTTTTGATAGTCATAAGAGGACAAATTAATTCAGTAATCTGGGTAGCTAACATCAAAAGGCAGGTAGACAGAAGGGTTAGTGGTGTAATTATTCATATTAATAGCTCTAAAGAAACATGGCTTGAATAAAATCAGGCACTTGCTGACTTTCTTGATAAAGAGAGAAAAGGAACAGAATAGAAGGACAAAACCCAAATGGAAGATGAAAAGATGAGAGCTGAAATCAACAGTGCTTTTCATTCCAAGTGGACACGGCATGGAATGGTCTACTTGCCACAGTTGCCTTTGCTGTTTGTCCCCCAGCGCCTGATGTTCACAACCACAATTTGTGGTCCAACCTGATGGATCACTGGCTGCTGCATAACTGAGCAATGAGAATCAAGTGCATTGAAACCATGAATCTTGCAGTCTGTTTGCTTTATCTACGGGCTAACGACCATGCTTTGTATCAAGGTGGTACTAGTTTAAGCTCTGACATTATAAATAGCATGACCATGTTTCCTAAAAGTTCAAATAGTGCAAATGGGAATGATACACCAAGACAGCATAACACAGATATCTCTGAAAAAGACTAAAGGACTGTGTGATTTTAACAACAGATCAAATAACACATACCACAAATTGGATCAGGAGGACAAGTAACCCAAACAAAAGCATACTGCACAATATATGGAAATAATTTGGGTTTGGGCATCGTGGAGAACAGAATGTAAAAGCACATACGGAGACTAAATCTCACAAGTAGAGCATAAGTCAAGCAAGTGCTTCCAAACCAAGCAAAAAAAGTTTGTCTTCCAAAAAGACACTGATTCGCAGATGGACATAGAGCCATTATTGTTTGAGCACACCACACAAATGAACACACATCATCCTATCATTCACTTGATTGCTCAATGAAACTGAGTCAAGTCACATTTTCTGCATCAGAAGTTGCAAGTAAGATATTTCTAGTTTGAACAAAAGGGAGAATTTTGACAACAGATGTGTTGGTCTATCTAGTGTAGAGCTGATTTTGTCAGATACTACAAACAATTGTGCTTTTTGTGGTGTATAAAGAGATGCGCCCAATTACAGCAACAACAACGTCAACAAAAATGTGAAAAATGTTCTTCTTAGCTCTTAGGTACTTTAATTTGGAGATGGAGTTTTAAGTCATCATCTTGATTTCTATGGAGATTTTAATGAAACCACAGAAAGCACAAAATGAAGATTGTTGATTGTTGATATCTTGTCCAACACCAAGTAGACTCTGCTCATCTATCTGCACACTTGGCAGAAAGTACACATACAAATGTTCACAAATTCCATTCAGACTATAAACTCTATACACCAACCCCCTCCCAGGAAAAACTTTCTAAGTGTCCTGTGTATCTTGTCGACAACGCTACTAAAACAGGGTGTGATTTGCTTTCCTGCAGTGTTGAGGTTTTCATAATTAAAGCTGTGGTCACCATTCAGTTTCCTCAAAACATAAAGCATAATTTTTTGAAATCATGGAAAGGAAGAAGACAAGATGGTTATCACTGTTGCCAGCCATAGAAAATATCTTAAAGTGCTGATCTGCTGTAAAATCATTTCAGAGTTTGGGACAAGAAGGAAGTCCCTCACTAATCTGATGTTCAATGAGAATAAAGAAAATGACTACAGTAAAAACCAGAAACCTACATGCTGCTTCTCCAAAACTGTTTGGTGACCTCTGAAGGAGTGAGGAGACTTGAGGGGGATGAACTGTCTACACCATGTGTAGGTTACGACAAAAACTCATATAGATAAAATTACATATGTGTTTGAAACGTGACTACTTTACAATTAAAATACATATATATTTTTAATTCTAGTAGTTTATATTACCAGAGATGGCAAATGAGCTAAACTGTTCTTTCTCGATTTCTTTACTAGAATTGTAAACTACCTTAATTTAACAAGTTCAAATTACCTCTGGGTTTTAAAAGCATTTTCCCTGAGAAAGAGCAATTTAAATTGAGAGACCATCCAAAATGTTTTGAAATGCTAAAAATATCAGACATCTTAGGCATAAATCCCATGATCAGTTTAAAGAAGCAAAGAACCTGACTGACAAACAGCTGGTCTACCAAAACAAGCCTGCAGATACAAGTAAATGGCAATATTTGGAGAGCAGGAAACTGATTCCTACAGGTCTAAAACCTGCTATTGCTAGTAAATGAAATTATCAGGATCCCAGGCTCTAGTACTATTGCTGAGAGGGTGTTTAGCTTGATGCTGTCACACTGGACTGACACCTGGAAGCAGTGCCATGCGTGTCTGGTAAGAGTAAAGCTGCCAAAGTGAAACTTATGTTTAATTCTGTTCAATTTTACCGCAACACGTAAACTGATGTGCTAAAGGCTACAGGCAGTCCACAGAAGCATTACTGGAAAAAGAAATTTACTAGTTCATTTTGAAGCTACTGATAAAGACATCCCTGAGACTGGGCAATTTACGAAAGAAAGAGGTTTACTGGACTTACAGTTCCACATGGCTGGGGAAGCCGCACAACCATGGTGGAAGGCAGGAAGTCAGTCACATGTTACATGGATGACAGCAGGCAAAACAGAAAGAGCTTGCACAGGGAAACACTGTGTTATAAAGTCATTAGATCTTGTGAGATTTATTCACTATCACAAGAACAGCATGAGAGAAACCTGCCTCCAGGATTCAATTACCTCCCACCAGGTCCCTTTGACAACATGTGGGAATTCAAGATGAGATTTGGGTGGGGACACAGAGCCAAACCATATCAGGAAACAAAGACTTAAAATACTCTACTAGAGCATGGACAGAATGCATTTTTTAAACACAGGTAAAATCTACTTAAGTAGTTCTATTTTTAAAATTTGAAAATTCTTACATTTATGAATATTATGATTCCTTAATATATACAGCCTAATAAATTTAAACATCCAATAAAAGGTTTTACAAGAAGTTAAAATAAATTGCTATACCCCAAAACACGAACATTAAAATACTGTTCCATTTTTAACATATATATTATTAGTTATACTCTCAATTACTATTGACACTGATGAGTTTTATCTAAACATAATTTAAGTAACAGAAAAGTCATCTAGAATACATAATTTCAAATAAAGGCCTATATTTATATTTTTATTAAAGCCATACACCTATGTATATCATTATTCATTATATAATATTGTCATGTTTTCATTTATCTTACATGGCTGTATTCTGGGTCATCTCTACAAATGTGGTCATGCTGACGACCAGGTTTATCTGCCATGCTCAGGAAAGTTACTCCATTCCTCTGATGTACACTTTCTTCAAGTACATCTTTCAGGATGATTTAAGATCCACATCCAATGCCATTCCATCAATAAAAGCTTTTTAAATCAAAGCAACCAAAATTAATAATCTCTAGTGTCCCTACAGAACATTGGATACAACTACCTTATAATTTGATTGACATTATAGATATTTGTGTGTATACAGGTTTTTCTCATCTATTACAGACAGTCCAAGGTCAGGAGCCCTGCCTTCTGTAACTTCATTTGCTTACAGCTCCTCTGGTAGATGGAGGCATTGAATTAATGATGAGTAAATGTGTTTTTGCTGCATATAATTAAATCCAAAACAACTAAATCACAAATTAGCAAATCTGCCATATGCATGCAGATAAAGTTAATAATTGTAAGCTTTATTCTTTTCAGATAATCAGAATTTTTGCCCTTGTAAGAATATGAAACACAACAATGCTGTTTGAGTGCTTTACAAGTTCTGGTTTTCATGCCAAAAAAATTAGATGAAGCTAATAACATGTGATATTTTATTTTATTAATTTGATGTTAAACTAGATAAAATATTGATTATCTAATTAAAGAGCTATCACAGAAAGCAAATCATGTACACATAATCTATGTGTAAATAAGAAAAAAGAATGCCTAAAGCTACAACTGGTGATGAATTTATCCTGTATCAAAAAGAGGAAATGAGGAAATATTAATCACATTAGTCAGGCAGCTATCAAGTCCAACTGTAGAAATTTCAAACATAGAGTCTTCTCATTGGACCCATGACAGAGTAACTACTGGCAAAGAATTGAAGAGCTTGGGAGAGGATTGTGGCAGATTAAGAACAATTTATGTTGGGGAAAACAAGAAAGTCCTGGAGATGTCTGCTTTCATGTCATCGTTAAAAAATGGCTTTGGATTCCTAAAAGTCAATTGAATTTTACAGTGATTTTGGAGTTTAAGCAAGTTTTAGGCAGAAAGAGATATGGGAATATGATGATTAATGACCAAAGGGAAAAAAATATCTGTTGCTGCAATTTGAGAAGTGAAAATGATGGAAAGAGGACAGGAGGAGAACAATGTGGAAAAGAAGTGATTTTAAAACCAAGGAATTCCTGGTAAATGAGACAATCTCAATCAGGAAGGGAAGGAAAATAAAAGAAAATATTTATGAAAATATTCAGCAGGAGCTTGAATTTTATTCTTGTTACTTTTATTGTTTTGATAATGAGTTCAATGTTCTTTGACAAGGGAAATGAAAACCATAATCCTGGCCATGACCATAAAGCTAGAGGCTGAAAGGGAATTTTTTCAGGTTAATCCAAAAAAATCGTTGGGAAAACAGTTCGAAGCAGTTTTCATTCAGAACCATTCAAAATGCATATATGTTAGAAGAGTAGTAGATTAGCAGTGATAAAATTTTAAATGTTATTAGGGCTTCATTAAATGTGTATCCACATATGTGTCTACAAGGCGTTCAGAACATACCTAACACACACACACAACCATGATGCAGCCTAATGGCAACATACTTCACCAGAGAAAAAAATGATCAACACACTCAGAAATAAAACTGAGATGTCTGATTTTTGTTTGTTTGTTTGTTTGTTTAGATGGAGTCTCACTCTGTCGTCCAGGCTGGAGTGCAGTGGCGTCATCTCTGCTCACTGTAACCTCCGCCTCTCGGGTTCAAGTGATCATCCTGCCTCAGGCACCTGAGTAGCTGGGATTGCAGGTGCATGCCACCACACCTGCCTAATTTTTGTATTATTAGTAGAGACGGGTTTCACCATGTTGGTCAGGCTGGTTTTGAACTCCTGACCTCATGATCCACTTGTTTTGGCCTCCCAAAGTGCTGGGATTATAGGTGTAAGCCACCGTGCCTGGTTAATTTTTAAGTATTTTAATTATTTTCATAAACGAATTAACTCCAGTGGTTAAAAAAGCACGTATATATGGTCACCTTATAAAATGTATTAATGTAGGACTTAAGGACAATTCATAAATGCTGAAAGTATTTGTTTTCTCAAATGTTTTAAGAATTATAGAATCTTGGAATTGACAAACTATTAGAATTAAATCCCTGTCTTATATTTAAAAGTTATATATACAATAAAGTTTTTCTTTTTTCTTTTTCTGAGAAAGGATCTCACTCTGTCAATCAGGCTGGAATGCAGTTGTACAATCATAGCCCACTGCAGTCCCAAACTCCTGGGCTCCGGGGATCTTCATATTTCACCTCCCAAACTGCCGGGATTGCAGGGTGAGCCACTTGGCCAGGCCCGGTGAAGTCATTTGAAGACACTTTGTCTCAGAATACCAGAAATTCAATTTTTTGATTCAAAATCCTAGGTTATATACCACACATGTAATCTTAAATCACTATTATACTATTTTAATAATATAATTTTTATATTATTATATAAAATATACTTATATAATATACTATATATAAAATAATGCTATTTTAAGATTATAATTTTTACATTATCATTCTGAAAATTAAGGACACTGTAAAGAAGGCGGAGATTTGAAGACCCAAGGGAGAAAATAATCAGTTACTTCTTTATGGCTTTTTTTCTTGTTATTCTTAATTTAAAATATTCCTCTCTAATTATCCTAAATTTCTTTTATGAGTATGTATTGTCTCTTTTCCTTCAGATTATAGGTGACTTTGAGATTTGTCTTTACCTTATGTCTATTATCTAGTTTAATTTTTATTTGTTATTTTAAAATAATATGATGATAGACAACTCTATTGTTCCTCTGAGGGAACTCATTATCTTTAAAACTCATTCTAATATTCCATTTAAAAGGTCAGATATAAAAGTGGCATGCAAATTATCATTCCCATCAAAACAAATCACACACAGTTTATAGGTCAACTGAAGCAATTATTATGTATAAGAATAGAAATGTACAATTGGATTTGTCAGCAAAAGCACACTGGAAGGCTTGATAATTTTACATATATTAATTCCAAAGTGGACAGGGATACAAAAATACCCCACTATTTGTTTTTGTTGTAAAAAAAAAATGATGTTCTTATACATCATTTTATATCTTAGTCTATTTTGTGCTGTATAACAGAATACTTGAGACTGGGTAACAAATAAAGAATAGAAATTTATTTTTTTTACAGTTCTGGAGGTCAGGAAGGCCAAGATCAAGGTGCTGGCAGGTTAGAGTTTGGCCTCTGCTTTTAAGATAGTGCTTCAGACACTGTGTTTTCTGGAGGAAGAGAAAGGTCATGTCCTTACGTGGCAGAATAGCAAAAGAAAGAGAATTCACTCTAGTATATGCCTTTAAACGGGGCATTAATCTATTTCTGAAACTTTACCTTCATGACCCAAACACCTGCTAAAAGTCCCCACTTCCAACACCACAGCACTGGGGATCATATTTCTATCACAGGAATTCGGCAAATACATTCAGAATATAGCAATACCTAACATTACTTTGCTGCAAGTCTCATTTATTTCTACTTTAATTTTTTTATTTCCATTATGTCACATCTTGAAGATGTTTGCTAAGAACTAAGCTGCTGGAACAGCAAATATTTTGAACAATGACTCAATAAACTGAAGTATTTAAAGAGAAGCTCTGCTTTTACAATGTCAAACACCAGGTAAATGGGATTTCATGCATTTACCAAGTCGATGTCCTCATACAATTTTAAGCATAGGGGTGTGCATTATTTAAGCTATCACTGATGGGATCAGAATTTTACTTTCTGTTGAACGTGCATGATTGAAGGAGGATAAATAAAACAGTGATTTGTTAGAAAATAACAGAGAAGAAATGTTGAGTTTTTTTTTTTTGTATTCTTTTATTCTGCAAAATATATTATTTCAGGCACTTCTTTTAATGTGAATAAGTCTTTTTAGTGTATTATAGGAACAACTAACAATTTATTTATCCAACTTAAAGGCTGAAGCTCCTGAAGTTAATTTCATTGCTTTTCAGATAAACAAATGAAAAAAGATTTTTGTCTGGGGTTCTATTTGAGTGAAGGCAGAAAAAATATCCTCTCATGTAAAAGGACTGAATAAACCTTTTGTCATTTGCAGACAATATTTGACTGAGAACATGCAAATTGATTTTAGACCCCAACTTTTGGCAGAACAACCTGTATTTATTGCTAAATACCTGTTTCGTTAAGGTCAAGAGTACAAAGCATGCATTACCCTGAATGAAAAAAGCGATCACATCCTTTGTCTTAATTAATCCTTTGGAAATTTTCATGAAAATGCAAATAAGAGAAAAAAACACTTTGATAAATCTTCCCATTAGTGTTAAATTTAGAAAAATGCAGTTCATATTATGTTTTTACCAAGGACTTTTAAGAGCTGTTTGAGATTTCAGGACCCCTCTCCATCCCTCAAGCACCTCACCCTGTAGCAATGCAAACAGTCTGACTTCAGCCCGTAATTCTCTGAGTTAAATTCCCTGGGAGATTTTTATCATGTAAAAAGATCATTATTGTTTATCTTAATTGTTATTAATTTAGATGGGTAAGCTACATAGAAAGATTTTAACTAAGATCATAAAACAAATGAGAGATATGATGGCCTTGATGAGAATATGCCTCCATGGAAACCACCTGTTCCAGGTGGTTACCATCACCACAGGTTACCTTGAACGTTCCTAACTCCTTAACCCATAACCTTGGGGCTTTGGACGCATCCCTACTTTTAAAAACCTCTTTTGGGTATTATGCTTCTTATTACCATTTAAACAACACGTTCTAGATGTTACATATTTTTTCAGACAATTAAAGAAAAGTGAAAACAGGCACATGATTAAATCTAGATGTTTCCCCCTATAGTTGTGTTTTCCGTAAAATTTAACCTCCTAAAAGCTTTCAGGAAATATAGCTAAATTAATTTTGAGAAAAATATACAAATGGAAGTGCATATGGTCCATTTCTGTGTTTATGAAAATGGTCATCAGAGAGCAACAGTTCCACAGAAGGCAGCCCCAGGTCCGGCAGTGTATCCAGCCCAAGAGGCAGCCCAGTGAATTAGTTAACTTCAGCATTGAGAGCACTCTCGCAGGCTCAGATCCCGCAGGCTCAATTCTACCACCAGGCTGGTTATGTTTACCACCAAGCTCAAAACATAAAATTGAGTGTGCATGATGTTAAGAGCGGCACGCCATCTCCAGGATCACTTTCCCAGGAACTTCAGCCAGGCCAGCTCATGCATTCCGTTTTTCTGCACAGTTCCTTCTTTAAGGCATTTGAAACTGTAGCCTTTACAGAAGACAGAAGTGATCAGACAAAACAGACCAACTTTTTAAAAGACCCTCTGCAGCTGGTATTGCTTATTGTCAGTTTTCAAAAAAAAAAAAAAAAAAAAAAAAAAAAAAAAAACTCCAAAAGGTAACAAATGATTTTTAAATTCCAACAGGTATATGAAAAGGCATGCAACATCGCTAATCATCAGGGAAATGCAAATTAAAACCACGAGGAGATATCACCTCGCACCCGTAAAAATGGCTCTTATAAAAAATACAGGAGATAACAAATGTTTGCAAGGTGTGGTAAAAAGGGCACCTTAATACACCAGTGGTGGGAATGTCAGTTGGTACAGAGATTATTTTAAAAAATGTGGAGGTTCCTAAAGAAATGAAAACTAGAGCTATCATAGGACCCCATAATCCCTCTTCTGGGCATATACCCAAAGGAGATGAAATTATCACCTTGTAAGGATACTGCATTCCTATGTTCCTTGCAGCATTATTTACAAAAGCCAAGATATGAAAACAACCTAAATGTCCATCCGTTGGCAAATGAATAAGGAAAGAGTGTGTGTGTGTGTGTGTGTGTGTGTGTGTGTGCACGCGCGTGCGCGCGCAATAAAGAATTATTCGGCCTTAAGAATGAAGACCCTGCCATTCGCGACAACATCAGTGGAACTCAAGGACATTTTGCTAAATGAAAAAGCCACACACAGAAAGAAAAATATTGCGTCCTCTCACGTACATGGGAATTTTTTCTTTTTTTTTTTTTAAGAGTTCAACCACAGAGATCAAGAATCAAGGCAGGGCACATTGGCTCTTGCCTGTAATCCCAGCACTTTGGGAAGCTGAGGCAGGCGGATCACTTGAAGCTAGGAGTTTTAGATCAGCTGGCCGAGATAGTGAAACCCTGTCTCTACTAAAAGTACAAAAATTAGCTGGGTGTGGTGGCATGTGCCTGTAGTCCCAGCTACTTGGGAGGCTGAGGCTAGATCCTTGAGCCTAGTAGACAGAGGTTTCAGTAAGCCGAGGCTGCACTCCAGCCTGGACTACAGAGTGATACCCTAATACTGGTTCCCATGGGCAAGGAGTAGGGGAGGAAGTGGGAAGATGTAAGTCCAAGGGTGTAAAGCAGCAGATTTGTGGGATGAATAAGTCTAGAGCTCTGATGTACAGTGAGGACTAATGTTCATAAAAGTTAATTGTGTAGGGACTTTTCTTACATAAGTAGATTTAAGATGTTCTTGTCATAAAAAGTAGCTATGTGAGACAGTAGCAATGTTAATCTGATTCACTACGGTAACTATTTTACCATCTACGGATCCCATAACATCATTGATAAATTTCATATGTACACAATAAAACGTATTAAAAAATCAATTCATTTATTCATTTCCATGTTGTTTATAATATAAAGTTCAAAGTTCTTGATACTGATGTTAAAGGCCCCCCCTAAATATGACCTCAACTTAACTTTTCAGTTTTATTCTATGCACTAACCTTCCCCCAAAATTCCTATTTCTATTGAATATAACATATCCCATCATGTCAAAAACTCAGTGGCGAGAGAACATCGTCACTTGAGTGGTTTGCCCAGTGACAGATAAATGCAAATGGATAGTATATAATGGAGACTCAATAAATACTGACAGAACTTGTAATAATAAAGTTTTCTTTATAGGGAATTTACTAGATATATTAATTGTTTGTTCTTAAAATTAGTTATAAAGACTTTAAAACATATTTAATGTTTTCCCGTTGGCATTAAGAATTATGATATAAAATATCTTACTACAAATATGAAGCTTTGAGAATATTTTTATCATTGTTAATTTATGACATGAGAATGCTGTATATGAGAAATGAAAGATTTGACTTAGTCCAGAAAGGCCTTCAAGTAGTATTAATTTAAGAAAATGTTGTAATATTTAATTATCTTTCCCTGAAGTAATATTTAATATTAATATTTAATTATCTTTCCCTGAAGTCAAGTTACCCATATGTGTTTTTTTCTATTCCTTCACTAACATAATTATTTTTTATTTATTCATTTATTTTTGAGACGGAATCTTGCTCTGTCACCAGGCTTAAGTGCAGTGGCGCGATCTCGGGTCACTGCAACCTCCGCCTTCTGGGTTCAAGCGATTCTCCTGCCTCAACCTCCCAAGTAGCTGGAACTACAGGTACGTGCCACCACACCCTGCTAATTTTTGAATTTTTAGTAGAGATGAGATTTCACCATGTTGGCCAGGAAGGTCTCAATTTCTTGACCTCATGATCCGCCCGTCTTGGCCTCCCACTGGCTTACAGGTGTGAGCCAGTGAACCCGGCCCCACCAACATATTTAAAAATACACTAGATTTCAAATCAAAAGAGGATAATATCTTTTAAAATAAATGGCATAATTAAGATATAATTTACATATACAGTTCACATGTTTAAAGTGTACAATTCAAAGGTGTTTAGTAAAATCACAGAGCTGCACAACCACCACCACATTCTAATTTTAGGACAGTCCTGTCACCCCTAAAAGAAAACCTGTACTTATTAGCAGCCACCCTCTCCAGCTCCAGGCAACCCCACTGTTCTACATGTTCTCTTTCCATTTCTTATTTCAGAAACTTTGTATGAATAAAAGGACAAAGTATGGGTCTCTAGTGAATGACTTCTTTCACTTTGGCATAATATTTTTAAGTTCATGACACTGTAACAGGTATTAGAATTCATTCATTTCTTTCTCTGAATAGTCATGTATACATACATATATATTTATCCATTTATCTTTTTCTATTTATCACTTGTTCAACATGTGAATCATCTCTACTTCCTAGTAATTGTAAGCAATACTGCTATGAACATTAATTTACATATTTTTGAGTTGACTCTTTTTTTTCCCATTTATTTATTTTATTGCATTTTAGGTTTTGGGGTACATGTGAAGAACATGCAAGATTGTTGCATAGGTACACACGTGGCAGTGTGATTTGCTCCCTTCCTCCCCATCACCTACATCTGGCATCTCTCCACTTGCTATCTCTCCCCAGCTCCCCAACCCCCACCGTCCCTCCCCTATTTCCCCCCAACTGACCCCAGTGTGTAGTGCTCCCCTCCCTGTGTCCATGTGTTCTCATTGTTCAAGACTCTTTTTTTAAAATTTCTCCTGGGTATATACATAGGAGTGGAACTGTTGAGTAATAGTGACTTTTAAAAAATTCTAGTTTAAAAAACTATTGTATTATTCAGAAAATATTTTTAATTATCAGGAAAAATCTTCTTCTTTTACTGATAAAATACAAAAGAAAAAGTCTGCTGAATTTCTTGCTTGTGGCCAAGTTTTAATTGAATATTTCGTTCTTTCATGGAACATGTAAAAAATACAAGTAGTCTTCATTCAACATTGAATGGAGATACTAAGTTATTTTCCAGGGAGAAAGTAATTATTCAGATCTGTAATAGAATTTCATGTTAAGCTGACCTAGGTTAAGCATTTTATTGGGGATTTTCTAGTTAGCAGGTTGTAGGTAACTATAGGTTTGTAGGTAAATACAGGTTGACTGTAAATGAATGTCAGCAATATCTAGCAGGAAGATAGGACTTCAAATTTCCTTTCCTTCATTTACTTAGAATATAGGACATTTGTTTCTAACTGGCCGAGAGAGATTCATGTATTTCATATGGTAGCATTTCTGTTTTTAATGGAAAGAAAGAAAATTAAATGAGAAGCAATTGAGGAAACAGGGTTAAGAAACCTGTTCATGTATGTTTAAAAGCCCACATCGTGTCCTTTTTTTGCTTTTTATTTTAAACTTCTTCTATTATGTCCTAATGTTTATTCTCCATAAAAAAACAAGGGGGGCAAACACAACCAAAACAGTGCAGTTCACAGCAGGGATCACAGAGCCACTTTTCCTATGGTGCGGAAATCAGGACTTCTGGTTCTTACACTGTCTCACCCTCTTAATATTGAGATTCCTTCAAACAATACGCTGCTATATTTATTGAAATCATAGGAAATAACTAGACCTCATTGTTGAATGGATAATTGAGCCACATGGAAAAACAAGTTAAAAAATGGCTAGCTGCTTTAACTAGAAGACTAAATGTTGCTCAAAGTAACTGAATGTTCCTCTAACCTGATGTCGGAGTCATCTCCCAAGACACGCTCTTGCTAGACCTTTCCGCTCTGAAATTCCACTTTCTGCATAAAAATGAATTAGCCTCAGTAATTAAAAAAAAAAGTTATAAGCTAAACTGTTCTGTCCTGTTTAAAAATACATCATGACTTTCGACAACTAGAAATATTCAAAGGAATATTTGGCCATTAATAGACGCATAAAATCTATTATGTATTATTATTGTTTTATAACACTTGAGACGGTAAACATTAGAGAATGTTGTGCTTTTTTGTGAAACCTTTAAAATCAATGTTTCAGCTCTTTATCTTGTATAAGAACAGTATTTGAATATCTGAGACTAGTCGTAAATGCTCTAAACTAATTCATAATCTATGAAACTTATTAATATTTGATGTACTCATATATTAATGTACATATATATCATATGTTGGTATATTAATGACATTAATATGATGTATTACTATATATTACATATTACATTAATATATAATCATTGCAACCACTGATGAATAATACTGATGATAAAAAGCAAGCTGAACTGCTGGCCTGGTAGGAACCAAGTCACCAACCAGGTGTGAATCTTGAGCGAGTCATTTAATCTCTCTTAAACTTTTCATTTTCATCCAGGAAATTAATTTTCACCTATTGACAATAAAATGCAGTTCTAGTATTCTGACTTCACCATTACCTTTCAAATTCACTCTGGTTTTTCTTGAGCAGTTTGCTAAAAACGCAGCATCATAGATGAGGGAAAGGCATGTCCAGGCTGTGCATGATGACAGCCTTAAAACTACACACAGACCCCTGATCTCACAATTGATGTGTCATCACCTGACAGCAGAGCCAAACCAACCTTTCACTTATTAAAAAACAAACCAGCAAAAGCTGGAAAATGCTACACCTTCCTGCTAAATTTAAAACTTGGATTTAGGAAGCCTATTTGTCTTTTGTTAGAGAACACTGCGATTATGATTGTGAAAATGAGCCCAACATCAAAATAAATGATTCTCTGTGAATTATTTTTTAACAAATTATATTTTAACAGCTAGTAAATTCAATTATACATTTGAGGTGTATATACATATACATATATATATATATATATATATGTCTGTTTAAAAACAGATTTTCTATTTCAAACAGAAATTGCCTCAAATATGCAAATTCAGCCGGCTGTTTATGCAAAAGTGATCCGCTGAGATTCTACTGTTAGCTTATATATTCATTTTTAGTAGTATTATATTTACATATTGTTTTATGGTATTATGTACAAACACATACATATGTACTCAAACATGCCAGTCTTGGAAATCTTATTCCATATTCATCAAATTGAATTGATTATACTACTTCTCACTATTTTAAGGCTTTAACTCCAGGAGGTTTAAATAATAATTATACAGCATATTAATAATAGAGAAGCTGTTGTCTAGGTTTCCTGGAGCCAAACCCTCACAACGATGATTGTTGCAGCAAAAGATTGATAAGAAATAGATTCAAAATAGAAATCCAGGTGTTAGAAAAATGGGTCCTTGAATATTCAGTCTTCAATGACCAAATACTTGTCAATTTGCCCTTGAGCTGTAGGTATGTCACACAATGTCTCTTTTACAATGTTATTTCCAGTTTCCTTTTCAAAATTTCCATTATCTTACTATATGCAGATTCATCTCCTCACGTTAATCACCATACATGGAGAAGGAATTAATACAATCAGAAGTAAATCAGCAACAAGTTATTACTAACCATTTTAAAAGATTTCCTTATAATGGATTATAAGGCTTTCAGATGGACTCTCCTTTGAAATTCCTGAAAGAACAATTGGTTTGAATTTGCCAAACTACAATTAATCTTTTTTTTTGAGTTAGAGTTTCCCTCTGTCACTGAGGCTTGAGTGCAGGGTACAATCCCAGCTCACTGCATCCTCCACCTCCCAGGCTCAAGAGATTCTCCTACCTCAACCTCTGAAGTTAGCTGGGACCACAGGCATCTGCCACTATGCCCATTTAATTTTCTATATTTTTCGTAGAGATGGAGAGGTTGCTATGCTGCCCAATCTTGTCTTGAACTTCCCAGCTCAAGGGATCCACCCACCTGGGGCTCCCAAAGTGCTGGGATTGCTGTTATTGCAGCATTTGGCCTGCAATAAATCTTATATTTTCCTTTAATAAAATCCATATCCCTGTAGAACACCTAATTAAAGCACGAAGAAGTCTGTTTTGATCATGCTGTTCTTTGAGTGATAACATTCATTTCTGCTTTTGTTTTCACACCTAATTCCCCCTCTTCCCCTTTATAACTTTGGGGGAAATCAGCAATTAAGCCCAGTTCATTTCATGATTCTGAAGAATTGCTGCCCAAAGACACTGTAAGACAAACAGAAGAGGAAAGCTATCCTATCTGGGCCTGCAACAGAGGGTCTAATTTCATTACTTTTAAATAGGAAAATCAGTGCCAGAATCACAACAGGTATGGGAAGAGTTTTGTATTCTACAGATTTCTAAGGCAGCACCAAAATACAACTGAATTTTATTAAGTACTAATATTTTTCAGACGCCACATTGCATAGTTTAAAACCTATCTAATTTAGTTCTTACTATATTCCTGCAAAATCATATTTTATACCCAATGTATTGATATAAAAATTGTTGAGAAAGTAAAAAGCTGCCTCTGCCATCATGAAGTTTGCCTTGTGAGGCTTGGAATTCTGTGGCTGAACACAATTTCACAGAACAGCAACACCAGACAACGACGTTCTGTGACCATGACAGACCAAGAGCTCTGTGTTCATGCCTGAGCACAGACGAAAACACAAACATTGTTGAAACCACAGAAATGGTCAAAATTCTCTCCATCCAATATGAAGGACTATTGCTTCCTTACAAATTACAGCTTCAGTTTCACTCAAGTCTTCCCTCCTTCTAAATAAGATTTATTAAGATTCCCCAATCATAGAAACCCCACTCCCATCCTACACATCCTGCTTCCTCACAGCACCTAGCCAAAGCAAAGCTCCACTCTTAAGCCCTCCCCAAATGATCTGACCGACGCTGAAGCTTCTAAGTCCTCCTAATACCCTCTTCTTGAGCCGTCCGGTGCTTTCCCATGCTGGGCTCCCCTTGGCTGCTGCAGCAAGAGGCCTGTTCGCAGTGACACTGCTGGAGGTGTCCACAGTGACACTGCTGGAGGGCATCCACAGTAAAACTCAGGAAGTTTGAAGTGACTTCTTCAGGTGACATATATTTTAATGAGCAGAAGCAAGTCTCAAATCCAACTCTTCTGTTGTCTGTACATTGTGTGACTAGATCACATTGTCACTCAGTGCTTATTCTACATGGCCTTAAAATATATGACATGTAATTGGAGTCACTGGAAACTCAAATATGGATTTACAGGCATTCATAGGAGAGAGAAATGTAGGTTTGGTGGAAGGGGTTGGCAAGCAAAATCTACAGAGGAGGAGAAAACTTATGCAAATATGCAGAGGAGAAAAATAACAGTGTTACAGTTACTACATAAATTCCCAAATATTCAGCCAATACCAACAAGATAATAATATTTAACAAGTTGGTTAAAGTGATACAGTCCTAAGTGCCTTACGTGAATTAACACACTTTTCCATAACAACATTATGAGTCAGATAACTATTTCTATTCACATGTTACAAATGGAGAAACTGAGGCAGGGAAACTTTAAGTATCTTTGCTAAGGTCTGTTGCAGCTGCTAAATGGCCATGCCAGGATTCAATCTTTTATGATAAAACAACTGCATATCCACTCAGAATATTGAAAAGTTTCATTTCATACATTAAAATTAACTACAATCATACTGTGATTTTTACAAGTGTCCTGTTTCAACATTTTATGAAAACAAAGTTATTCATCTCTTCAACTGTGTGTAATGCATTCATTGTTAGAAACGCATTTTGAATACCTGAAAGTAGTTACCCCAAGCACATCACCTTCACATCCCACTTGTCTGAGTAGCAGTGTTTCTGGCTGTCTCTGATGGCTTTACTGAAAGTCAAATGCCAAATATGTGAAATGTTAGTACATTTGGTTGTTACTTTCATTTCTCTCTGGAGTTTATCCCAAGCACACACTGCACTGACAAAGTGGTCTTTAGAAAAACCTGGTTTACTTCAATATCTAGAACTTGACATTGTAAGGTCACACTGAGGCAGGACAGGTGAGCCCCAGATTGGGACTCAGTGAGGGTTCTTGGCTTTGCCCAGGAAAGAATTCAAGGGCCAGTGGTGGAGTAGAAGAAAACAGCTGTATTGAGGCAGCTGTGGCACAGCTCCATGACTGCTCCTGCAGGGCAGAGCTACCTCTTAGGCAGGGAGTAGAAGCTCAGGGCAGTTCTCAAGTCATATTTAGTTCTGCAGGCCGAGGGGCACTTGCCGAAATTTCTAGGGAAAGGGTCAGTCATCAAGGGAACTTCTGGTTCATTCGGTCATTGCCATGGAAACAGGTGGTAACTAACTCTGGGGTGTTGCCATGGCAATGGAAACTGACAAGGGACTCTGGTGGGCCTGTCTTATGGAGAGCTGCTACCACCCCTTCCCTGTTTCAGCTAGTACTCAATTTAGTCCAGTGTCCAAGCCCTGCTTCCAGAGACGAGTTCTGCCTCCTACCTCAATACCTCAAAGGACTAAATATTACAATGCATATGTATTACATTGTATTGATTTTTAAAATACTTTTTGTGACCTATTATAATAAACATCAAAACAGCATCGCTTGAATTCACTTCAATCCAATATGTCTTCCAAAATAATACTTTCAAAATAAGTATTCAAAAGAACATATCCTAGTATGAAGGACTGCATAAGGACCCATATATAAGACAACACCATTTTTGATGGGGTTTCTTTCTGGAAAACAAACCTGTCTTTGATATTGGGGTCTATATTTGGGGAATTATTGATTAGCACAAGCTTACTATTTATCACTGTCCTAGAAGATTCTTTCTGGCAAAATAACTTATTGAACTGTGAATATGAAGTTAGACTCAAACCTACAGAAAAGTTGATTGAGCGATCTATTTTTGTGTTGTTCATATGCTACACATCCTTCTCCCTCTCCCATTCCAAGCACCCAGCAAGGCTTCTGTATTTCCTTGCCTCAGAGGAGGCTTGCACTGTGGCAAACAAGCCACTGTTTAAGACTGAAGCATCCTGTCTTTTTTTTCCCCTGGTACCTGAGCTAACTAAGGTTTATTACTATTGCAATAGAGGAAGGAAGTGCCTTTGAAGCATGAAGGCAAACGGAATAATAGAAAGCACAAATGTTGCCTCAAGCCTAGATCAATGGTGGGGTTCCATGAATAGAAGAGATCACAGGTTCTCTTTTTCACATTGTCCCCAGCACTAGCGCTGGCAGGTCTTCCAGAATGGCTGAAGGCACATGAAGGGATGCAAAACCAGAAAGAGGCTTGGGCCTGCAGAGAACAGGATATGTCACCCAAAAATAGGAAGAATTTTGAGCTGAAGACAATTAAGGAGAAACAGATGCAAGAAAGCTCTCTGCCCACTATTTACCTAAAAGCAGGACATGGCTTTATCAAGACAAGAGGTATCCATCCCTCCTCCTTACCAGGAAGAACAAAGATTAACGACCAAAGACAACTTTAGACCTTTATCTTCTGGAGAGGGCGCCAGAGGAAAGTACATGAACAAGCTTTGCTAAGCAGCCTTTATCTGTTGTCATCTGCCTTCCCACAAGTAGCTCTCTTAGACTCAGAGTCCTTCTCCTTTGTCTTATCATTGCTGTAAGTATTTACTATTCCCTTTTGCAAATGCAATGTAAGTTGGAATTCAAAGACACCTTTTTGAAAACTACTCGTTCTCTGGTTATTTCCCATGAATAGGTGAAATGTACATGTTAAGAAGCTTTTATTTTCCTCTTCTTAATCTGTCTTTTCCTAGAGGGTCCATTCCAACAAAGAATCTATGGAAGCTGAAGAAAAAATTACAATTCCTTTCCTACAGGTCCCAGGTAGTATGGGAGATTCAGGACATCAGACTTCAAGGGACACATGTCAATGGACAAATGGGTGTTTGGGTGGTTATTATTGGGCCTATGATTTGAGAAGCTTCTCCTCTATCTATCTATTCCTTTTTTTTTTTTTTTTTTTTTTTGATTCATCGTAAGAAGCTTGAGACCTTTAAATAAGCCCAGGTTTAAAGGCCCACTGAGCCATCAATAAAGCTGAGTACAAAATATATGGCACAGACATTATTGAAATAAATGTAAGGTAACTTTTCTCGCACACCGGAATTGTTTGAAGAAGAGATACATCTTTCACATGGAAGTGTAAATTTATATATATATATAATTTTTATTAACCGAATCCTGCCTTTCTTTGCTCAGAGGTGTCAAACAATGTGCTCAAGGTCACTCAGCAAGTAAGTGGTTGAGCTTGGTCTGTATGATTCAAAGCTTATACTCTCCCCCACTTGTCTGCTGGCTGTAGTCTGAATCATTGCGTACATGACAGATTATAATAGCAAAACGGCATTCAAGCTAGGAAAGTATAGTTTGTTGGTAGGCAATGGAGAATACAGCAGATCTGACTTTTGTTTATTTAACAGGTGTTTATCCTACGCTTCCTATGCATAGAGGAGACATAGACTCTAACCTCAACAAGGTCCAGAAAGATTAAGCTGGTTATGCGACCTGCGAGCTGTGTGGTTGTACGAAGGTGATTTAACTTCTCTAAGCAAGAGTTGATTCACTTATAAAATACAGAAAATAGGTGTACTCCTCTAAATGGAAGCTTTGAGGGTCAAATGCAGTCTTTTTGCAAAAGTGCAGTGTAATCACTATAGAAACTACTCCAGCTGAGAAAGTGCCACCCTCACAAAAAACTGGGTAGCATCAAGTTCCTGAATGATGACAGTAACGACTGTAAGATTAGAGAGGTTAGGTGTGGGAAATGGTTTGAGAGAAAAAGAAAGCAATAAACACCCCCAGAAATTGTATCTTTGGAAAACCAGGCTGATAGTACTTTGAGTATTAAATATCACTATACTGAGTGATTACTATGTTTTAGACACTATGCAAAGTTCCTTAACCCATTTACTCCTTATAGCAATCTGTTATGCGGTTATATGGCTATGATCTATACAAAACAGGATAGGAAACAGACTTAGCTAGCCAGAGACCTGCCCTAGATTAGACAGCTTCATGAGAAACAAACACTGGGTTTGAAACCAACTCCATCCATCTGCAAAGCTCATATTCCTATCTGTTCTCATTACTGATAATAACGAGGTATTCTCATGCACATATTCTGTAACACACCCATCTCAACTGTGAGTTTGAGGGATTTAGTCCACAATTGCCTCATCACCATCTTCACAACCCTGCGCATTACATGTTTCCCGCACCCCAGGAGCTGAGACAGCTCCTTTGTCAGCCTCATTTGTGGATGGGTTGGAGTAGAAATGGCCCTGTTGTACTCAGTTTTAACACAGATTTCAGGAAGAAGGAATAATTTCAGGTCTCGCAGGATGGAAGAGAAGGTAGATTCATTGTTTTAGAAGAAAGTTGTATCTTAGGCATTTACTATGTCATGAAAGGAACTGAAAAAAATCTCACAAAGAGGACGAAGAGTTGACAATTCTGGGCTAAGAAGAATAAAGAATAAAAGTAGCACATGCTAACAGAGTGACACATTTCCAGGATGGACTAAGTCAGTGGTTCTGATAATAAAATGAAAATATTCATGGGGTGGTTGAATATTTGGAGTTTCAACATTCATTGGATGGGTGGAAACTATTAGTATGACCTGCAGGGTCTGAAGGAAAAAATGGCTGACACGATCTACATGTAATGAAGAGTTCCCATCCAGCTTTCTAAAGAAAATACAGATGACGATGAGCAGAGTCAGGGTCTAAGAACTCAGACGTAGAGAAAGAAAAAGCAGAACCCAGAATAAAGAGCCTGTAAACTAACTCATCGGTGTTGCACAAAGTACCGTTTGAAGGTGAGGAGCATATGCTATTTACTTGCTGTTCTGTGCCCATCAAGCGTACCATATTAATGATCAACCAACATTCCACTGTGTAGGGAAGGTGACTTTAAATATAAGCATCTACCATGAAATGAACAAAGAAATTTCATTTAAACTAACGACTACATTTAAAATGTTTTTCAGCTTTATTAATGTATACTGTTTTCAAAACATATTGCCAGCCTTCACGTTGTTTTATTAAAATAAAAAACAAAACAATTTAAGCAATCTTGTAGCAGTTAGCAATTGCATTTATAAAAAAAAAAAATCCATAGTGGTGACCACTTTTTTAAGATCTCTATTATGAACAGACAAATTGAATTTAGCATGCAGGGACGCTGAGTGAAATCACATTCCCGCCTTCTAAACTGAGCACTACACAGAAACTCTGAAGCCCCGCCCACCATGATTTCTGAATGTCTTGTGAGGGATTTACCAATATGGAGCCATTCACTGATATTTTCCTGAATAAACATTAATGTTGGTGGTTTGTCAGTTTGCAAAAGTGGACCTGTTTTCTTTAATAAACACCAGATTTCAAAGCTTCTAAAATTTAACATGTTGGAAATTTTCAGGTTGCATAAACAGGTTTATCCATTGATTATGCTGACCTTCATGGATGAAGAGGGAGGATGGTGCCAGGCTATAGTTGAAAATGCATTCATTTATGTGACCCAGGAAGATGGTCCTTCCTATTTATATATTTCTTCCTCATTATTTATTTTTTTATTTTTAACTAAAGTTGTATATGTATGTGTGTATATCTGGGCTTCAATTTGACTGATATTTGATGATATTTGGCAAAAGATTCTATCCTACTTAGTACAAAACCTATTGAAAATATCAGAACATTTAAAAAAACAGAGAAAATAGAATTGAAAAACTAAAAGAAAACAAAAGAAATGAAGCAAAATATTGGCAAACAACAACCAGGCTTAACTCCACATTAGTGGGAATTTTTAAAACTTAAGGCCAGGCGCAGTGGCTCATGCCTGTAATCCTGGCACTTTGGGAGGCTGAAGCAGGTGGATCATCTGAGGTCAGGAGTTTGAGACCAGACTGGCCAATGTGGCAAAACCCCGTTTCTACTGAAAATACAAAAGTAAGCCAGGAGTGGTGACGCATGGCTGTACTCTCAGCTGCTTGAGCGGCTGAGACAGGAGAGTCTCTTGAACCCAGGAGGCAGAGGTTACAGTGAGCCGAGATCACGCCATGTTGCACTCTAGCTTGGATGACTGGGCAAGTCACCGACTCAAAAACAAACAAACAAAAACTTAATGTAAACTCAAAAATGTAGTCTGGAATAAAGCAGAAGATAACATAGACAAAAACAACCCATGAATCCTGCACAGAATAGAGAACAAAAGAGACAAATAGAGTTGGGAAGACTAGATGCATTGAAATAAGAAGTGAGAAATAAAATGATACAGCCAAATATGGGAAATTAGCAGTTTAACTGTTTTTTTCCTGTGAAAATATGTTTTCATTGTCTGCTTTCAGGTCAAAGAATTCATACTGGCATAGAAAGAAAAGGAAAGAGAACAGAATAGATAATATCAAATATTGCACTCAAATGATTAAAGATACAGAAGGTCATTCCTTGGGGAGCTACACATGGCACTGGTTTCTTAATTGTTCACATTTAGTCTACCAAACAGACTCAGCTGTTGGAATTTTGGGGCATCTAGGAGTTTGAGGCATGAAAGGAGTTTTTTTTGAAATGAATAAAATGAAATTTGAATAATATATGTACTTAAAAAGAAAGGACCTCTCCAAAGTACTTGGAAATAAAAATATTTTTTCACACATGCATTTGTCTACCGACTTGACTGCTATTTATTGGTTGTGCTGTGTGTCAGTTATTTTCTAAGTGCTTGGGATACTTCAAGCTACAAACCAAAGGCACCTGCTCTCCTGGAGCTCCCATTTTAGGGTGAGGGACAGAAGACACACATAAACATGATGGAAGAGTAAATTTATAGAATTTTAGAGAATGAAAATAGCTTTAGAAGAAGAAATAACAAGCAGACTTAGCCAGAAATTACACATTTACTTATTCTGGGCATTTAGGAAGCACACTGATTTTCAGATGGAACATCCTAAACAAATTTGAGAACATCATGGTCATGTACTTGGAAAAGTGAATTTGAAGTAGAACTGTACAAGATAACAAGGCCAGAGTGATTCACAGGGGAAATCAAAGTGGGATTGAAATGACAAGTGAACCATGAGGCCACAGCGATCCTGCGGGAAAGCAAATTGGAATAAGGTTGAAGTAAACCAGCAAAGCAAATGCACAGACAGGTGGTCCAGCAGCCAGAGGATGTGCATCCAAGTAGACCTTCAGGTGAGAGCTTACACAAGGGCGTAATTTATAGTTTGTCTTCAGGAGAGCTCTGCTAATACTTGGTAAAAATTGCTGAGTAATGGCTTGTGATGTGTGTTTACAATCAATTACAGCTTACAGAATTGAAATAAATAAATAAATATATATATATATAAATCTCTCTCTATATATACATACATATATACACACATACATATACATATACATACATATATATACACATACATATATACACACATATATATACATACACACATATATATACATACACACATATATATACATACATACATATATATATATATATATATATATATAATTTATGGGTGTCTCCAACCAGAACCATAATATTTGAAATTCTTGAAAAGGGAAAAAAAAATCTCGGCACTCAACTCCAATTTATTTGATTGCAGGTTATTAAAAATAAAGTCGTGTTATACACAGGATGCTGAATGAAGAAGATAATTCTTAAGTGATACTGTATCAGAGGATCTGGAGGAGAAAAAAAGCTTTTCAAAAAACACTCATTAAAGGACCTCACTACTGAAGCCAGTAAACTGCTATGTAATGGTTGACGGTAAGAATGGTGCTGGTGTCCGAGGGTGGTGGCAGGGGACTGTTTCAGGAGGACACCACTCGGTGCAAGGTTTATCGAGGGGTTTCCATCTGTCCATTATTGTGAAGGGAATAGAAGCTGTTAAACAATATCTGCTATGAGCTGGGAGGAGGAAGAGTTGCTGAGGAACCCCATTAACTCCTTCCTAGCCAGATAGAAGTTTCAACATATAATATATAATATCAAAACATTAAATGAAATTAAATCTATCACACCTAATATAAGGAACACCATTTTCTAGCCAAAGAAATGGTTCTCTTCCATTACAGCCAATTCTCTTGATATTACCAAGATAAGCAAGTAGAGAGAAAAGAAGTAACTTGAGAAACTGTGTTTGGGTATTATTCAGTTATTTGGGTATTATTCAATTAGCTAATGAACTATCAGTTAATTCTAGAGATAGTAACTATCTCAAACTGTAATTAGAGAATGAAATTTTAACAAATGTAGTGCTCTGGTTAGATTTAAGTTGCCAATAATACCCTTCATTAACTTATATGAAATATGCTTTAAACATTGGACTTGAGAAAGTAAAATGAATGCTATAAGGATTAGACTTGATTTTTTAATGCTTTAGGATGTTCTTCAGTGTCTCTGTTAACATTATAAATATTAATTGCAATTGTTGCATGAGAAAGTTATAGCAAATAGAAGTTTATTTGTACTGGCTCAAACTATACTTTTAACATTGTTTTGGGGGATTCAAATAAATAGGATTGTTTTCTACATGTATAAGAAAAAACGTACATGAAAGCAGAAACAATCAGTTGTTAAAGGGGTCAGTCATTCTGGTCCTCACTTAGGTGATGATTTTTTTAAAATTTATTTATTACACTTTCAGTACTGGGGTGCATGTGCAGATCGTGCAGGTTTGTTATATAGGTATATTCTAAGATCATGACTGAAATAATACAAATGAGTTACAGTCCTACCTGTGCAACTTACATACCTTCACTCAGTGTATCTTCACAGTAAATGTCTAGAAATAAAATGTTAAAGAAGAGCTATGATTATTACAACAAAAAGGAAGGAGGAGATTGAAGACATGCTTGAAGAAATGAGCTCAGAGATTATGAGACATCTTTCAGCACAAATTAGAAAGCAGGGAAACACTTCATAAGGTAGGATTAATTGCAATCACAGTAGCTACTGCTTACTAAAGAGTCATACAGTGCCTGGCACCCAAATAAGCTTCCTGCATCCAATTCCCCATGCATGAAGTTTCTTCACCCAATCATTAATTTATACAACCCTTACAATGTGCGAGCTCTATATACAGTGATTCTCAGCAGGGTCGCTTCTGCCGCTTGGTGGACGAACTCTTCCCTGTGTATAAATGCCTGCCCATGTATTACAGAATGTTTGCATCACCACCCACTAATGCTGGCAGGGTGCCTCTGTCTTCCAGAATGTGTCCTCACATATTTTTAAACACATGGGATAAGGTGATGCCAAGCCCAGGGTAGACTCCCGCCAGTCAGAGCTGAAAGGATATGACCTCTGACCTTGAGAGTCCATGCAGCACTGGTCTCCTCTCCAAATCTCTATGGCACAAAGCTAAGAATGACATACACCCAGTGATATGTGGCCTATACTGCATATTTTAAGATACATTTATGTACTGTCTCTAAGGTGTGCGGTCATACCATCTAAGCATTAAAAAATAGGAATACATATAAAATAAGATTTATAAGAAGTGACTTTGCATTAACACAGCATGACTGGAAGGCCTCAAACTTGCCAGATAAATGTCTGCATCCTTAAATTGCAATGTGATACTGACTCTAATATAAAGCAGTGCATCCATGAGGACGAAGTATGTGCCATTTCAATTCATCACAATTTACACAACTGGAACTTCATTTGAAACAGAGAATTCATCCAGAGAAAATCTAAATTATAGTTCATTCCACCACATTAAAATAAATAATAAATCCCAATAACTTTATACAGATTCAAAGAAAAAACACCATTTAGTATTTTACAATTTATTTCTTAGTATAATAGAAAACCTACATAGCTTTTCCCCAATCTCTGCTTAAACTTAGCAACATAAAGTAAAACTAACTTTCCAAGACTTGATACAATTTTTTCTTTCATTACAGTTTCGTACGAAATTGTATGTTAAGTTGAATATCAATTATATCTCTTCTTATAAAGCACTAGTTTGAATAACAAATTCAAATGTATTATTCTATCTTATATTTTGTGGTTTTCATAGCTTCACTCTTAATAATTAAATCATGCTTTGCTTTTATGTTTTAATAGGGGTATATACAGGTGTACGGCATGCTCTTCAAGAGGAGCTACTCTCGTCAGCTGGTTAGTGGATGGTTCAGTGTTCCACAGTTTAAACCTAAAGCAGCCCATCGCCCAAATAAACTGTACATACCTAGGAGTACAAGAAAGACTTTTTAAAAATACCTAAGCATAGACCACGTCTAATTCTGTACCTTCCTGAAAATGACCTATCCAGGAACTTGGTGGAGACAGAAGAACTGGTTCTCCTTTTCCACCTTCCTTTTCACAAGTACCCTTCTTCTTACACTTACACACACACACACACACACACACACACACACAGAGCATATCTCTCACATATCCTGAATCTTACTAGGTACCTATCTCAAGGGATGCAATTTTTCAGGTTATAAAAAAAAATGAGGCAACTAGAGATATCGTTATAGGTCATAAAGAAATAAATCCTCTTCTGCTTGCATCAGAAACGCTTTGCAATTGAAGGAGAAAATAATGGATTTATCTGTTGACCACAAAGAAAATCTAATTTCCCAGAGCTGAACCTTATTTTCCTTCTAATCCTATTGGATATTTTCTTGTATTTCATACCCTCTCCCCTACACCACTGAAACAAAACACACTTATTTTTCCTTTGATTTCTTGGGCCCTTTCTCAATCTCTCCATGTAGACACCTCACCCTATACCACCTCTTACAGTGTTTCTCTCCAATACAGTTTTAGGTCTCTAATCTTCTTTATGTGCATCCTTTAAGAATTTCCCTCATTCCTAAGGTTTCACTGATAAGCATTTATCCTTCATCTTTTCCAGAATTTATCTGTATCCATGTGTTTCTTCTCTACAGGCCACCTACTAGGTTTAGTTGAAGATAAACTTCCTTTTCAGTTCACATTTTTCTGGTCAATGATATTAAAAATTTTTCATTTCCCTAGGAGATTTGCAATATAGAGATATTTTATTTTATTTTACTATTTTATTTTATTGAGACAGAGTCTCATTCTGTTGCCTAGCCTTGAGTGCAGTGGCGTGATCTCAGCTCACTGCAACCTCCACCTCCAGGTTCAAGAGATTCTCCCGCCTCAGCATCCTGAATAGCTGGGATTACAGGTACACGCCACCACGCCTGGCTAATTTTTTTTTTCTTTTTTTTTTTTTGGCATTTTTAGCAGACAGGGTTTCTCCATGTTGATCAGGGTGGTCTCTAACTACTGATCTCAGGTGATCCACCTGCCTCGGCCTCCCAAAGTGCTGAGATTACAGGCCTGAGCCAACATGCCTCTCCCCTCCAGATTCTTTAAAAGGAAGTTCGGCAAAAATGACAAGTTGAAGAAATTTAGGAGTGTGAACTCCTAATTCAGTATGTCTAAACTGGATCCATAACTGGTTTCTCATCTCAAACTATCGTTTGTTAATTGTTACTATATAGGAGTGAATAAACCAGCTGGCAGTTACAAAGGGAGATGGATGTCAGAGGATTCAGTAGAAGAACCAATGCTGTCATTCCGAAAATCATTCAGGAAACAGTACTGGATATAATAAGGAGGGAGGAATTCAAAATCATGGTTCTCCACATTTGCTATTGCCCTGGATCATTCAAAGATGGCAAACACTGCTGCCAAACATTGCCGTCAATATGCACAGTGATTCTCCAGGTGGCATAGTTCAGTGTTCACAGGTATTTTAGAACCTCAGTAGAAAAAGTGCCCTTGTACACCACTGCAAAATAAGAGATTTCTATATACATATCCAACTCCAACTTTTCTTGGGAGTCACTGATTCAGAGTTCTAGGTACCAAGTCTAGTCAATGACATGAAGGCTGGAGCAGGAGACATTGCCTTAAGGGTAGCTGCTCTTAGCTTTCAAGTCTTGGTGTCTGGAAGGTTGGTGGTATCTACCAATGGGAATAAGGCAAATCACAATGATGGGTCCATTTAAGATAAAAATAACAAATTATTTCTGTTTGAATTTTATCCCTAAAATGAGGATCAATTTCTTTTCTGATCATGAAAATATGTGATGAAACCAAAGAAAACCAATATTTAAAAAGAAGTAATTGCATGCTATGTAATAACCTCTTATTTTCATTTTAAAATATAATAGGGATGCATTTTATATCAATAAATGTAAATCTACAAAGAATATAAAATTTTATTATATGGACTTATCTTTAATTTGTGTAGACAATTTCCCACTGCTGAATATGGAAGTGTTTTCAACGTTTTGGCTTCAGAATAATGATGAGCTTTGATTATACCTCTATATACATATTTTTAACAATTCTAAACAGTGCCATTACGGGGTCACAGGGCAGGCCAGAGGAGCTTTGGGTACTCCTTAACAACTTGCACTCAAAAATTCATTTCAGTTTAAATTTCCACAAGTAATGCACGACAATTTCTGTTCCAACATTCAGAAGTAATATGATTTTTCAAATGTGAAAAGTTGAAGATGTCAGAAAAGTCAAGCGGAAATGAGCCAGTTAATTGAAAATGATTGTCTGCAGATCAATAAAGAGGCCAGAGCAGAAAGTAGAGGTTTGAGGGCTATTTCCTTGGTTATTTGTGTGAAGTCATAACAATAAAGTAATTTTTCAAATAAAAAGTATTTGAGGGAAGATGACATTTCCAGGTTTCTATGTTAACAGAATGTCAACATTTAAAGGGTGATACAGAAATCAGAGTACGATAATCAACCAAGTGGCAGGAAAAGGATAAGGGGAAGTATAACAGAAAGGAAGGTAGTTGAGATGATTTTTAAGACAGAATTAGAATACCACATAATAATAATTAGCACTTGAAACATTTTGTCTCCCAAAGCCTCAAAGCACTTTACAGCCTAATCATTTGAATTTTAGAATACCCTTGGTACAGAGATAGTAATTCAATAGAAAAACTTAAAGAAAAAGAATAAGATGGATGGCTCAAAAGTTTATTCGACCTTGGCAATTTCAGGAACTCAAAACCTTGGGTTAAGGAAGAAAATGTTGACTCTCTGCTAAATTACTGTATATATAATATTTACGCATTCTCAGTTTCAGATGATTTCTAGAGCCATAGTTCAGCAGCTGCAGCTTAAAAGCTGTGAATTTAAACATCTCAGTATAACAGCTGAGGAACTTGTTCTCAGAGAGAGAGAGAGGAAAAAAAAAAATCCCAGAAGACACCGAGAGCTTCCAGGCTTCCAAGTTTAGCCCACCATTTCTGTCTTTGTTTTCCACATGGGGTTTTGGCAAGATTAACCTGAAGAAAATCCGGTAAATTTCAAACATTTCAAGAAGCTATATGAAACCCTATTTTTTTTAATTGCATTAAAAATTAACATACAGTAAATTTGACTTTCGTGGTGTGTATAGTTCTTTGAATTTTAACACATGGAGATTTCTGTAACCAACACCACTATCAGAATAAAGAATTTCATCACCCCAAAAAGCATCCTCATGAAATCCACTTATTGTCACAAAATCTGCTCACCCCTGACATTTCATGGCCAATACTCTGTTCTCATCTTCATAACTTTGTCTTTTCTCAAATGTAATGGAAGTGGAGTCATGGTTTGCAGCCTTTTGAGAATGACTTCTTTCACTCAGGATATGCCTTTCCGGTTCATCTATGTTGTTGCTGCGTGTATCAATATTTCATTACTTTTTACTGTTGAGTAGAATTTCATAATATAGTCATATCATGGTTTGTTTATCCTTTCACCCCGTGGAAGATACTTGGGTTGATCCCAGTTTGGGGCCATCATGAGTATAACCTCTAAAAACATCTATGTATAAACATTGGTATAATATATATTTTTATTTTTTTCTTGGTAAATACTTGAGAGTGGGATTTTTGAGTCAGGTGATAAATATATATTTAATTCTGTAAGAAATTTACCAATTGTTTAACCAATGCAGCTCTTCTATTCTGTGCTGTTTACTATTTTGCTTCAACAAAGCACAAGCTATTCAATGCTCTGCACATTTACCAGCAGTTCGTATTGTCTATATTTAAGTGTCTGTATTACAAACACTTAATTTTAAATCATTCTAATGGGTTGTGGTATTCTATAGTGATTTAAATTGCATTTCTGTAATGGCTAATGATGTTGCATCTTAACATGTGCCTATTAACTATCCATATATCCTATTTCACAGTGTCTGTACATGTTTTCTTCTAATTTTTTAATTGTGTTGTTTTTGTTTTTTAAACCATTGAGTTTTAAATGATTTAATAATATTACACACACACATACATATTCTGGATACAAGTTATTTGTTTGATATATACTTTGCAAATAATCCCCATACCCCCAAGTTCATGGTTTGTCACTTTACTTTTTAACTGTTTTTTAATCATCTCAATTTTCATGTTTTTTTAAATCGTAAGAGCTACATATTATTAATCTCATATTTTCTTTTCTTGAGCATCTGTATGTTCAGATAAACAGGAATATGATATTAAGAGAACTTGAGTTTTAAGATATTCCTAACACAGAGTCTCTGAACTCACCTCTTCTGTGAGGATTCATCTACTGAAAGCTTTTCCTGGCAGCAATGGATGTACCTGTTTCTGATGCCTTTATCTCTTAATTCTGTTTCAATTGATTGTTTTATGTTATCTGTGCATCCCTAGCAGAGAAACCCGGGAGTCCTTGTACAGGGTGGTTATTTGTGTAGATAATTTAATATGTATTATTCATCTCATGCATTTTATTCCAAGGCAATACAGCAAGCCTGACAATCTTTGAGGATTGAGTTGCATTCTAATGACAAGTAAGGTTACTGTAGGAGGATGAACACTGGCAAATTATTGTTTAGCAAGGGGACCCTAAAAGAATGTTAGGAATTGCTGTGTTGTCAATATAATTGATATGATTTAAAGATCAAAACAACAGAAGATAAGCTGAAACTATAAGCAGGAATTAACCACAGGTAGCAATATAGATCACTCATGTGTTTAGAGAGCATTAAACTTAAGGTACACAAGATCAGTGAAAATCTATACAACTTCTGAAGATCCTTTATGATTAAGAAACAGCATCTGCTGTTCAGAAAAGAAATGAGTCCAGAAAAACACTTTCAGAGATGAGACAGCTTGGAAAGTGTTTGTCTACTAAATGACAGGATGAAATTAAATTGAGAGCAAGCGTAGTCTAACCCAGTTTTGACACAATTGATCCTATGCTGAAGAACCATTAAGACTCTTGAATAAGAGCACTAAGACATTAGGACAAGCCTGATACATATAAGCCCCAATGTTTGCAATGTGTCTTTCAGAGTTATTCTAATTAACCCCAGTGAAATTCCAAACATGGTTTTTCTATTGCCTTAAGTGGTAAGGATAAAAAAATAAATGCCACATAGGACTATGATGTGCTAGTTTTTACTTGGGGAATTATAGCTGCTGACCCTCTGTCATTAGATCACTTTGATGTGTGAAAGCATGAGTGGATTTCCACTGATCTCTCTCTAGGCTTACTTTGGCTCCTTTGTGATGAATTAACAACAGCAAAAGTGTTCAGGCGACATCTTTGGGAAGATGAACGAGAAACCCTGATAGTTCAGAAGAAGAAAGCAAGCTCTGAGAGTAGCATAGGTTTGTTAGATTTTGGAAGTTTAAATCTGTAGTTTTCAAACAGTTAATTAAAACAATAAGTAAAACTATTAATTACACACATGCATGGGCGTATACACACACAAACATACATGTTTTCCATGGCTGATAATTAAATACAGATTTCTTTGCTTCAATTTAAAATACTCTGGGCAGTTTAAACAAGATATGGTTTGGCTGTGTCCCATACAAATCACATATTGATTTGTAGCTCCCACAATTCTGTGGAGCCACCCATTGGGATATAACTGAATCATGGGGGTGGTTTCCCCCATACTGTTCTCGTGGGAGTGAATATGTTTCACAAGATCTGATGGTTTTATAAGGGGAAACCCCTTTCACTTGGCTCTCATTCTCTCTCATCTGCTGCCATGTAAGACGTGACTTTCGACTTCTGCCAAGGTTGTAAGGCCTCCTCAGCCACATGGAATTGGAGTACCTTAAACCTCTTTTTCCTTTTAAATTATCCACTCTCAGGTATGTCTTTATCAGCAGTGTGAAAACGAACTAATACAAAGTCTAACTAAATCTTTCTTATTTAAAAAAAATAAGAATTCTTGTATTTCAAAGGAAGTTAGTTTACTACAAATTAATATAACTGGTAAAATGAATTAAGTAATCACAAATATAACTGAAAGAACATCTACTACTATAAAAATGCAAGTATATATAAACACAAATTTTCTTACATAGTGAATTATTTGGTAAATGTCTCTGCAACTAATCTAGACAGTAATACCATAGTCTGTATGTTAGTTATAGCAATTTTTAAAATTAACGTTAGACCTATTAGAAAAAAATTAGTTTCACAATGGGGTCAATATGTTCATGTAAATAATAAATAAAAACTGTCATAATAAACTTTGTCATAATAAATAATTAAAACTATATACTCTGTTTAAAATAAGAACCTATATAAATATATCCTAACAAGTAACTGTGTGACATATCCATTACTTGTAACTTTAATGGATTTATATGCTTTTTTTTTTTTTTTACATTAAACCATGTCCCTTTGAAGAGGAATTCGCTGGCTAAGTCACATAAACTCTTCTTTCTTTTTTACATTATGAAATTATTCGAATCATCCAAGGCCCCAAAACTCTCTCTCCAAAACAAACCTCCAGGGAAATTGCCCAGTCCTGCAGGCATTCAAGGGATAAAGGCCTGTTCTCCAGGTGTGTGAGCCAGAATTGAGAATAAATAACACAGTAGGTCCTGAGGAATTACCCCATCAGAGAAGGACAGCAGATGACACACCCTCATGACACAAACTGATGGCAGGAGTCACTGACGTAGGTAGAAGAGTCATTTATAACACTGCTTATCATTGTGATGATTAATTAGTATGTACTGTAAAAGACCCAGCACAATCACTTGTAATTAACCCACTACTGCTGCTAAATAACCAAAGAAACCAAAGCACAACTGAATATTTTCATAAATAGAAAAAGACACAATTCTTTGAATCATGAACTGTTATATATATAGGAAGTATGTCCTCTGCCCATGAAACATCTTCCTGGCTAACCCTGTTTATTTTCCAATTAAAGTATGAATTCTATGACCTTTTCTATGGTGTTACTCAGCGTCACCTCTGTTTTCCCACAGTACCCTGATCAGAGGTTTAACCATTCATTTATGTTCTATGTCATTTGCTTAACAGTATCTTCCCACCAGAGAGAGAGAGAAGCCTAATGTTGGAAACTTTGTCTTAACCGTGTTAGTTCTCTCAGTGCTTAGAATGTGGCTGGCAGACTCTCAACAAGTGAAGGAATGGGTGAATACTTGCATAAGTGAATAGTTATTCAAGAGCAGAGAAATGAGACCTTAGTTCTGGTATCAACAAGTTGTGTGACTTTGAGAAAACACTTAACCGATCCAGGCCTTCAGATAAAAAAGATGACATCCCTTCATCTAGTGGCCATGGGGCTCCAAGGTATCTTTCCATAAAGAACCAAAGCCAAACTCACAATTTGCCTAAACTGCTATTCTCAGCTTTCAAGAGGAAGATGACTGTTAATTCCTAACAGTAAGAATAAGAAGCAAGTGTTTTATAGACACCTCATGCCTTCTTCCCACAGCTCACTCAATCAGCAATATGGGCTCTCTTAGCTCCAACCCACAAATGCCCACCTGGGCGCCTTCACCTTGCTCTCTTTCTACCCTGGGCCACTCTCTCCTGTCTAGTTACCAGGCAGGCTCAGCCTTGTGCTTTATAGCTCAGTCATCTACTTAAGGGGGCCCCAAAGCTCTATCCAAAGACAAAACCTCCATCCCAGCAAGATAGTCTGCCTTTGTTTACTTCATAGCATATATCCCAATGCATAACTATTTTTATATTTGTTTTCTATTTACTGCCTGTATCCCCCACTAGCATGGATACATTTAAGCTACTTGATCATCCACTGTATCCCCAGAGCCATGAAAACATCATACATAGTAAGTGCTCAGCAAATACTTGTTAAATGAATTAAATATATCCACAGAGAGTGAAGCAAAATCCAAGACATTACTCTATAGTATTTGTAAGATTTTTTTAAATGATAAAATTTTAATGTATGAGCTATTATTATTTTAATATATTCATAACACATGCATGTTTGCAGATGATGGACTCTTTCCACATAAAAATGCCATAGTACAAATACTATCTGCTAGAGCAGCCCAGCAGCTAGCACATGATAAATAAGAGACAACAATAGTATTGCAAATCACCACAGCTATAGGGAAAACATAATATCACTTACATCATATTGATGTAAGCTGAAATCTGTCCAGAGCTGAGGCTAATCATTTATGAAAAGCAGCTGACAATATACAAAGAAAAACAAGCATCTAAGTCATATATGAACTATTTTCACCATTCCCCTTATAAAGTTTTAAAAATAATATGAAAACCATCATGATTGCCTGAAACGTAAAAAGAACACTGACAATTTTTATTGTGATTTTTAGTGGAGAAATTTGTTATGTAAAAACTGTTAAAGAGATAGTCTTTGTACTCTAATATAACAGCTGCTGAACATTGTCATTCACATACAAGTGTCTACATCTAAGATATTTTATTAAGATGCATTCCTGTAATAGGAACTACAGAACTAAAGAGGACAGACTTTTAATATATATTTTAACATAGCTCTCCAGAAATGAAAACTTCTTGATCACTGATGGAGTTTGGATATTTGTCCTCATCCAAATCTCCTGTTGAAATGTAACCCGCAGTGCTGGAGGTAAGGATTACATTTCAACAGGGGATTTGGGAGGTATTTGGATCACGGAGATCCCTCATGAACAGCTTGGACCATCCTCTTAGTGAGGATAATTCCTGTTTGAGAGAAAGTTTTCTCCCAATGATGAGTATCACATCACTCATCTTCCTCTGAGTATGAAGAAGTGAGCTCTTCCTCTGAGTATGCGGCACCTCACCCGAACTCTTTCTCTTTTGTTCTGGCTCTGGCCACATGACAAGCCTGCTCCTCCTTCACCTTCCACCATGATTGTAAGCTCCTGAGTGCTGCCCAGAAGCCAAGCAGATGCCAGCACGATGCTTCTGGTAAAGACTGAAGAGCCATGAGTCAATTAAACCTCTTTGCTTTATAAATTATGCAATTTCAGGTATTTCTTTATGGCAATGCAAGAATGGCCTAATATAATCAGTGACACTCATCATCAATATTCTCATATTAATTGCTCCAGTTTGTTCAATTCAGTATCAAAACCAGTCAATTTCTGTTAAACTCACATTAAATATTTGTATTTTTTAATTTTATGAATTGTCTTTTTTTCCATTTTTATCTCAGTATGCTCATCTTTTGTTGCTTTTTGAATGGAATATGTGTTGCAAGTAATTTTTCCAGCTTCTCATTTGCATCTTAATTTTATGATGATGGTAGATATGCTGAAGTTTTGCGTCCTGTGAAGTCTTATCTACTGATATCCCCCTTAGAATTTTTAAAAATTAATTTTATGCTTACAAATTTCTCTGCCATTTTGCAATCTTATATTTACGTATTTGTTTTCTAGATGACCAGCATGTCTTTTTCACAGTCAAGTTTATAATACAGCTGAATTCGTATACTGACCTAACTTGAAAATTTTCTCTGAAATAGTGAGTTATCCAAGAAGCATTTATTGGAAAATGCTCTATTTCCTAACTGCCTTATAAGCCACTCTATTTATTGTACGCTAAATGCTTTGAAGTACTTGGTTCTGCTCCACATTTCTTGTAGTCAACCAAGAACAAAATCAAAGAGAAAGAAAGTGAACAAAAGTAGAGTTTAAAAAGCTACAGCCTTTCAAGGTCAACATCTTAAAGTAAAACTGCATCATTTTATTTGAAATCTTATGAATTCCTGCAATATAAAACATATTCCTATTCAAGAATAGGTATTAAAGAATCTATTAAGAAATCTCAATGATGTTTGTTTCCCTTGGCTGAGCTCTCATAATGGACTGTTTTGCTACTTACTTTCGCTGTGAAGAAAAATCACTCCTTGCCAGTGTTTTCTCAGTGTTACAACGTTTTTCCAGGAAGTGTTCATTTTAGTGGTGTGTGCTTCTTCATCAACAAACATGAAATTTATCTTCTTAAATATCAAGAGTTCAGGTTATTTCAAAACCTAAGGCTCACAGCGTGGTATAGTCGAAAATCATACTCAATAAACTACTGGAAAATTAATCAAATTATATTACATGAAGTTTTTATATACCCATATCTTTTAAATGAGGTATTTAAAATATTTGATAATCTCTCAGAGACCTCATTTCAATTTTGGTTTTCCTGTCTCATGGCCCATTTATGTGACAAGCCTGGGATATTAACGAAATTCTCAAGGACTTTAATCGTCAGAAAATATAAACCCCTAGAACGTTAGCAATTTAGAAATTATTTAGAAATATAATATAGTTTTGTGCTAGTTTCTAATGTAAAATTGCAATTATGTGAATTGAAGACAAAATGTTGCCACCTAGACCGACTTCAAAAACCATATTTAAGTTAGTGGCAGAACTGTTAAGAAAACAACCTAAAAACAGTAGCTATTAACATATTAAAAATGATATACAAATTAAGCATAAATGCTAAGCTGAAACTTTAAAATATCATTTAGAAACCAGATGCTTTGGCTAGAGCCAATTATTGCCTGTCTGCCTTTTCTTTTTTTTTTTTTTGAGACAGAGTCTTGCTCTGTCGCCAGGTGCCGGGCTGGAGTGCAGTGGCCCGATCTCGGCTCACTGCAACCTCTGCCTCCCCAGTTCAGGCAATTCTCCTGCCTCAACCTCCCTTGTAGCTGGGATTACAGATGCATGCCACCACACCCAGCTATTTTTTGTATTTTTAGTAGAGACGGGGTTTCACCACGTTGACCAGGATGGTCTCTATCTCTTGACCTCGTGATCCGCCCGCCTTGGCCTCCCAAAGTGCTGGTATTACAGGTGTGAGCCACCATGCCCGGCCTGTCTTTTCAATTTAAACTTTTATTTAACCCATTCTACTAAAATAAATATCCCTACTAGAAGAGATAGTTATAACCTCACTTTTAATGAGGCTCAGTTCTACTCCTTTCTTTTTTCTCTGTTTTACATGTTTTGATTGTGTGTAAAGTGACTCTTAGAAACATTTATAGAAATTTACACATTTGAAATGCATAGTGCTATAATTACATGAGTGTAGGTTCTTTGTTATGGTTGGAATGTCAGATCCTCCAAAATTCATGCTCAAACCAAATCACCACAGTGACAGCATTGAAATACAGGGACCCTGGGAGGTGATTAGGTCATGAGGCTCCTTCCTCAAAAATGGATAAGGCCCTTCTAAAAAGGGCTTTTAGGTCTCTGTCATGTGAGGACATAGCCTTCCTCCCCTACAGCAAAGGCAGCCCTCATCTAAAAACCAAACATGGCTGCACCTTGATCTTGGACTTCCCTGCCTTTTGAATGGTAAGAGAATAAATTTCTGTTCTTTATAAATTATACAGTGTATGGTATTTTGCTATAGCAGCACGAACAAACTAAGATATTCTTTGATATATGTTCAAATTAGAGATTCTGTGAATCACATAATTACTAGGATAGGACTTGGGGAAGTATTCAAAAGGCCTTCTTCTGGAAAACAAACAAAAAACTCTTTACCAAAGCAACACCTTCAAATCTGTCTTCTGTTGAGCGTCTGTGGTGCTAACATGACACCACCGAGGTTCTCATGTCTTTGGTTAAGTTCTCAGTTAAAGAGCTCAATATTTCTAAGGAGTGTCTTTGTCATTGAAAACATTAGGTAAAATCAGTTCTATGGACTGTTTGAAAACATAGAGTTAAATTAAAGGGTAATGGGGAGGAGGAGAGGCAAAAAGATCTATTGTGACTTGGGGAGAACCAGAGGACTAAATGTCCTGCAAAGAAGAAAATTCTCTGCACAATGGAGAGGGAGACTGAAGAGAGCAGAGAGAAACAGAACGTGAGAGGCAAAGTCAGGATAATGGTCGTGGTCATTATCCGAGCATCATCAGCATCACTTGGAAATGTTTGTGAGATACATAGGTCCTGGGCCCTACCCAGACCTATGCAATCAGAAGCTCTGCTGTGCTGCCCAGATGTGTATTTCCACAAGTCCTCCAGATGACTCTGGAAAGCACAAACTTTTAGAGCCACAAATGTGTTTACTTCAGAATTTTTGCTTCATCTTCCAGTTAAAAGTAATTTTAAAATTGCTAACACATATTTATATTTATGTCTATGTATATTAAAATTTTCCTTTAAGAAAAACTATTTTTAATCCAGTTTAAAAAAGAACGAAAGGAGAGAGGGAGATGGGGGAAAGAGAAGTAAACAGGACAAAAGTTAATATGAAATGCTAATGTTCTTTTTTTTCTTCTTCCAGCTTTTAAGTTTAGGTGTATATATGCAGAATGTGCAGGTTTGTTACATAGGTAAATGTGTGCATTGGTGGTTTGCTGCACGGATCAACATATTACTTAGGTATTAAACCTGAAATGCTAATTTTATATTATAAAAGTAATCCAGTATTTCACATATGTTAGCCGAGGAATTTGTTAAAACATGCAGACCTCAGGCATCTCTCTGAGGAATCTGGGTTAAGTAGGTACAGAGCTGATGCTGACTGTATTTCAGACAAAATACGAACAGTGACTGACGCAGGAGACCCCTGAACTACTACATGACATTTACTGACCTGAAGCTTCTCCTCTGGATGGAAAGATAATTATTTTTTTGATTGTGTGCTAAAGGCCAGAGTATCCAGTGTAAGTATTTTTTCTTCTGACTCAAACACATCCACATACTAAGATTTCTGCAGGTTGTTGGTGTATAATATTTGCCTCAAAGCTTTTAAGCATCCAGATCAGCCACTTTTAATAGGAGTGCTTCATAAGTACTATCTTAGCCCAATTTGGAAACTATCTTAAACATGTATTCCCTTTATGTATGCCACTAGTTTTATAACTGAGATGTAACATTAGATTAACCTTTAGCTTCATTAATGTAACTTTTTAATTTAGTGAATGGAATCAATTTTTCATCATGCCACTTACAGATCTGAATGGAACTGAGATTCATTGAACATTTGATTTCTATAGTAACAGAAGATTGTTTTTCACTTTGTTGTTCCTACAATATTTTTACAGATTTGTGCTAAAAATAATATAAATGTCATCCTATACTGGAAGGTGAAATTCAAGCCTCCAGGGACCATCCAGGCAATAAGAATGAGAAGCAAACAAGGACTCCATGGAGACCCTGAGGATGTGGTCAGCTTCATAGTCCAGCCTGCAGGCAGTGGCACTAAGTGTGTCAATGCACAGCACACAATAAGTGGGGCCAAATTCTTCAAACCTTCACTGAGAGCAGTAGCTCATGCGTGTAATCTCAGCACTTTGGGAGGCTGAGGCAAACAAATCACTGAGGTCAGGAGTTCAAGACCAGCCTGGCCAACATGATAAAACCCTGTCTCTATTAAAAATACCAAAATTAGTTGGGCATGGTGGCAGGCGCCTGCAATCCCAGCTACTCCAGAGGCTGAGGCTGGAGAATTGCTTATAGCCCAGAGGCAGACGTTGCAGTGAGCCAAGATCGAATCACTGCACTCCAGCCTGGGCAACAGAGTGACACCCCATCTCAATCAACGACAACAAATTCTTCAAACTTTGCAGAGCAAAAATAATCTTAATTAATGTGTGAAACTGTCTGATTTTTGAAGACCTTCTGGATCCAACAAAATGTCTGAAGACCATAATTGACTCTCAATTCTTCTATTTTCTACATCTGACCAACTTGTGCCTATATCCCAATCAAGCCACCTAAAAATGCATTTCTGTTTGTATAATCTATATCCCTCATTCGGAAAACTTCTTTTCACTCTTCATGCTATCTTCTCCATAAGTCTTTCATGGATCAGTAGACCTTGAACCACTTTCCTATGAATCCCCATAGGTGTATCCACTAAGTGTATTTTATAAAACATTTCCATATGCAAAGATTTAATCAGCATAATCCTACAACATAGAAAACATTACTTTTCTTATGATAAAGGTGAAGCTATTGGAGCCAAGTAAATGAAGGACCTACCTGGCATTATAATCATATGATCTCACAGGTCCTGTTTATCATCAGACAATATATTTCAAGATTCAGTCATTAGAATCAGACTTCAGTTCAAATACAAATTTTCACATAAAAACTTGACAAAAATTGCTTAATTTCTCTATGCTACTGTTTACTTCTCACTAACATGGGGATCCTATCTGTTCCACAGGATTGTTGTAAGAATTATAACAGATAATACTAATAAAGGGTTCAGCATAGCACTTGGAGTATAGTTAATGGTCAATATAGCTTAGCTTTCATAAAAATGATCTAGAAATCACTTAATAAATAGTACGTATTCTTATTATGACCATTCATTCATCCATTCATTCATTCATTCGACACTCAAATATGTATTTAGTATTTATCTAACTCAAAAAATTTTGCTAAAAACTTGGTATGTACACATTAGTAAACAACACAGATATGAACTTCTTATTTTTAATTCATTACTGGAATTTGGGTACTAGGCTGCATATTCCTCAAAGGGATAAGCTGCCTTATCTTTTCTTTTCCTTAAGTACCTAAGTAGGCTATTTTCTTAGGCTGTTTTCCATTGCTATAACAGAATATCACAGATTGGGTAATTTATAAAGAAAATAGGCTTATTCAACTCATGATTCTGGAGACTGGGAAATCAAAAATCATGACATCAGCATCAGACAAAGGTCATCCCACCATAGAAGAATGGAAGGGAAACCAAGCATGCAAGACAGAGCAAAAAGGAGAAGCATACTCACTTTTACAACAACCCTTTCTCACAACAACAAACCCACTCCCGTGATAATGAAACATGAATCCATTGAAGAGGACTCTGCCCTTGTGACCCAATCACCTCTTGGTAGCCCCACTTTCCAACACTGTTGCATTCGAGATTAGGTTTCCAACACATTAATTCAAGAACCCATGCAAACACCTTCAGCATAGGGTTGACAATCAAAGAATGTTTGCTCAATTCAAATTAATTTTCTTAAACTTATTTTTCATCATAAAATGGGGAAAAATAAGAGATGCGTTATGAGATGACTATTATAAAACAATACATTAATATTCTGAAACAGTATAAAATAAAGATATTATATACAATTAATGAAACAACTGTTTAACATTATTTGGATATTTATTGGCTCTTTGAAATGTTCTAAGTCACATGACTTATGTTTGTGCCTGAAACGGTTATGATTTTGTGTCTAAACCATAATTGATAAAGTTAAGACTCAAAATGAGGTCTCTGACTCCAATTCACATATTCTTGACTAGTATGAAGTACTGGTTTTGCTCTACATTACTGAGATGTATAAACTTAGTCATTTTTCTAGTATTCCTAAAGATAGCACAATTGTAACAGTTGATCACTAGCTCTAGTTAATGAATAATTTCTTAAAGTATCATTAAAAAAAAAACAAGAGGAAAACAACAATAGATATCCAACAGCTTTTGTTAGTCCAGTCAGCATTTATATAAAGTTCTCACTGGGATATATTTCTATCTGGAGTTCTAATCACATCATCTGAAATATGTGTGTGTGTGTGTGTGTGTGTGTGTGTGTGTGTGTATACATATATAGAGAGAGAGAGAGAGAGAGAGAGAGAGAGAGAGAGAGAGGTCATAGACAATTTGTAAAGCATTATGATTCTATAGGCAATACCCAGCAGAATAGCACAGCTAAGTCACTGCTTGTTATGATTCAAGAAATGCTCTCTTTCTACCTTTGATGGTTGTGGATGGCATTCTCTTTAAGCATAGTAGGAATAGGATTTTACACAGAATGTTTGTCAGGGCTCTAGTCCACTGAAAAGAAATGGAATTCCAGGTTCTTCAACCTCTGCTAAATTGAAATATTTAGCATACAAAAATAGTTTATTTTGATAAACTTGAATAGACTGCCTCTGGGTTTAATTTCAGATGATTTTAGTATACTTATACTATATACATAACATTTAAAATTTCAACTTCTCTATCATGACCAAAAGGTAGTATCATATATCCTAAAGCTGCATTCTTGATTTCCTAAAGTAAATATTTTATATGTATCTATACATGTTCACTGGAAAGAGAAAATACAGACCTTTTAGAAAAGAGAACAATTTGCTTTTGAAATCCTGGATTAATTGAAAGCTCTAGTGTCAATTTGTCAATTTCCACAACGACTGCTGGTACTGGTATTGCCTGAATTTTAAAATGTTGGTTTCGTTAGGGGTAAAAATCATTTAGTCTTATCCTTCACTCTCAACATTTTATACAAACTAAAGTTCTCTAATTTCCAAACTCCTGCCAACACAGCAAGTCTTAAAGTCTGGGATATATGTGTGCATGCTGATGTATACATTGGCCAAAAAAATGTTTTCAGATATTCCTAAATAAGAAACATTTAAAATACACAAACTTGCATACATAAACTTATTTAGAAACGAGTAGATTCTGTTTAAGAATCCACGAAACCCTCTGGCACTCTTTATAAAAAGACAATTCCAATAACACTTCATTAGGGCATACCCCTGTTAAATTAACTTTACAGACTTCTAATGGATTTCTTAATTAGACTTGTTATTAACAAGAATATTAAATGAATTAAAAATAGCTCTGACAGCCACTTGTAATAAACAAAAACTGAAAAGCAAGATTTATGCTCTTTACTTTTCCCTACTCAATCCAAAGCTTTTAATAACCTGACAAATGTACTGCAATTAATTATTCAACTGTCAAAGAATAAAAAGCTTGGATTGTTACGTCTGCTTAAAAAGGCATTTTCGTTATTCCAAAGATGAGTCTGGTTACTGGAGCTGTTCTTCTAGTCTTGCTCTTGAAGAGGCCGTTCCAGCTTGGCTGGTACAATGTCCTAAATACGGTTGTTGTTTAAGGACTTTAATTCAGGATGTCTCTATCTGCAGAAGTACCCCTTCTTATCCTTGGTTTGCTAGATAAAAAGAAGTGCATTTAATCAAAATAGAAGAATAGTTTAATTCAAAACTCAGAACTCCTGAATGACCAATTAAAAAGAGAAAGAGAAGGAGGAAGGAAGAGAGAGAGGGCACAAGATTTTCCCCTTTGGACCACACCAAAGACCTAATGATCTGATACTGACTTTAAATACATATAGTTTTATATATGCACTGTGCCCTTCATTTTTATTTTTATTTTGGTGATGTGTGTGCGTGCAGGTATGTGCATGTGCCTTTGCAGGTAGTGACATGACAGTCTAATATAAACATGGAGCAACAGATATAGAAAAGGAAAAAATATTGTGTTTCCCCAGGATAAAGAAGAGCAGATTTTGCTGTACTCATTGACTGAAGCTCTATTCCTCAATGATGATGGCTTTGTTTCAGTGAGCTTTTAAGTATAGCTCAAAGACCTAAGTGTGGCCACCCTCCAGGTTTGCCAAGAAGTCCAAAGGGTTCCTTGATAACTACGAATAGGGAAATTTCAGAAAGCAAACACTGTGGAGCTGAAGACATCCGCAAGATCTCTGTGGAGTCCTCATTTGCTTCTCTCATTCTTATTGCCCGGATGATCCCTGGAGGCTTTTGAGTTTGATATCCCAACGCAGGAAGTAAAAACCACGCAAATGCTATCAAAGGATAAATGGGAAACCAAAATGTAGTTTATCTATACAATGGAATGTTATTCAGTCGCAAAAAGGAATGAAGTACTAACACATGCATGCTACCACCTGGATGAAGTTGGAAAGCATTATGCTAAAGAAACAAGACCCAATAAACCAAATATTATTTGATTCCATTTATAAGAAATGTTCCAAATAGGCAAATCTATGAGACAGAAAGTAGATCAGTGGTTGTTTCAGGCTGGTGGGGGAGGGAGACAACGGCACTGTAGAAAGACAGCAGCTAAAGGAAACTGAGTTTCTCTTTGTAACGAGAAAATGTTCAGGAATTGACTGTGGTGATAGTTTGACACATCTGTGAATATATTAAACCCCCCTGAATCATATACTTCAAATGTGTGAATTTTATGGCATGTCAGTTATAAGGCAATAATGCTGTTTTTAAAAAATTAGTGGAATCAGATATGGTCCAAATGTACTTTTTCCACTTAAAAAAACCAGACTTCAACATCAATATCCCTACTCAATCAAATGTGTTTATTTTACATGTGATTAGTATAAAGTCTGAGTCCATAAGTTTCCATTAAGAAATCATATTAATTAAATGTAAAATTAAAACAATACATTAGCTGTTCTATATGTATTGCCGCTGGAGTATATGCTAGTAATTCTATATGGCTACTCAGCAAGTAAAGTTGAATTCTTTGCTTCAAGTTTTACTTAGAAAATCTATTAACATATTGTAAGTTTAGGCAACTGAGAAGACATTAGCATTTATCATTTGAAGTCATGTTTCCAGAACATTAGAAACCATGGCATTAAAATAGTTTATATTTCTTGATAATTATATAAATGTTCTTCAGTCTATTTATTACAACTTTTCTCCTAATTTATAGTAATCACTGTTCTATCATCTTGACAAACATTATTGCCATGTTTCTTGTACCTGTTTACTAAAGAGCCTTATATCTGCTTACTAAAGAGCCTTAATTCAGACAGATATTTTAGCTGAAATCACTCTACTTGCATTCCAAACAAAAGCTACTTAACAGAAAACCTGAATATTAACTTAAGAGCCAAATGACTATCTTTTGAAAAAGTGAATTTCACAATATTCACATTTAAAAGGGATATCACTAAAACTAAACTTAAATGTAAATTAAAGGATAACGAAAAATATAAATTAGGGTATGTTTAGCATGGAAACTTAAAACTAATGCTACATAATATGTTAGGATTTCATTTAGCCCACTCCATATAAAGTTACAACAACCACAAAACAAAACAAAAAACCACGTATCATGAATTCAATTGTAATTAACTTAAGATACCATTCAGGCTTACTCACAGAGGAAAGGATCTATGTCTGTCCTGTTCTTTCTAAATAAAGAGGCAGTTATAATTCAGCCATAATAGATATCCACTTATTAGATATCTTCCTAGAAAAAAATCTGCCATTATATACACAGAAGCTCCTTGACTTACAATGGGGTTGTATCCTAATAAACGCAACATGAGAAGTATTCTGCCAATAAAGCATTTAATATTTTCAGAAGCTCATCATGTAGTTGAAAAAGTGTAAGTTGAACCATTGTAAATTGTGAACTGTCTGAATATATATATGAGACAAATTTTAGACTTCTCAAACTAAAGAGTAATTTAGAGGTGCAGAGAAAATTAGAAATGAAATGGTGGAAATACAGTGGCAATTTAGTGTTAAAATATCTATGGTTGATAAAATAATTTTATCATCAATTATATATAACCAATTTTTAAAAAATCTAACCATGGAGTAGGGGTGATGTTTACAGTCAGTGAACAACAATCTAAACATCAAAACATAATGTATTTTGATAAACATATCGGAATGCACCCTTCTGCTAGAATTAATGAGATAATTGAAGTGTACAGGCATGATAATAGCATGCTATATGCAGAGCAATCTAAACTATGAAGTCTTTCTAAATAAGCAATCTCTTTCACTCACATAAAGAGGTAAGCTGACGGATGCTTTTAGCTAAGTGGCCTCAAACACAGATACTCTCTGGGATACCCAAAGAAAATACCATTTTGACTTTGCAATATCATTGAGTTAGGAAAGCTTGGCATTTGCAGTATTTTAATATGCCATATATTCCCAGTTCAGAGACTGCTTTATTTCAAATGAGTCAAACCACAATTGAAAATAGATGGGTTAACTATTCAAAATAAAGAAAAACTGTAATTTTGCCCAAATATTCCACTAAACAAAATTATACCTCAGAGACAAAATAGAAGCTTGAACAATTTCCGAAGTCAGAATTCTAGTTCTTTCTGAACATTTTTGCTGCGAATCTTAGACAAGTTTAGAACCTAACAGTCCATATCCTGATTTAACTGGCTACAATGCCACCAAGGGCACTCAGCAGCCATGACCCCTCACAGGACTCTTGATTCTACCATCACCTCAGTGTAGCAACTTTTCAGTTTCTTTTCAGATTCAGGGAGGAGCCTATTATTGACATCAACCAATGCTTTGTGGCAGGACTTTTATCCCTGCCTTGAAGGAGAAAAATTGGGGGGCATTCTGCACATTACTAAAGAAGTAGAAAAGAGATTCATTCATAAAATATTTGGAACATTAGTTGTGTGTCAATCGCTGTGTGAGGAGCTGGGGCTAGAGGTGAATGGAATGGAGATCACTATCCTCTGCAGAAGACAGGCTCAATGTCACACAGTCACCAAAATAAATGTTCAGTGACACACTGTGCTGAATTCCCTAAAAAACACACACAGTTTGTTCTATATTATGGGCTGAGTTGTGCCCTCAAAATATATGCTGACATACTAACCTCTAGAACCTATAAAGGTGATCTTATTTGGAAATAGGTAGTCAAGTGAAGACGCAGTTCCTAGCGTGGAGCCTAATCCCATGTAAATAGCATCCATATAAGAAAAAACATAGAGACTGACACATGCAGAGGGAGACACAGGGAGAATGCTGTGTGCTGACAGAGGTGGGGATTGCAGTGATGCACCCAAACGCAAGGATAGCCTGAAACCCTGGAAGCTAAGAGGGGGGCAGGAAACGAATTCACCTCTGGAGCCTTCAAAGGGAGCACAGAACCCCAACACCACAATTTCAGACTTCCAGCCTCCAGAGGGAGGTGAGAATACATTTCTGTTGTTTTCAGCCATCTGAATTCAGGTGTTTTGTGATGGTAGCTCGAGGAAGCCAACAGACTATAGCAGGGCCTGTGTTTATCTCAGGAGGGAAGGACTAGCTCAGGCAAGAACTCACTGAGGAAGGATAGTTGGAGTCTGGGATGCCTAGGGTCAGAGCAGATAAGGAACTGGAGGTCAAGTGGCATTTCCAGGCAGGAACCAGCATGACCTGAAAAGCTGAGGAAGCAAGACATACCATGCATCCCAACAGGAAGAGATGGGTGTCAACAATGCTTGGAGAACGTAGGCAGCGTGGGGTGGAATAACGCAAGATAGCAGGCAGTGCAAGATGGTATGGACCGAGAAAGAAAGCCAAAGGGCGGATTCTATGTATGACTCTCTCTTCCTGCACCTCCTAACACCCTGGAAGAACATGAGTAAATGCTAATCTCCCAAATAACTAACATCCCTACTAACTAGTTTGCCTCTGTACAGGCTTCTTCCTCAGAGCAAACGTCTTAAATGATGTTGCATTTTTCCAGGCTTGTCTTTGTCAGATAAAAACAGGAGCTTACTTTATATTGGAGTGTTCAGGGCTCTGGGTCAAGCATTGAAGAACATTTTTCAGCTATCCTCATGGTCCTCCACAGATCACCTCAGACTGCTGGGCCTTCATTCTTCCCAGCAGTTATAGCCAACAACCCAGTAACACCTGCCAACACCCACTTGGCCTCTTGCACCCTGGGGCCACTGTGCCAACAAAGCCCATTGCGATTTATTCCATCCTGCTGCTCTGCAGACAGACCTCATGTAAAGAGGGAAAGCTGCCACTTGACCTTAGTGCTTTTGTAATAACACACACCTACTGTGTTTGTCCTCAAGGCAGGAGGAATCAATAGTAAGCAGAAACACACCCTGCTAAGTTTTCCAGGCTGTGCTTTCCTAGCACAGGTCTGCCCAGAAAATCTCTCACGTTTCCTCTTAATTGACCTCATGGGTGATATGTCCAGAATATAATGGCCTGAGTTATTTCATTTTAAACTAGGATCAGCTCTCCTAAATAGTGCATTCATTTGTAGATTCAAGTTCTACATTGGCCTTTTTATTTGCACTTCCAGGGGCAAAACAGCTCAAGCTAAAACCCAAAGCACTGCTAATACAAATCAACAACATTTCTCTATAAGGCAAGTTTAATTATTTTGTGGTTTCCTTCTCTCTCCCTCCCTCTCTTCTCTCTCAGCTAGCTTTCCATCTATGCCTAAATTTAAAAAGTAAACAAATTCCACTGATGTAGTGTATCAGTAAAATTACCTTTTAGTAAAGAATACAAATATTGTGATATATGACTACCAAGCTGCGTATGTTTTACACATTATACATCTAAGTAGCACTTCCTGCAGCACTCAGGGTACTTGAATGCCTAATACAGTAAATGCCATTTTATTGTATGGGGAGGAAATACGTTAGAACAATTTACAGATAAACATTGGCAGGCCTAGTTTTCTGAACCCAACTCAAATATTAGCTGTGTGACCGTCATGGAATCACCTGACCTCTCTTAGCATCTTAGGCTGCTCATTTGCAAGTGGAGATAATACCTGTATCATAGTTTTGCTATGAAAATTAAATAACGTATTTGTAAATGTCTTTGTTCAGTGCCTGATACTTGGAGAGTGTCCAATAAATGATGAGCATGGATAATCATCAAAATACGTAAACAGGAAGTACAAATAACAACATCCATTCTCTGACTTCTACCACATCAGAAGAGTACCTCATATGCATAATAATATGATTTCTAATATTTCTGTGACTTGGAGAGATAGAGGGTTAAAAAGTTATTCCAGTGTTTTCCTGAAAGAAATTTATTCTGTTGAAATTGAATCCAGAAAAGTTGAATTTGGTTATAAAATCCCAGATTCTTTAATTTGACAATACTTGCTAGAATACTGTTAAATTTTAATTACTTTGGAAATTAAGAGTCTATAAGAGATATCATCTGTGGGTTACCAAATTGTTAAACAATTGTTGAATAATAACATGGTTAACGATTATTGAATGCTTCTCATTGGCTGATGATTATGTAAAGTCCTTTTCACGGATTGGTTTAATCCTCACTACAGCTGTGTGAGGTGGCAGCTATCATACACCCATTTTACAGATGAGGTTACCAAGGCACAATCTGCCATTGTGACACACGCAGCACGTGGTGGAGCAGGTTTAGAATACAAGTCCATGGTCCCGACTCGCACATACTGTCCCTGCATCTATATCATACTGAGCACTTGGGAACAATCACATTAGAGCAACTTCATCCAGGGCTTTTAACAGAGTGGTATATACATACTTCTCTTAAATTGAAATGTACAGATATAGTCTATAATCTGATGAGATTATTGTGGAACAAAACTGTTTAAAAATCTAAAGAGAAGGGTCGTGTGTGCAAGATCTGCAGTCGTAGCACAAGTAATTAAGGATTACTGAAAACTCTACAGGAAAGAATAAATAGGAGATGGCCAACGCTTGTCTTGAAGCCCCGTCTGTTTTTCTTTAAATTTTATTTTAGGTTCGGGGTACATGTGTAGGTTACGTAGGTGAACTCGTGTTGCAGGGATTTATTGTACAGATTATTTCATCACCCAGGTATGAAGCCCAGTAAATAACAGTTATTTTTTCTGCTCCTCTCCCTCCTTCTACACTCCGTCCTCGAGTAGGCCCCAGCACCTGTTGTTCTTTTCTTTGTGTTCATGAGTTCTCATCATTTAGCTTCCACTTATAAGTGAGAACATGTGGTATTTGGTTTTGTCTTCCTATGTTAGTTTGCTGACGATAAAGGCATTCAGCTCCATCCACATTCTTGCAAAAGGCATAATCTCATTCTTTTTTTATGCACAGTATCCCATGGTGTATATGTACCACATTTTCTTTATCTAATCTGTCATTGATGGGCATTTACACTGATTCCACAACTTTGTTATTGTGAATAGTGCTGCAATAAACATCTGCATGCATGTGTCTTTATGGTAGAATTATTTCACGTTCCTCTGGGTATATTCCAGTAATGGGGATTGCTGGGTTGAATAGTTCTGTTTTTACCTCTTTGAGGAATCACCACACCGATTTCCACAATAACTGAACTAATTTGCACTACCACCCACAAGGTATGAGTATCCTTCCTCCCCTTCCACAATCTACCAAGTGCCACACTCCTCTGGAGATGCTTCCTTAAGCTTTCCTGACTGTTCTGAGCCCTGACCTGCTCTCCTCTTAGTTCCACAGCAACTCACAGGTAGCACCAAGCATGTTCTGTTTGACCCATTGATGTCCTTCTTGACTATCTTCATGTAGCCTGTGAACTTGCAGAGGAATATCTAGCTTTATGTGTGTGTATGTGTTTGTATTATACATATAAGCTAAATAATTTTATTGATTATAAAGATAGCCTTTGATCATATTTTGAGAAACCAAGTATGAGTACTGTGCAGCTTCCAGGTGAGAAATGTAATGTGAAGAAGTGCATCTTGGTCAAGAAATACTGTAATTGCACATCAGCCAAGTCACTTATTAACTTATTGACTATAGATGCTTAATATGAGCTTTTACCTCCAAAATCCAGGATCTAAGATCATTTGTACATTCTATGACCTCAGATAATAAAGGTTACCTTACAAACATGCTCCTTCGTCAATAACATTGATGTGGAATTGCTAAATGCAAAGAAGCTTAATTACCTTTGAGCAAAATCATTGGAAATTAATATCCCTGTTGCACTAACCTGTGACATCATAACTTACATTTATCAATTAAGGGTGAAGGTGGGGCGGACAGTGATTATGGTAAAAAGAATATTAAGGACATATATACTTTTTTCTTTTTTTTTTTTTATCGAGACGGAGTTTCACTCTTGTTACCCAGGCTGGAGTGCAATGGCGCGATCTCGGCTCACCGCAACCT
>NW_016107329.1:5978499-5984392 GCF_001604975.1 Cebus imitator
TTTTTTTCTATTCATGACCTTGGCATTTTTTAAGAAACACAGATGATTACATTTTTAGAAACTATCTTTTTGCTTTTGTCTGATGTTTTTTCATTAGACAAATGATGACTCATAATCATTTAAGTAAAATGACCACTTAGGTGGGGGGAAACTGAAACCATCCTATCCTCAAAGCCATTCCGGATATTTTGAGGGACTTTACCGTACAGACATTTTTACAACATTCTTGGATAATGATTCCTCTCTTTGTCTTCAGCATTCTTTCTTCTGTGTCCTCCTGGTTAATTTCCAGTTCATTTAAATTCAGCTGCAGAGCTCACATCTCTCCCAAGCCTCACTGTCTCTGAATATATACCTTTGGATAAGGACTTCTCGGTGCTATTAGGGCTCCAATTGATTCTTTCTTCATGAATTCATCCATCCTTATTGTTAAAATAAATATAAATGCACCACTGAGTGAGACTTTGAGATTTCTAATCATTTCTAATACATAGAATAATTTATCGTTTGTTGTTAACACTTCAACACACTGGGATAATGTCTGATCCTAACCTTTCATAATTACAGTCTAGGTCACCAGAATGTCAGAAACTCATCTACCAGCATCACTCTCACTGATCTTTTCCTCATTATTCAAAAGTCACTACCTTAGTTCAGGCCCTTCCATAGTAGCACTTCTTGAATATTGAAAGGGGGTTCTAAATTTTCAGTTATTCTTGTTTCAGACAATTTTGTAAATAAGTGAATAGTCCTCCTTAGACATTTCTTTAAGAATGTTAAGTGCTGAAAAAGAAAAGAAGGGTGGGTTTTACTATAGCAGAGAGGATAACTAAACCAATAATCCATAATATTAGTTTAGGTCCTAGCTCAAGTGACCTGTGATGAATTCAAACTTTCTGATCTGGAATTGAAGGTTTCCTATAACTTTGAGGTTATTTCACTACCTACTGACATTTGAAAAAGAAAAACTGTTGTTGTTTGTGCTGTTTTCCCTTTAGTCTCTCTTTTTATCCTTACGTGTTCTTCTTCCTGTATAGAGTACATATACCTGTGGATAGTAGCACATATACCTGTGCATAGTAATAAATATGCCCTGCCCTGCATCTTACTGGCCCTATATATGGTACCCGTAACTTGATTTTTTTCCTGGAATCACTGCTGTGCTCTTTATCACTCCTACCTTTCTGCTTTCATTATCAAAACCTTATTGTATTCTATCTCTAGTAGCATTGCATCTGAATTATGTGTGCAGAATCAAGTTTATGCACTTCCTGTGATGTCTCCTCTAAGAATAAAGAGATCTCAATTACCTGAATCTCATATTTAAGTAACACTGTATTTCTTAGTTATTTGAATCCTGTATTTACATACCATTCCATTTATTTGTGTCTTATATTTATGCAAATCCCATTTATTTATGTTTTAGCACCCCAGCTGTGTGTGCTTTTTGAGGTCAATAATCATATCTTTATCATCATTATGTGAATTCACAGCAATTTTGAAAAAATAACAACAAAACCTAGCTCTTCACCCCTGCCTAACATTGAGCTAGGAAATAAATGAGATACAAGACCTGCAATTTTTTAATGCAATTCATAAATGTGAAGGTAATTATGTAAATATGTAAAACTTCATTTTATTTTATTGAATAGAATATTACATTGAATAAAGTCATAATTTCTTGTGCCCCTACTATTATTTTCTCAGCTCTCAGGATTGGGGGTTGGGAAGCTGTCATCTTTATAACCATGATCTGAGGGCTGATTCCTATAATTTCTGGATTTTCAAAATCATGAAATACGTAACTCTTGTCCTTGATGTTGAAATTAACAGTAATCTCTTAGTGACGTTTTTCTTAAACCTCTCTCCATAATCCTAGCAGTATTTCTTCTGTTCTTCTTTCTGTTAAGGTATGAATAGGTTTCTAACAAGGTTATTTATTATACTAATCAGGTCAACTCTGTATCCCTTAGGGTTATTCTTTAGTCATTAAATTTTCTTTCCACAGAGCATGTAGGAGTTAATAAAACGATCAGAATCTACTTATGCTTTTGTTTTAATTATAAGGTAAGAAAATACCCTCAAATTATGCAATTAAAGGTTAACAAACATTTTTTAAATGTTAAGAAGTGAAACTTATTCAAGTAAACATAAAACTTTCCTGACAAGAATACATCCCCTCCAGAGATGTACTAAAAAAAGGGTATGAGAAATCTAAGATAAATAGACAAATATCCGCAAGCTGCATTATATGAGTTAGAAATTAAATTCTGAGACAGACATATTCCCTTATTACATTCTATGCAGAATGTAAATTTTTGGAATGTGAGACCCTATCTATTCTTTTTAGTATATTCTCAGCACCCAGGCCATTGCCTGACACAGTCAACAAACATTTCCTGAAGGAACAAATAAATAGAAATGCAATATGTGTCAATAAATATACTTCATGCTTATTATTTAGTTTTAATATATGATGATATCATTATTTGACTAGATTAATGGATTGGGCAAATCACGCATTTGCAAATTAGATAATATTAGAAAAACGCACAGCTCATTTAATAGAATTTCCTTCTTTACAGGGGAGAATTTGGTGATTTTAAATGCTACTCCAAAAGATAAGGGAATCATGAGTCCATCCGTCTACAAACACACACTGGACTCATTTATGTGTATTACATTCTCATAGACTGATTGTAGGGCTGGTTGCCTCGCCGGGAGTTTGGACACTCCCATATCCCTCCCCGCTTGAAAATTATATTATCAGAATATGCCCATCATCTAGCTCCGCCTTGGAAATCCCCTCTGCACTTGGCACCTAGCCCGCCTTGGAAATCCCCTCTGCACTCAGCACTTAGCCTGCTCACCGGAAATCCTACCTACCTACCAATAGCAGCTCACCCCGTCCACATCCTGTTTCTCTAAATCCAAACGCCTTCACTCCCTATAAAACCCCACTCCTGAGAGGAGTTGAGGGCGACTTCCCTGGCCCCTGTCTCCGGGACCACAGAACCTCACCCAGGAGCTGAATAAATTGGCATCTAATTTTCTTGTGCTGGCCTCAGTTTCCTCGTTTTTAACTCGGCAATAAACCTACAGAGAATAAACTCTACACTGAGGATCCAGGAACACCACTTACAGTCCCCACTTCAGTCTTTCTAAGGGTCAGCCCCAGTTAACTGTTGGACATTCAAGGCACTATGACAAGGATATTCAGGATGATTCTGCTTCTCTTATAAAAGGAAAAAACATGGATAATTATATTCCGTATAAAGTGAACATTTTTTATTGTTATTTAAGTTTATGGAACATAGAATATGGTTGACAGAATTACAAAAATTAAAAGATGTACGTTTTACCGGTGATTTACTTTTGTTTATATAATATTAAAATATGGTGCACAATAATATTAAATAGAGCCTAAATGCATAAACCCATTAGATTAATTTTCTCTTAAATACTATGAGTTATTCTCTACTAAATCAGTGGGTTAAAATTAAATAAAGCTAAAATTCAAAATTAAAGGCCCTCCTTCTGTGTATAAGATTTACAGGCTCAATTCTCATAAACACAAATAGATGAATTTTCAATATCATCAATATATTGTAATGAAAAGCAGCACAGGCAAGGTAAAAAAGCCAAAAGGTTTGCAGAGGAAATTCCATCTAAAGTTTAAAGATAAGTGTTGTTTCCTGGCTTATAAAATTTAGAAATGCATTACTAAATCTTTCCATGAAACTCGTTTATGACATGTAAGAAATCCCCTTGTAATGAATGTTCGTCACATTTCAAAAAAATTACATTTCTGTTATGTCTTGAGCAACCAACAATTGCATCCCATAACAGAGTTTAGGAGACTGTCTACATGCCTCCCGCCACTTTTGGTATTAGACTCATTAGAATTGTGCTGTGCTAAGAATATAGCTATATTTTTTAGCCTAATGTTTATACAGTATATAGTAAGTTCCAGGAATGATAAGAGAGTATTTACATATGTAATTTTATCTTTGGGAAAAAAAACTATCAATTGCTTCTGAAGTTTGCATTATGATTTACTATAGATTATTATGATCTAAAGCGTGTTTACAAATTAATGTAATTTGCTTCTCTTAAGGTCCTAGTTGAACTGTCATATCAATAAAATCTCACCAGTCAAAATATTCATTTGGCATTGAAATTAATATAAAATAACCCTGATTAATTTATACATACCTTATGGATATATTACAGCAAATAGTTAAGTCACTAAAGTTATGCCAAACAGAGGCTCTTGTCTCTGCTTCAACTTTAAGAATCAAAGACATGAGTGTCTCAGAGCCCAGAGGAGCAATCACACTTCCCCCATCCATGCATTGCCTCTCAGGGTTCATGTTAGCACTAATCCTATCACCTATTCTACTTTAGTTAAGTAAGTACCTGGCAAGGTCCACGTCTTCTTTAAAAGAGCACATCTACAAACTGCCACAGCCAGAGTGTCATCAGTCAGATTCTCATTGTCCCCCTTTACTTCATGGCTACCTGCCACGGAGCTATCCAGCCCTCAGGGCCTCAGTTTCTGCATCTGCAAATGCAGATAATCCTGTGAGCTCATGCAGCTGTGTGACGACGTGACAGCAACTGCATGACACTATGTAGGGTTCCCGATGTATAGCAGACACTCTGAGCTGAGCCTGGAGCCAAATTCCAGGCTGTGCCACAAGAGGCGGCTGGTGGAGCCCCAGGCTTCTCTTTGCAGGAAGATCTGTTTTCAGATTTCTCTAGAGACATTGAAAGAACAAAACTATGTGTTTCTTAATGTCCTGCTCCATGGTCAAAGGCCAGAGGTCCAGGGGGAAAAGTTAGAAGGAAAATACTCCTTTAGTGGGAGAGTTTGTGAGACCCGAGTCAGAGGCTCTGCTACTTCAAAAAGAGGGCGAAGAAGATTAATACAGAGTTAGTCAATTGTGCACAAATCACAGGGTGCCGCTGGCCAAGGAAAGACCAAGGCCAGGCAGCACAACCACTTATCAAGAACCTATGCAGCCTGGGAACCTAGGGAGCCTTCCTCTTATCAAAGGCCCAGAGAGGCTGAGAGAGAATTGAAGCCCAGACCCAGGAACTGGCAGGGAGTTGCCAAAGCGGGCCCTGGTTCCCATCAGATTGGACATATTATTTACACAGGTTTTAATGTCAGAGTTTGCAATGCTCTCTCCCTTTTTAATTGTTTCTGATGGTGGCTCACCATTCACATTTGCTACCCACAGTTTTAAGTTGAGTCTGTGCAAGTTTCTCGACCTCTCTAGCCACCACTAAAGCATGATAAATATTGTCCTTCCTCCTGTGGAGCGAAGGTTTTGGTCTCTGCAGAATATACAAGCAGGCTAGTTTGTGGGGTAGAACTCCAGCATGCAGGAGGAGGAAAGGAGGAGTGTGGAGAATGCCTAAGTAGAGGAGGAACCTAATATGTCCAGGCAGGAGAATGCCAAGCACCTCCAGCCTCTGCGGTGAGCATGACAAGTACCCAGCACAGAAGACCATGCAGAAGAGCATTGAGCCTAACCCGTCTGGGGAGGCCTCTGCTGAATAACGTTTTTCTCTCTTCTAAATAACACAGGTAAAAAAGGCAAGGTTGAGCTGTAATCACTTTAATTGGAGTGATCATTGCAACTCTCTAATTACTTGAATTGGCTGCAAACAAAATAATCCAATTGATCATTAAGCAGGCTGCTTAATTATATTGCAATTCGCCACCCCAACCATGAAAATAGGGCTCCAAACAGGATCATACACATTTCTTCATGCAAATCATTACTCAGAATTTATGTTATGAGGGGAGATTTTTTTTACTATTATTATTATTTTTGAGACAGAGTTTCATTCTCATTGCCCAGGCTGGAGTACAATGGTGTGG
>NW_016107329.1:5984565-5995073 GCF_001604975.1 Cebus imitator
TAGAGACAGGGTTTTGCAATGTTGGCTAGGCTGGTCTCCAACTCCTGACCTCAGGTGATCCACACGCTTTGGCCTCCCAAAGTGATGGGATTATAGGCATCAGCCACCATGCCAAGCCGGACATTTGATTTTAATAACAAATTTAAAAAACAAATTTGGAAGACTCTTTAGAAACCCAAATTCACTTTGGGTAACAATCATTAACTTTGTTCTGCTTATTCAAATTGCTTTATTGTTAATCAGTGCATCATTTATCAGGTGCCATCATCTGTAATTATAATAAAAAAAAAACTGTCACTATATTGGGGTAAGCCTCTTTCAATTAGAAAACAAAATATGCATATAGGAAAATTTTACAAGAAATTTTACTACCTGCAAGCTTACATCGTTATATAAAAATCAATACCCAGAAAAAGGTTATGTTTTTAGAATATTGTTGAAATCACACTAAGTGCCTTAATCTTAAGTAAAACAACTTGAGAAATATTTTAAATTTTATTGTTTCGAATTTTAAATCAATTTTATTTATGTTTATGAATGTATTATCTCTTCAAAAGAGAGATATATTATTTGCTTGAAAGTTATTCTGGTTTTTTAAGCTAAACTTGTTTTAGCTGAAAAAGAACTTGACCAATTTTATACATATATCTTATGAAAGAGGTGGATGGAAAGACTGGGTATTGGGCACAGATGTGGAACTGGTAGTTATTCCTTTTGCTTATCTTCAAAGATGTGCCTCTCCTGCTCTCTGTCTCTACATATAGTCTTAGGAAATAAAATTTGAATCAGAACTTTTTCCTGAGTTCTCTTTAACATTAAAACTTGAGACCTTACAGAGCCACGATGAATTCATTATCTGTTTTATTGTTCAACAGCTTCTTCGGATTAGGCTCTGCTTATCCACCCGTGTTTGGTGGAAGGTGATGAATAAGAAAGACAAAGAGGAGGAGGAGAAAGAGGAGAAAATGGGGAGAAAGAGGAGGACTAGGAAGAGGAAGAGGAGGTGAGAAAGAGAAGAACGAATCTCCTAAGAGACGGAAGAGAAGCAAGTACATTCAACACTACAAAAATTGTAAAATGTGATTTTCCAGCCTCTGAAATATGTGCTGGGTTATGTTTCATGTACAACAGTATACCATCCCTAAAATAGCAGAATGGTTTAATCAGATTTCTACATATTGCAAAAAGGTAATAATATCTGTTATTTAGCCATTTTTGATGGCCAGAGCCTAGGTTCTTAAAAAGAAATTGTTTTGTTAGGTGTTCATTTGATGAACATTTGTTCACTGAAATTTAGAGCTTTCTATGCCTTGTAACCCTTGTAAGCACAGCAGCAACCAAAACAAATGAGCACAGTCCATGTTGAATTCTTAAATGTGACTCTTGTAGAGGCAAATTGGATGGGGTAATGCTAACTGCACATGGCCTCCATCACATTTGGGGAAAAGATGGAAACTTTGGAAAGGGAAAGGGGTAATGGTTTGCATTGAGCTGTGTGGGGAAGGTAGAACCTGCGCTTTGCTAATCTCAACCTTCTCTCCGGAATGTGCAATGAACAAGCTCCCAGTTCATACCTCCCCACTTTATGACTGGGAATATTTTATTTTTTTTTTAAGTCTTCTGACCTTTAATGTTGGTTGTTAGTGTTTGTGTTACCAATTATTTTATTTGATACATTTTCATTACTTCTAATTGTACATTATTTCTTCATTTTTATTAATCTTTTAAAAAGTAAGCTATTCTTTCTTTTCAATAGCACAAAAATTATCACTGAAATTGGGCTAGTCCGACAGCTACTGTTTTTACTCAAAAGTGAGCCTGAATGCCTTTCCTCGCAGTGGGTACATCCTCAAAGATCATCCTAGTGTGCTGAACCCAAGCTCCTGTCCTTGTTCAAAATGGTTCCTTTGGTCTCAACATGAATCAGCTGGTAGATATTAATAACTCACAACCAAAATCAATAGAACTGAAAAACTGGAGGTTTTGCCAAGGAACATGCCACTAAATTGAGATTAATTCTAAGAGACTTAGATATTATACCTATAATCAATGGATACTTTAAATCCTGTCTCTCTTAATAAAAGTAAAGGGGATTTACCTATGTGGTTGGGATTATTGCCAATAGACTCAAATGGAGTAGGAGTACTTCAAAATCAATAATGGGCTTTGACTCCAGCTAGGATTCTCTTCACTCCAAACATCACAGTGGCCTTGATGCTGACCATCATACTATCTTCTTCATCATCTTCATCAGGCACTAATGTATAAGCCATCGTTTTCACTAGATTCAATTTCCTATATCATCTGTGAATTATAGCATATGTTTATAAAGGCTTACTATATATCGCAGTATGTAGTAAGCACTCAATAAAGCTATTTTTAGTAGTAGCAGCAATATTAATGTTATTAACTGAAAACCCTAGGATTTGACACAGCTTCATACATTAAGTGCCCAAAGCATCCCTGGTCTAATTTTATTCTAAAATTCTGTAGATGGCTGACCATATAAACTATATCAGGTAGAGCTCTGTCTTTCAAAGAATGGAAATAGATTTTTCTGATTCCACCAGAAAATAAATATTTTGAAATTGCCCAAAGACCTGGAGAACTAGACTTGGGACATGGATATAAAATGGCCTAAACACTGCCAAACCTACTAAGAACACTGCTACCAGCAGAAGAGGCACTGGAAGTCCCTTCTGTGCCAACACCTGACCACTGGACTGCCCCTGGCTCTGTCTCTGCTGCTCTGGAAAACTGACAGTGGTCATTCCTCTTTTGATTATTTTGGTTTCTCAGAAGCACAGCCTTTTTGAGATGGAAGAAAACACATTTTGTAGAACAAAACACTCAGGCCCAGAAAGTCTCAGTGGTTTTCGTAAGGCACAAAATCCATCTATCCTAAATGCCATCTCCATATGTATTCTACATACCACACTGTTTAAAAAATAAAAGCAAAAAAGCAAACACGGACACCCATGCAACTGAGGAACCGAAAAGAGGCTCTAGAACGACTCTAATTTTTCTTTATTCTGAAAATAATACATTTCAAATTTTACCAAAAATGCCCACTCTCGGTACTGTGTCTGTGCACTAATGTTGTGTGCTGGTATTCTTGTGGGATGTGTCCCTGTCGTGGTGATTGTCCGTACTGGAAAGGTGTTGGCATTCAGAGAGACTGAATGTAGGAAACAGAACCCAACCAACCCAAGCTGTGTCCCTGTTGAATACATGCAGGTCACCGGCCTCATGATTCTGAGAGTTTTCCCTGAGAATATTCCAAGAAAAAAAAATTCAAATGTTGATGAAGATGAGTTGAGAAGGGAGAAATTAATTGCTCCAAAATATCACAGAAAATTAGTCATCAATCTGTGAATCTTTCTTGAGTCTCTTTCTTACTAGTATAGTATTCCAATTTGCTAAAATTTATTCCTAAATATGGTACTCCACATTTCTTGAAAAAAAATACTAATAGTCACACAACAAATAAAATATTAAGAGCAACTGTGGTTGCCTATGCTTGTTTTCACAGAGTATAACTAAATCACTCTTTACTCTTGCCGTTGGTTTAAGGTATGGCTTGAACTGGAATTTGGACTGGAGAGGTAGAGGAAGAGGTGGTGGAAGGCATCTGGTGGTGGTAAATTTTGTGTGTCCATTTGAGTGGGCTAATGCCAAGATCACTGATAAAACATGATTTCTGGAGTGTTTGAGGGCTTTTTCTGGAGAGGTTAGCATTTGACTCTAGACTGAGTTAAAGAAGACCTGCCTCACTTCTGGCTGGGTATATCAACCTATCTGTCGAGGTCCTGGATTGAACACAGGCAGAGGAAGAGCAAGTTCACTTCTCTCTTGAGTTTGGACATCCATCTTCTCTTGTCCTCAAGTATCCCTGCTCCTGGTTCTTGGACTTTGGACTGAGACTGGGACCACACCCTTGGCTCAGGGCTGTGTGGTCAGTGGGCTTGGGCTGGAAGGAAACTGTGGGCTTTCCAGAGCCTCCACGCTGCAGGGAGCAGATCATGGGATCTCCATGATGGCAAGAGCTGCTCCTTCATAACAAATCTCTTCCTGTACATGTATGCATCCTATTGGCTCTCTTTCTCTGTAGAGCTCTAATACACACCCCATGTGGAGGAGACACCCCCTTGGAAGGAGAGGGCAACAGCAAATGCAGGCAGCAGACAGGAGAGGCCATGCTAAAAATTCAGCCAATGTTATTAAAGAAGGAGTAGTAGAGAAAACTTCAGGGGCAACTCCCAAAGTTTGCATGGTGTAGAAGACACAGAAGACAGTCCGGATAAGGGGTGACTCTTTCATTGCTTGCTTATGTATTCTACCTTATGGCAACAACAACAACAGAACAAAACAACTTAAGGCAGCTGGCAAAAATAAAAAGAGTAGACTACAATGTTAGAATAAAGGAAGAAATAATGAGAAAGGGAATAAATGCAAAAGAAATAAGATTAAATCAACAGAAAAGTAAATAATCAATAATATGTCATTTGCTTCTCTCTGAGCTTCCTAGATCCAAAGTGAGGAAGGAAACCAGCTCAGGCTGAGGAGGCATGTGGTCTGTAGAGGTTACACGGTGTCCCTGGGCATCCTAAAGTGTTCTGGGGAGGAACAACTGCTCATCAGGATACACATTTCTCCTCTGGGCCCTTGTAAGGGCTGTCAAGGCCATGTAATGAACCCTCTGTTCAGCATCAGCATCGAGTCTTTCCAACAACAGCAAAACCTTTGGGGTCACTAGTTGAGTACACACTCAAACACACTCACTCCTGGTCTAAGTCCAAAAGTTCATTATTCTTTGATGTTCATTAATGGTGAACTCAAATTAAAAGCTAAAATTAACACAGAATTTTTATTCTAGGAAAAAGATAATGATGTGATTTGTATTCTAGGAAAAAGGTGATACCGCTATTAGTGAGAGGTAAGGAGAGACATGGAACCAGCAGGGTCTAAGCAGTGATTGAGGAAGGCAGGGAGCCCAAGGAAAGAGGCTGGGATCTTCCCGAGGCTTCCCTCCATAGAAAGGAAGGAAGGAGAAACCATTAGGCAAAAGAAGGACCATTTAACCAGGAACGTCACCAAGTTTCTTGGGATTAGGGGTAAGAAGGCAGTCAGGGAAGACAAGCTGGGTTGGAAATATTGACTTTGAAAAGCCAGTAGAATTTTCAAGCAAAGATAATCGAATTCGCAGGTTTCCAGGGATGTGCATTTGGAATTGGCAAAGGAATCTGCTGAAGAAGCTAAAGTCAACAGTGGATTCCGGAGAAGCAGGAGAATGAGGAGCGCTCTTCTGCCACGTAGACTGGGTGGGAACAGGGGGGAATGCTTCAGAACAGAGAGAAGAAAGAGAAACCACCGAAGAGAATAAAATACCCAAAGACTTGTATGGTGATTTCTTCCAAGAACACTACAAATAAAAAAGCAAGCTAGATACTGAACTTATGTACTTAAATGCCTTTCTCACTCCAAAACTATTTTATGGTTTCTTTCAGTGCTTTAAAAAAACTAAATGTGATAAAATTTTAAAGATTCTGAATTGTATCTTTAATATAGTATGAAATACTACATTGTTAATTGGAGAGTAGTTCCCCAAAATCTATGTGATTAGTACATTCTGTGCATGTCATCATGTAAACTGACAGTACACTCACACACACTACAGAGGTATGTGTAATCTATATTGCCCCACTGGTCTACTGGTGTTCTGCCAAGATCATTTATTTTTAAATGTTCACATCTTTATATTTATTAAGGCACAGAAACCGACCTTCTTAAAAAAGACTGGTTGAAAGTCTTTACTGACAACTTTGTGTGCACAGGATCACCTCTCCACCATAGTTGGGAAGAATGCTAAGAAATTATTTTCAACATACTTTTTCCTAGCTTTCTTTCTTAATACCACCCACCATTAACCCCATAGTTTTTCCAGAAAGCATTTTTAATTTTAAAAAATATTTTGTCAGTTCATTATTTTGTGTCACTATACACGTGTTCTAAGTGTTGAATGCTGAATGCCCTAGTCAGTATTTGTTTCTCTGAAACATTTATCCCTTACTGCCCACTTAAGGCCTCATTTCCCAAGAACAAGGATATTCTCTTAAAACAATGCAGTTATCAAAGTTTGTGGATGTAACATCAACATGATATTTTCATCTAATAAACATTTCATATTGCAATTTTGACAAACATCCTAATGATTTCAGCCGTTCTGAAGGAGAATCGAGTTCAGGCTCACATCCTTTACTTAGTTGCAATGTCCCCTTAGTCTCCTTTTAATCTGGAATGGTTCCTCCACTTCGTTTTTTACAACACTGACATTTTGAAGGCCAAAAGTAGTTATTTTATAGAACATCCTTCACTTTGGGTTTTTCTTATGTTACCTTGTGATTAAATGCAGTTGTTATGTTCCCTACCAGAATAACAGATAACTATTATTTGGCAGAGTATCATATTGGAAGGACTCAATGTCTGTCTCCTCCCATCAGCAATGGTAATTGAATTACTCAACCAAGGTGTTGTGTGAGATTTCCGCTACAGGCACTGCTTAGCCCTTTAACTAAAAAGGAATCTTCAAGAAAAAAATCTTTGTAAACATGCAAATTGCCTGTTCCCTGCCAATCTTTTTAGTTTGTAAATTCCTATTAATTTTTAAGATTACCATCTCTTTTGTATGCAAGTTTCACCAGTCCCAGATAATGAGTATTTCATCTTCCCCACTTCCTGTGAAGCCTGTCCGTGTCCTTGCTATAGGACTCGTGGTAAACCTGTGTCTGCATAACTGTCTCCAGCACATTAACTTCTCAAAGGCAGAGACAATATATTGTAAGGTGTTCAATGTTAAGAATTACTTGCATTATTTATTAATGGACTTAGACTGTAACAAAATAAACCTTCTTAGGCTTGTCGTTTTGGATTAACAAGGCAATATGCAAAATGGAGCCTGCTTTGTAATCCCTTGAATTTAAGAACATTTAGTAAAACTGTATTCCTAACACATAAGAATGGTTGCCTAATAGTGTATCTGAAATGTTTATAAAAAAAATGATTTTTCTGTTTTGACCTTACCTTGACATCCTGGAAATACAAATATTATATTTTACTTCAGGATCCACTGCTCTGTACGGACACACCTTCTCCCATCTCATTTCCACGGTATACAACTCATGAAATTAGTGTATGTTGGCATGGATGTGATCATCATTGTCATTCTGTAATGCATGCTATTTTGCATGAGTCTTATGCTAGCATCTGTGCAGTTTTATTTCTAAGAGAAATGACAGTCAAAGGCGTGCTTGTAATTTGTATATTGTATCCTTTCTGCCACTCATGTCTGGGCGCAGGACTGTTCTGGAAGATGGGAGATTGTGAGCTCTGCAGTCCCTGGACTCCTGCTGGCTCCAACCCTGCTGTGCCTCCTCTCCTGCTTTGTATGCATCCCACAGCAGCTGCAGCACAGGGGTTTGTGAAGATATCTCATATCAATACAAAACTTTCCATTTTATTTTGCTCTGAAAAAAAAAAAACAGTTGATAAATGCTGTGGATGGATGTGGATCTTTGAGCCATCATCTGCTTCTGTAGAATCTCAAGGTGTCAAGCCTACAAATGTGAACCCCAACATCTTCAAAATAACAAACATAACGCCATTTTTCTCAAGGCCATATGAACTCATTCTTTGGACATCTTTTGGCTGTGGCCTGTGCTCCAGGCTAAAGAAGTGACAAGAATAAATTAAATACGGTTCTTGCCGTGAAGGAGTACCATGCAATAATCTGATGAAACAGGAGTGAGTGCTATGAGTTCTCTACTTCATTTCACAGAAAAAATTACCTCCCAGCCAGCTACAGCATTTCCCAGTTCCCATGACAAATTTCCTCTCTGTTCCACTTCATAATTGCCAAAGTCAACTTTTGAAATGTTGCCGCTAAGTCCTTCTTAGAACTTACATGGGTAGGCTTTTTGAACTCAGAGGTTGGAAGTCTTCTTCAGATGAACGGTTTAATGTGAGTAAAATATGTTTAATGAGTTTTAACAATTGTTTATTCACAGTGGATTTAAAAAAATTTACTGAGCACAACATTTAAGCACATTACTTGATATTTCAGGAATGAAAAAAATGAGAGAGAGGACACTTTTGCCTCAAGGAGATTCCAGCCTGCTGGGGAAAATGGCAACTTCACAGGGAAGCTCCGCTGCTGACAAAGTCACAGCCTCCAGGTCAAAGATCATCCCTCACAGATTGTGGCCTTAAAAACACGCCAGAGTACATTGATCAGTTGTGACAAGCAATCACTGCTGTATTCCTGCTCCTGAAAATGTGATACAAGAAACACCAGTGGCAACATCGTCAGAGAGCTCCTCAGTAATGCAGATTCTCAGCCTCCAGCTGAGAACTTGAGATTGGAATCTGCATTTTAACATGCTTTTCAGGTGATTTGGATCCAAAATAATATCTGAGAAGCCCTGACACAGCAATTTTATTCTTTTATTTACACTGCAAATAGTGACAGATATTTGCAAAGTTGATTTTGTAGAAGAAAAGACTGTGCTTTATACTGCAGAAATATTATTTATGTATTCCCCTAAAGCCCTCGTGTCCTTTACTTCTGTCCCTCTTGACTGAAAGTCTTTGAAGACATTGCAGCTAAATAATCCTGTGCAGTTACAAGGAAATCAAAAGAAAACATTACCATTCTGGTCACTGGCAGCAGCACCAGCTGTTATGTAATTTTGTTATAAAGCTATTTCCTGCGACTGGAGGGTTTGAAATAACATTTACTTGTATAATTCTAATTCCATTTAGTTGATCCATCCGGGGCCAAATAAAAAGCATAAATTAATCCACTATGAATATGTCAGACAGATAACCATTTTAGAACACGAGAGAATTAAATGTTGTTTACAAATAATTTATAGCCTTATAAAAGTACCTTTCCAAAGATCTCTAAACATTCACTGAGTCCCATATTTGGCCCTTCATTGTTCAGGACAGCAGCATTTTCCAAACTTTCATGGTTCTTAGCACTTTGGAATAGATAAGATGTATTGGGAAAGATGCTTGGAGAGAAAGAATGACTGAAAGCATGGAGAGAATGCACCGTCCTGACGGAGTCTGGGGTAATAAGGCTTCCCTATCTCTGCAATCTGAAAGTTCATCCCTCAAATTTAAACATGCAACGAATCAATTTTAAGGCCTTTGTAGCTATATAATCCAGTGATTCTAACTTTATTTTCCTCTGTGTATATGTACGTGTGAAAGTGAGAGACGGAGATTGATTCACCAAATTTTTTTAAGTGATTTTATTACTTTTACTGAGCCATTTTATGTTCCTTACACTCAATGCAAAGAAATAAAACATAATTTGAAGAAAAATATGTCCTTACTATTACTCACAATAAAAAGTTGGCTTCATTCTGCAAGCCTGGACATATTATACAATAGGGAGCCCTTAACGGCTGAAGTGGATTGATGTACCAGTTTGATTCTGATCCACTGAATAGAATCTCATCCATATTTGGTGACCTGGCTAACACCATGGGAGCTGTGATAGACTGAATCATTTCTGTGGTATCCCCAGATCTCACTAAATAAGAAAAGACCCTACACCAGAAAATATAGCAATCGATCTGTCTATAAATTACATCTATATCCTAGCTCTTTAGTATAAGTTGGAAAAAGGGGCCCTTTCACATTGGGAAACTGTGCAAAAGAGGAGCAGTTGCTAATCATTCTTCCAAGGTCTCCCTGCCTTCCAACCTGTCTTGAGTAAAGTCAACATCAAACCACAGCCTTTCAACATGTAGGTCATTCCAAGTGGCTGGACCTTTCCTAGTTCATCCTGGTCATTCTTCCTCATATCCAGTGTAATAAAGACTAAATCTAGAGTCCAGGCTCCTAGTTTTTGGAGCTTTCTTCTTGGAGGCTGGACCCTGATCTTCTTCTGAGTATCTCAGATAAACACCCCACACATAAAGTATGGATGCCACTTGAACACTACAAATTGCTACGGTCAAATCCCCCATACGCCTTCCTCCCTTTGTCCGAGAAAGGCCCTCTGGCTCTGAGTTAGCTGCAAGTTTCTTTGGCTCTTAGGCTGGAGGAGTGTTGGGGGCAATAGGACAGGATTTCTCTTTTGGTCAGTTTTCCCATCCACAGTTCAGCTACTAGCAATAGAGTCTCTTCATCTTCAGGTCGAAGGGCCATTAGGGATCTGAGCCCGAACTCCCCCAAACAGGTGAGGCTGCTAAAAAGCTTGAAAGTATCGAAGCCAGGTGCGGTGGCTCACGCTTGTAATCCTAGCAACTTTAGGAGGCTGAGGTGGGTGGATCAAGAGGTCAGGAGTTCAAGACCAGCCTGGCCAACATGGTGAAACCTCGTCTCTACTAAAAACTACAAAAATTCACACAGGTTGCAGTGAATCAAGATCGTGCCATTGCACTCAAGCCTGGGTGACAGAGTAAGACTCCGTCTCAAAAAAGAAAAAAAAAAAAAAA
>NW_016107329.1:5995176-6206676 GCF_001604975.1 Cebus imitator
AAAAAAAAAAAAAAAGTACAAGTAAATGAAAAATAACCAGACATAAACAACCAATATAAAGTAACAACAGTGTCATACAGCAAACGATATAGGAATTCAAAGGTTTCTGAGAGAAAACACAAAAATGATCCCAAATAAGAAATTATTAAAATTAAGGGGCGTGGCCAGGACAGTGGCTCACACTTGTAATGGGAGATTGAGGTCAGAGGGTCTCTTGAACCCAGGATGTCAAGTCTTCAGTGAGCTGTGATTGTGCTGCACTCCAGCCTGGGTGACAGAGAGAGACCTTAGCTAAAAAAAAAAAGGAAGAAAGAAAGAAAGGAAAAAAGAAAAAGAAAAAAAGGCTAAGGAGTATAATAGGCTAAGAACTCTAGGAAGCTGATGAAGTATACCCAAAAGAAAGCATTGCTCTCATCAAAACAAAATAAAACAACAACCCTACTTTCCATGAACAGGAGAAGAAAAATGAAGATATTTTGAAAAGAATTCATTCCCAAGATCTGGATAACCTCTTTTCTAGGCCTAACTCTGCCACAGATTTATTCTCTGACTCAAGTAAGTAGTGATTCTCAGTAGGTTTCAATTCTCTATCTGCAAAATGAGACAGTTCCTGTGAGTTTAAATCGTGTGTGTGCACGCACATGCACGTGTGTGCGTGCACACTTGTGCATGAGTCTGTACACACACGTGTGTATGACTGTATCTATCTCAGGTAATGGCCTGTTTTCTTTTTCTGTAACTCACAACCATTAATTAGAAGCTTTCTTTTCAATCCGATTGTTCTTGAATGTTATGAACCTATAATACTTTGTCCAGTATCTCTGAATTTCCCTATAAAATTTACAATGATTTTACTTGTAACTCTGAGCAGCCTCTTGCAGATAAACATCTCCATCATTGAAATTTCTGTTTAAAACAGAAACAAAATGTTCCCAGTCCCAACAGCAATGTAATATATGACTGGCTAGAATCTAAATTTTCAGTTAAAAGATAATTCCATTTTTCCAGATGGGATAAAATGATATTTACTGCCCAACATCATAAGTTATAATTTACCTCAGTGTAGGCCAATATATTTTTTCCTATTGAAACGCATTTGTTCAGGGATAACTGCTAAGGAAGAGGGAAATTTTTCTTAGCAACATTAAGCTGAAAAGATATTTTTTCTCACCTGAAGTCAAGAATTTCTATAAAAATATTCACCCACGATAGGGAGGATTTTATAAGAGGCATTTCACAAAAGATATTCACAATTTTACAGACGAGGAAGGGTTTTATGGGAGGCTCAGCAAAGCACATTCTATGGGAAATGAGGTAACCTTCCACCATCTTCTGCACACTGCAGATTTGTGCAGTAACTAATAAGAACATAAATAGCTACCAGAACAGAAATAGAGGTGAGGAAGTCTCTGCAGTCACAGAGAGTCTCTCTCAACCGTAATGACTGTACTGGGAGCAATTGTAGTGCCACAAAAATAGCCTCTGGAGTATTAGCTATGTCAGCCAGAAGCACCCAGTGCTGCCTAGGTCCACAGGCTGGAAACCCTTTCAGAGCACTGAACAGACAACCTGATCGGACAAGGAGCAGGTCGGAGGGGACCAGGCAATCCCCACTGACAAGAGCCTCCCCAAACTCACTGAAAGGGGTTTGCACAGTAACACCAGATTCACACTGTGGTTGTTTCAAGTGTCTTCAGGATGTGTTTTAAATATATTACATCTTTTATTTGCATACCATTCATTCATGGGTGCTGTTAATCCTTTCTAACAAATGACTTTGTCATTTTTTTTTCCCGATTTCCAATTTAATAGATTAGCATTAGATAACCCTAAAGAGAGCTGTGTGAACAGAGTGGGTGTGACATTTGCAGGCATGATCCATGTTTTAAGGCTGGAGAACCCAGAGGCAGTGCCCTGAGTGGCTTCTGCCCAGCCAGCTGCCCAAAACAGATATATTAGTACATTTTGAATTGCTGTATTAAAAATATTGCTGTATTTTAGTCTATAAGTTGATGCTAGGCTTCATTTTATTGTTTTCCTATTTGACAATTTTTCTGAATAAAAGAAAAAGTTATTAAGGCATAAAAATGCCAAATATAAAGATACCCATAATGAAATAAATGAAAAAATGCTATACTTCTGAAGTAACTGTCTTCAATAGTTTAATGTACATTCTTCCAGTGTTATCCTTATATGTGATAACAGAGTTAAAATTATTTCTTAAAAACTCAGTTACATTTTTTAAATTAAAATGAGCTATATGTATGGAATTTGTATATATATGCACTGAATATATATCCTTCTCCATACTTATCAAAATGTATTAGACATACTTTAACTGGTAGCAAACTTTGACAAAAAAATTATGACAATCTCTGCTAATGTTAACATTATATTTAGTCTTAAAAAAAATAAAAGACTTACTAGGACCTAAAGTCAGGAATTAATTAGACATTAAGCAACACACACATGTTGTCCTGATTGTCTACTTGACATGACACCAACTTCACATTTTCTGTTCACTTTTTATTTTGAAATAAATACAGATGCACAAAAGTTTACAAATGACTATTCAGAGAAATCTTGTATACATTATCTACAACTAAGGTGAAATGTCAAAATCAAGAAGTTGACATGTCTACAACCCATAGAACTTGTTAAGGGCTCACCATTTTACATGTGTTCTTCTGTGTGTACGTGTGGTTCTAGGGGTGTGTCTGTAGTTCTATGCAGTTGTTACATGTGTAGCTTTTAGTAACCACTGCCACAGTCAAAATACTATATCATAGCATTAACATGAATCTCCCTAAAATTACTCCTTTATAGCCAAATCCGCAGTCTCCCATCTCTAACCCCTGTCAATCTCTAATCTGTTTTTCATTTCTGTGATTATGTTAGTTCAGAAATGTTACATTAATGAAACTATGCAACTCTTATAATTTCCTTGATGGTGATCCAAGTTGTTATTTTGTGTTATCAGTGTTTTGTTCTCTTTTTATTTTTATTTATTATATTTGAGACAGGTTCTTGCTCTGTCACCCGGCACCCAGGTGGGAGTGCAGTGGTGTGAACAGGGCTCACCACAGCCTTCACCTCATGGGCTCAAGCAATCCTCCTGCTTCAGTCTCCTGAGGAGCTGGCACCTCAGGCATACACCACCATGCCTGGCTAAATTATTTTTATTTTTTAGTAGAGACAAGGTTAGGACTTTTGTAGAGACCAGCCACATTGCCCAGGCTGGTCGCTATCTCTGGGGCTCAAGCAATCTTCCCACACTGGTCCCACAAAGTGTTGGGATTATAGGTGTGAGCCACCACATGCAGCCTTGTTCCCATTTTATTGCTGAGGAGTTTTTCATGCTGTGGATACATTACATGGTGTTCAGCCATACTCTCGCTAAAAGACTTTTGAATCATTTTCTGTTTGGACCTATTACCAAAAAAGCTGCTATGAACATTCATGTTTAAGTTCTTAATGAAAATCAGTCTTTATTATCTGGAATGTGTGCCTCAGAGTGCAATTATTAGGTTTTATGGTAAGTCCATTTTCAGTTTTGAAAAACAGTACCAAACTATTTTTGGGATAGCTGCACCATTTGTGTATCCACTAGCACTGTATGAGTGACCCATTTTTTGTATCTTCACCAGCATTTAATGTTATTCCTATTTATTATTTTAGTCACTCTAATAGATATGTACTAATTTCTCATTGCAGTTTTAATGGGCATTTCTTTACTGGTTCATGATGTTGAAGATCTTTTTATGTGCTCATTTTCCAGCCATATATCCTATTTAGCGAAATGTCTGTGCATGTTCTCTGAGCAGTTTTAATTGGATTTTTTGAACGCTGAATTCTGAAAGTTCTTTATATATTCTAAATACAAGGTCATTGTCAGATAGACAATTTATAAATACTTTCTTCAAACTTGTAATTTCCTTTTTATCTTTAAAACAGTCTTTTGCAGAACATTTTTAAAAATATTAAGCACAATTTATCAAGTTTTCCTCTATGGATCATGCTTGTGGTGTCCAATCTAAGAACTATTTGCCTAGGTTTAGGTAGCACAGATTTGCTCTTATGTCCTTTTCCAAAAGTTTTATAGTTTTATGTTTCAAATTTATAATCTATTTTGAGCTAAGGTGTGAGGTTCATATATGGTGTGAGATAATAGGTCAAAGTTTATCTTTCTTGTTATGAATGTCTAATTAAGAACCATTTACTGGGCCGGGCGCGGTGGCTCACGCCTATAATCCCAGCACTTTGGGAGGCCGAGGCGGGTGGATCACGAGGGCAAGAGATCGAGACCATCCTGGTCAACAAGGTGAAACCCCGTCTCTAATACAAAAATTAGCTGGGCATGATGGTGCGTGCCTGTAGTCCCAGCTACTTGGGAGGCTGAGGCAGGAGAATTGCCTGAACCCAGGAGGCGGAGGTTGCAGTGAGCCGAGATCGCGCCATTGCACTCCAGTCTGGGCAACAACAGCAAAACTCCATCTCAAAAAAAAAAAAAGGAACCATTTACTGAAAGTGCTACCCCTCATCCATTGAATTTGTTTTGTTCTTCACTAAAAATGAGTTTGGTACATTTTTCTAGATCTATTTCTGGATTCTTAATTCTGTTCCATTTACCTATGAGTCTATAATTCTGTCAGGATTACACTGTATTGATTACTGCAGCTATAGATTAAGATCTAAAATTGTCTTGACTATTCTAGGGTCTTTATGTTTTCATGTAAATTTTAGTATTATCTTTAGGATAATTTGTCTGTTTATAAAGAAACTTGCTGAGACTTTAATAGGAATTGCCTTAAATCTGTATATAAATTTGTTGAGAATTGACATCAATAGTATTTTAGTCTTCCAATACATGCATGTGATATATCTCTCTAATTGTTTAGGTCTTCTTTCATCATACAGATCCTGTACATGTTTTATTTTCCTTGGAAAAACTGCAAGATATTGTATTTTTAAAAAAATATGTGTTTCAATTTGTTCTTTGATAGTATAAAGAAATTTAACTGACATTTTTGGTAACTTTTTGTCCTATGACCTTATTGAAATAATTTATTAATTTTAAAAAGTTTTTTGTTGTTGTTTTGTTTCTGGACACCTTGGTGTTTTCTATGCAGATAATCATGTCATCTACAAACAGAAACAGTTTTACTTCTTCCTTTCCAATGTATATGCATTTCTTTTTTTTTTTTTTTCTTGCATTACAGCAGAGACTAGAACTGCCAGTGCTATGTTAAATAGTAGTGAGAAAAGCAGATATCTCATGTTAATTCTGATATTAAAGGTAAGTCATTCATATTTTTACCATAACTTCTGACGTTAGATAAAGGTTTTATATTGATGCTTTTAAGAAAGCTTAGGATGTTCTCTCCATTACTAGTATAATGACAATTTTTATCATAAACAAGTATTGAATTTTGTCAATTGTCTTTTCTGTGTAAATGGATATAATCCCATAATTTTTCATCTCTTGATATGATGGATTACATAGATTGGTTTTCAAATATTGAACCAGCCTAGCATTTCTGAAATAAATCCCACTCGCTCCGTATTTATTTTTAAAAGAAAAGAAAGCATAGCATCGGGATATAAGATTTTAAAAAATTAACTGATATATTTCACAGAGAAAATATTGAGTAATTTTAACAGACACTTGCAGTAAAATCAGAATTTATATTATAGTGTGTGTGTGTGTGTGTGTATGTGTGATATATATATATATATCACACACACACACATATATATATGTATATCACACACACACACACACACACACACATGTATTTAAAGTGAATATAAACAGCTATACCCTTTGCACTAAATTTTTATAGGAATTTAAGAAGAGAATTAGAGGTCCCTTCCATTGCATGATAGAAATGAAAAAAAGATAAAGAATCTCAGGATTCTTAAATGATACTTGTATATTTTAGCTCTTATGAACTGCTATGGCAACACAACCCTAAAATTAGAGCTGAAATAGATGGGAAAACATTATTTGATATGAAAAGTATTGACTTTTAGAAACATCAGTTGTAAGACAAGAAATAATATTGTTGCAGCATAATAAGAAATACATGTTTGGTTTCTGTCCCCAGTTCCTGACGCTTAGATCATAACATCATTGGAATTTCCCAAAATGACCCGGGTGAGACAAGTTATCTTTTTAAAATTCGTAATAACTCCTTTTTGGTCATATCTGAGTTTACGATAATGAGGTGACCCTTGGAGGCTAGGGACTTGTCACCAGAAAGATCAAGGTATGATTAGAGTAGTTGGACATTTTTGTCCCAACCCTGGACCTCTGGAAAGAGAGAAAGGGCTGGGGATTGACTTGATCACCAATATCCAGTGATTTAATCAGTCATGACTAGGAAATGAAACCTCCACAAAAACCCTAAATAATGGGGTTTGGAGAGCTTTGGGCTTGGTGTACATAGGGAGGAGCTCAGAGAGTGGTACTCCTGGGTACAGCATGGATGCTCCACGCTCCTTCCGTACACCTTGCCTCTTTTGTATGGTTTTTCCTAAGTTATGTCTTTTATAATAATCTAGTCATAGTAAGTAAAGCATTTCCCTGAGTTCTTTGAGCCATTATGGCAATTTGTTGAACTAAAGAAGGGGTTCCGGCTAGTCAGTTAGAAGTTACAGGTGACAACTTGAGACTTGTGACTGGTATCTGAAATGGGGACAGTATTGTAGGAATTTGCCATTAATGTGTGTGGATCTGTCAATTCCCGGTAGCTACTATTAGAATGGAACTGAATTGTAGGACACCCAGTTGGTTGGTAAAGAGAATTGGAGGGTTGCTTGGTGTGCAAAGAACTTCCACATTTGGTGTCTATATGAGTACAAGACGTGTTATGTATGAGTAGAAGAGTAGTTTTTTTCTTTAATTGCCTTTTTAAAATCCAAGTCATCCATTTGTAGAAATCATATTGTGAAACTTGTGTACCACATTGCAAAGAATTCTTAATGCTTCTAAGGTACCTTAACACGTCAACTATCAATATAAGTGGTTTTTCATATTAATATCCTAAAATGACACACAAAATCTATAATTCACATTAGCATAATTTATAAATAATATAATTGGTGTGTCTTGCACAAATACATTCCTATTAACATCCTAAAATGTTACTACTAAAATTGCATTTATGGTAAATAATTCTCCAGAGCCTCTTGCCTTTCTGCATATCTTGTGGGGAGGCACTGACTCTTGTTCTGGTCTTTTTTCAAGGACCTTCTGATAATGAACAACCCTGGAAGGCAGAGAAAGTGTGTTTCCATGGAACAAACAAAGGGCAGGGGCATACCTAATGCCCATTATAAACGATTTGTTTTCCCTAATCTCAAGCTCCCTCTCTTGTAATGCAATGTGCTGGGTGGGCAGGGGTCACTTGGTTCTGTTGATGTTACCCCTGTGGGAACTGGGGCTCAAAAAACGGTCACACAAATGATGTCAGTCTGCAAGTAGGGTAAAATCTAAGGCCTGTCATTGTTTTTTTTTTTTTTTTTTTTTTTTGAGTTTTTTTTTTTTTTTTTTTTTTTTTTTTTTTTTACAGATATATGATTTATTATACCTACTGTAAGTAAATTAATTCGCAAATAAATTCTTCATTTATGGGAGACAAATGGCACTTTTGAAGTTCTAAGAACATGGTAATTTATAAAATGGCACATCTATGTCTGAAAACCAAATTCATCATTCATTTTTATGTTAATTTATCTCTTTTTAAAAATAATTCATACAAGAGACACTTTTCTTTCAAAATATATGTCAAATCATGTCACTCCCTTCTTCAAAACATGCCAGTGACTTCCCCTTCTCGTTCAGGGTAAAATCCAAAGTGCTACCGACAGCCTAAAGGACTGTTCCAGACCCCATCTCCTGGTGCTTCTCTGAAATTATCATGTGCCACGCTTCCCGGTCTCCAACCTGCAACCACACGGGACTCCTTGCTAGCTCTTCGTCAGACACACCATACACACTTTCTTCTGAGGGCCTTTGTGTCTGCTTCCTCTCCCTGAAACAACCTCCCATTTGTCTTCCCTTTGTTGCTCTAGACCTGATGACTACAATAGCCGAGAGCCCACAGAAGTAGTATTGGAACAGAAATTCTTTCTACAGTAGGAAGTATACCAAATTGTTTTAACATTTTCCTAACACGCTTCTGCTCTTATTTATATATTTTTTATCTTGTACATTTTGGTGTAGATCTCTCTTATAATGTGGCTTTCCTTATAATTCTTATCTTGCTAAGGCAAAAATCAGCACTAAAAAACCACCAGCTTAGGGAATAAAAACACCCATAGTACTTGAAACATAATTGATGATTGGGGCAAATACCTACTGCACTAAATACACTTCTCCTCTTTTTACCAATGTCATTAGCTAAAAGACTGCAATTCTGCCTCATTCTTGCATCCAGATAGGGAAATGTAGCTAATTTCTAAGAAGTGAGTTACAGCAGAACTTGTAGGTGATATCCGGCAGTGCTACTCAGAGAAGGTTTGCTACTCTTTCCTTGAATATGACTGAGCTGTGTCCCCACCCAAATCTTATCTTGAATTGTACCTCCCATAATTCCCATGTCATGGGAGGGACCCCATGGGAGGTAATTGAATCAAGGGGTCAGATCTTTCCCATGTTGTTATCATGATAGTGAATAAGTCTCATGAGATTTGATGGTTTTATAAAGGGGAGTTCCCCTGCACATGCCCTCTTGCCTGCAGCCATGTAAGATGTGACTTTGCTCCTCACTCACCTTCCACCATGTTTGTGAGTCTTCCCAAGCCATGTGGAACTGTGAGTCAATTAAACCTCTTTCTTGTGTAAATTACCCAGTCTTGGGTAAGTCTTTAACAGCAAAGTGAGAACAGACTAATACATTCCCCCATCTCTTTTTCTTTCAACAATAAGATGATCTGGGGCACAGTTAGGACAGTAGACCAAAAAGACAGAAAACAATAAAGCTAGAAAGTATTCAGGTCCCTAATGTAAGAGCTCTGTCTACTACTACAAGTAAGTGACATGAAAATATATGACATGCCTACTTCTGCAAATACATGACATGAAAGAGAAACAAATTTATATCCTGCTTCAGCCAGTACTGTTTTGGAGTTTCTGTTTTATGCATCAGAATATAATCTTGAATGAAAAACTATTCAAAGAGATTTGAGTAGGCTAATGTCATAGCCCCATCATTCTGTTACACCATCCTATATCATTTTTATTCTATCATTTATCATCATCTGACAAGGATGCCTTTATTATTAATTGTTCATTTGTTTATTGCCTATTTCTTCTCTCCAAACCCCAACTAGACTACAAGTTTCAGGAGAACAGAAGTTCTTTCTTGATGACTGGTATATTCTTAGTACCTGCAAAAACAGGCACTCAATAAATGTGAAATATGTGAAAGATGAATTGGTCGTTGAATCTTTACAAGTGATCCTTTGCTATGAATATATAAATGAGGACTCTTATTTGGAAGTAAGACCATTTTTTCTGCATTAAAAGCACTTACTGGAGATCATGTATCGCTTTTTCACATTAAGTGAGGCTCACAGACAAAATTGAGTGACTTGTTGGTAGCAGATCAAAGTCTTACAATCATAAAAGGCTCAAGGGTCCTATTATTCTACAAACCTTTGGTTGATTCCACAGCTTGAAATTCCTAAAGGACACACTGATTTCTCAATCTGTATATCAATGAACAGCCATTTTTTTAAAGCAAAGATGTTATCTTTAATTACAAATGGAAACTTGCACTCCATGTCAATCAGAGATTTGGAAAGGGATGTGTATATAATCTAGGGTAGGCACCTGAGAAGTTTTTGACAGCTTAGAGATAGTAAAGTGACCAATAATTATTCTTACACTTAAAATACCTTTCACTTATGCTTTATGACTGCTATCCTTAGCCAACAAAACTTATGTATGCAAGCCATAAAATATTTCTTGAGGCTCAGAAAGTGAGTCTCTTTTTTCTGTATGAGGAGCAAGGGCATAATCAAGACCTAAGAGCACAAAGCCCACTGTGGAATTCCATTTTGCACTAACAACGGAAAATTACGATAATACAGACTTAGATAACGTGGGTCATTTGGAAATAGAATAGAGTCTTAAAATTATGGTGAATTTTTCACATTATCAAAACTGGTAGAGTTCAAGGGAAAAAAGAACATAATCTTAGACAAAGGGACTTCAAGGCCATTTGGTAGAATCCACTCAATTTGCATGTAAAAAGATTTAGGTGCAAAGCTATTGAGTGAGTAACCCAAAGTCAATCAGGTCAAGGAGGAACCAGAACCCAAGCCCATTCCAGGAAGGCTCTTGTCTCTCCAGGGCACCATCCCATGAGCCCCATTCTATAATTTAAGTTTAGCACAGAGTCCCTGACCTGGTTCTTCTATACATCCTGAAGAGCGAAAATTACCACAAAATACTAAGGCTGGGAGCACACTGCCTGGGAAATAGTAAGCCAAGAAGGCTCTATATAAACAACTTGCCCTCATCACCCATGCTATGCCATTCCCTCCTGGATGTGGCCAATTTCCTCCACTCCCTTTGCATTCTTCAGGATCCCTTCTTGCCTATTTTTTCATTTGGTTAAAGATGGACACTTGGCTGTCACTTTCAGCCATCAGTCTGTAGTGGGAGAGGGTGTGTGGAAAAAATCAGGTTTTGTAATATTAACAAAATCATAGCATTTAAAGTGATTTTATTTTTCATCTGTAGCATTAAGCCTTGGAGTCTGGGTTTCAGTTTGAGATTGACATAGAACACAGTCTTGGCATAAAACAAAGTACATAGATGTGTGTTTGGGAAAAGGTGTGTGTGTGTGCGTGTGCGTGTATGTGTATGTGTATATGTATATGTGTGTTTGTGTGTATATGTGTGTGTGTATGTGTGTGGGTTTGTATGTGTATGCATGTATGTCTATGTGTATGTGTGCGGAGTATGTATGGTGGATATATGTACTTGTGTAGGTGTATGAATATGTATGTGTGTCTGTGTATGTGTGTGTGAGAACGCATGTGTGTAAATGCATGTATGTGCAGATGTGTGTATCTTTATGTAGTTTAAACACATTTTGTGTCTCAGTCCTGATCAAGAGCAGAAGGATAAATAAAACAGTGACAGGATCAAACCTCACTATGTTCTCTTTCCTTCTCGAGTTGGAAAAGGAACTTTACCATCCTCTTTAGCTTTACCATTTCATGATGAAAGAAAATCTCTCTGACAGGTCCTATCATTGCAGACAATGATTGGCTCTTGTTATAGAGAATAACCGTTGAATTGCTAATTTATACATGTTTGCTAAATTCTTTCCTTCCTGGCTTTAAAATTCCTAATAATGAAACAATTGCTACCTGAAAAAAAGAGAAAGTATTTTTTCTTGGTTTTTTTTTTTTTTTTTTCCTATTCGCTTAAGAAATCTTTGCTTGGACTAAGTTTATAGCCTACTACATAGCAGGAACTCTAAAGGGTGAGGATGAGAAACCAAAGATAAATAAATCATGCTATCTTCTCAACAAGCAGTTCATTCTGTAGAGAAAACAAACTTCAGAAAATAGGACTACGCATAGAGTCTTGCACGTGGGTCACATACATATGGGCCAGGGAAGGAAATCATTTTCTAGGTGACTCAGGGAAGGCTTCATGATCTGGATTTTATGACATAGGGTAGAATAAGCCAGACAAAGAATTGGAGAGGCCATTCTAGGAAGAAAGAAAAACTGGCACAATAAAGGCAGGTGTGAAGTGGCATGCCATGTATTAAAAATGAGAAACGACAAGGAGTTTGGAAAAACAAAAGTGTGGAAAATAAATATTTTCTAGTCTCAATGTAAGATTGACTTACCAATTGTTTGTACTCTGTCAAAACCTTCTGTGAACAAGCCTCATGAGAGTGAGAAAATAGGAGCCCACATTACAAGGGTGGGAGTTAAATAAACTCAGGGTCAAATCTCTCAAACAAATTAGAGAATAGGCACATTTTTATAACAAAAATAGGCAAATTTTTGTAACAAGAATGTTATGTTTACAACAAACATAACCTTTGTTTCTTTTTCATAAAAGAAACCGGGAGTAGGCAAACTAGGCTGCCATGGAAACCTTGGCTCCACAAAGATATTCTGGAGTCCAGGTTAGTTCCATCTTCTACCTTTAACATCATCTAGTGTCAGAGGCAGAAGATGGAACTAACCTGGACTTCAAAGTTTCATCATTCTTATCTACACGTTTCAAGGTGATTCACCATGAAGTCTGAGCTCCAACTTTAAGATCTGGGGAAAGGTGAAAATCAAGGCAAGCAATTTCAAGCAATGTATGTGCAAAGCTCACATATCTGCCTGTTCCTCTCAAGTTGGCTAAACCTGGTCATGTGGCCACACCTAGCAGCAAGGAGGGGCTGATGTATGTTCTCGGAGGCTAGCATGCAAAAGCAGGAAGAAAGGAACATGGGTTTGGGAGAGAAAGCTAGATGTCTGCAATACCCTAAATTATCAAAGTCAGTAGCAAACCCCAAAACTAGATAATCTGTGATCCAGGAAAGGTATGTTCATAATTCTTTTGCAAAGGAATCTACATATGAGTCCTGGCTGAATGTATTAGCTCTGTGATTTAAAGAATGGTCCTAAGTGTTCCTATCTCTACTGGGAAGATCTCCTTATTAGCTGATTTGGAAGATCTCTTTTTTGTCACATGTTCTCTCCCTCAAGCTTTTCCATGACCTGTATGTTGTAAAGACCACCCCCCTTCTTAAAACTCTTCCACCCAAACCCATGAGCTTCTTGAATGCTGCTTCATTCCAGATCTCTTCATGTTCCATTTTCACCTCCTGTGTACTTTCTGCTTCTTCCTCTTCCTTTGTCACATGAGTGGGCTCCCATCTTTGCCCAAATTATTAGAGACACTCGCCCTTTCATTAGTACCCTCGATCCTTCCATCATCAAAATCAAGTAGCACTTCTAATATTTTTCCTTTAGATAGAAATGTGCAGCCTAAAACCCTTTGAGACTCCATTCGTCTAAAAGTATCTCTTGTGGGGTCTCACCAAGACCTGAAATTGTACAGGTCTAAAAATTTATGGATGCTACCCTTTCCTAATTCTTGCCTCCTCCTTTTACTCATTGGATATTCAGTCTCCAGCTGCTGGAACTTAACATTTGATTCTCTGATACTCTTCACTTACGTGCTGTTGTCATCCCATTTGTCGACATGTTATTCTGCTTTTTCCTTACAAATAAGTCCTAAATCCATCAACTTTGATTTTTCTGGTGGTTTTTACCCTAGCACAGTACCCTGTTCTCCCTCATGTACAATTTTTCTAACTGGTTTGACATTAGTCATGCCTTGAATTAAATTCGCTAATTTTGGACTAGTCATTTTTATTCCTGTCAATTTCCAACTCATTCAACATTCTAATAGAGTAATTTTTCATTCTTTCTTGTGATGTTTTCATTGGCCTAGGATGCTTTCCTCTTTTATACTGACTTGAATGAGACGTATGTTTTGAAGTCTGTCTCGAAACTTCTTTTTATGTCCTCTTCCACAACCACCTCAGCCCAGGTAATCATTCTGGCATTGAATTCATACTTATTCTGTATTGCCTTGATGCTTTCCATAAAAGAAAATCTTATGTATTACCCATCAACTAGATTATATCACTGTGATATGAATCATATTTATTTTTACCTGTGTTCCACAGTACACATTAAAATGAGTTATCATTAATATATACATAACAACTACTAGTAGTCATCTAAGTAGCACCTGAATATTAGAAGACAGAACCACTTATATGAATATGTAGAACTATACTGTCTGTTGACAATCACAGATTCTTAACTGATTTGTATTTTATTTCTTAAATATGCTGCTATGTTGATACCCTTCAGAGCCCCAAGACAAAAATAATTATCTTGGATTTTGTGCTTCTCCCAACTTCCATGTATATGCCAGCAGCAAGTCCAGCTATTTCTACCATATTCCTTCTCGACTACTGTTACTCTGCTCCAAGCTATCATTGCACCTTACCTGAATTACCATAAACCCTAATTTTTCTCCAGCTTCTGTGCTAACACCCCATAATCCCCTTTCTATTTCAATATTTTTTTTTTTTTTTTGAGATGCAAGTCTCACTTTGCTGCCCAGGCTGGAGGACAGTGGTGTGATCTCAGTTTACTGCAACCTCCGCCTCCCGGGTTCACGTGATTATCCTGCCTCAGCAACTGGAGTACCTGGGATTACAGGTGCATGCCACCATGCCTAGTTCATTCTGTGGTTTTAGTACAGACACGGTTTCACCATGCTGGCCAGGCTGGTCTTGAACTCCTGACCTCAGGTGATCTGCCTGCCTTGGCCTCCCAAAATGCTGGGATTACAGGCATAAGCCAGCACACCTGGCTACAAAATTCACTTTCATAATGAATATCCATTCAGTTCTTCTCGAGTGTACTGTCTCCATCTTTATGTGGTCATTGCAGACAGAGCAATGAGAAAAGCAAAGTCTCTGCTGTGAGAATCCAGGCCACCCTGTCCCGTTGGCCATGTAGCCACCTGCGTCTCTTTCCTGCCCTCCTTTCACCTCATGGTCTGACGCCTTTCTTTTCAAACACCAAACTCCAGTGAGGTCTTCCTTTTGCTCCCTAATACTTTGACCTATCTCCCATCCCAGGGCTTTAGCATCTGTCATTTTCATGCCTGGAAAGCTCTGCCTGAATTGTGTGCATGGCCCTGTCCTCTTCATCATTCGTGTGCTAGGCCCAGTGGTACCTCTCCCACAGTCCAGCTCCAGCTGATCATTCCAAAGTAACACTTCCCCACTGCACATGCATCACATCATCACCCACTTTTTTCTTCATTGTCCTCTTCACATTCTCAAATTACATTATTTTTGGTATGTCTGATTTTTTTAGTCTCTCCTGAAGACTATCAGTTTTATGAAGGAAGGAACGTTTTCTTTCTTGTGACTTTATTTCTTGGGCCTGGCCCAGAGAAGGCAATTATTTGCCTAATTGATAAAATGAATCCTATATTCTTTCAGGTTTTGAGGAACAAGCTTAAAACACTGGAGAATCATGTTTAATACACAGATTGCTTTTCTCTTTCTAAATTATAACTGAACATTTTAACAACAGTGGGAAAGAAAGCCAAGTTTTGACCAGCAAGGAGTAGAGGCTTGGTGATGATTCAAGAGTGAAAGAGAAAGAGCTGAGAAACAAAGAGAGAGAGTCACCTTAACAATGGGAGAAACACTGCCCTTTTCGGTGCCAATCTGAATGGGAGCCAAGAAAGGTTTTAAATGAGTCGGAGACCAGAGAAAAATAGTCAAAATATGGTAAACCCAGATAAGTGCAAAGTAAAAGGCTCTGGCTGTGAAAACCAAGACTAGAAAGTGATTTTTTCCAATAAAAAATTTAAAAATAGAGTTACTTCTCCTGTTTTGTCGGCATTGTTTGTTCCTTGGACTCATTTTGATTAGGCTACCTCAAACTGGCCACTGTTTTAAGGCAGTGTTTGTCAAAGGCTGGACAATTACTATGTTATTGTCTCTTCTTGGTATTGCATGAATGTCACCTTGTGACATGTTTTCATAGAAACAATAAAGTAACACCATTAACAGCCAGAAAAGGGGAAACAGAATCAACAAAGGAAAGCTCTGTAACTTGGTACGCCATCACTGATTCATAACTTTGAGCTTTCTACTTAGCATTTATCTTAATTATTACATATGTCTTGAAACTAAAATAGTATAAAAATAGTGTTTATCCATTCTGTCTAGAGGGAAGAAATCACAGCTTCTCAAATAAACTTCCAAAATCAACAGTCTTGCTAATTTAATTAAAATCCAATGCATACAACCTTGTATAGTACAAGAAAATTGTGTAAAGAGAGAAGGATCCAAATTATGAACAAAGTAAACATCAATCTAGTTCTGATTGGAACCAAGCTTTAATAAAACAAAATGAGTGTATATTCCAATACACGTCTGGACGATGGATGTATCCCTGCAAGCAGGTCCTTAAGCCCTGTACAGCTTATAAGCAGACTGTATCTATTACAACCAGCTAATTACAATCTATTTTTCTTCATAAGCAAATTGTATCTATTTTTCTGTTCTGACACCAAATCAGACCCTCATCGATTCACATACAGTTCATTAAAACAGTCTCCCATTTTTGGTGACTGTTCTCACCTATAGTCCTATACAAATCCATAATAATAATTGTTCTAATTCCTAGCAATTTTAGCCCATTGTGATGATTCCCACAAAAGACCCCTTTGGACATTTACTTCTCATGTGACTCATTTACTATAGAATTATAGTTTTTTTTCTAGGAATTCTACGTTTCATTCTGCATTGTTGCTGATCTATTCAATGCTGTAGGTTGCTTAGCCAAAAGCCCTGGATATGGAATACATGATCTACATTACATATAAAATTTTAAAAATAATGAGAAAGATAATTTTGTTGACTCATGGTACCTAAAATTACCATAAATGACATAAATCCTTTAAAACACATTCATTTTTCAAAGTTCTTAATGACTTTGAATCAGACATTAAGACTTGGAATATCATTGAATTGACATAAAGATGTGGGGTACAAGCCTGGATAAGACATGGGCTCTGCTTTGTCCACAGCCTAACACTACTATAGAAACACACAAATACCACAAAGAATAACAAACATGACAGTGATGCCGGAAATATGGGTGCCCCTGCATTTTCAGAGAGACAGGAAGGGATTCACAGGCAGACAACACTTGCATCTGGTCCCAAAGGCTGAGAACATTCCAGGTCCAAAAGACAACCCTTGCCAAACTATCCAGGAACAACAGAGAATCACGAAATGTCAAAAATCAAGCACAGTGCAGTGCCAGTTGAATTTGGAGCAGAAAGCATGACTGGTTACTGAGTTAGAATTTAAAGAAGATTGTTTCAACTTCAACAGATGGTTACAAATTGTTTATTTTCTCAAATTTTAATGTAAGGAAAAATTCAAAGTAAGTTTGAAATTACATACATGAAACATTTCTTGTACATTTAAGCAAATGCGTATACTTGAAATGTGGAGTTCATATTTAAGAGCAAAGAATTCTAAGAATGATACTTTCATTACAACTCCCTTAAATAAAAATAATGTACAATTCAGACAGTTGGAAACTTTCATGTATAATCAATGTGTAGCCTAAAATGAGTCTACAGTGCACATCCATGTGCTGCTCCATACACTGCTTTCTCACCTGGGTTTTGCTGTTGAGAAACCCAAAGCTATTTTGACCCCTGATTCCTTGTATATCACTTTTCCCTACCTCTCTGGAAGCTTTTAGAATCATCCTTTCATCATGAATGGATTGAAATATCTCAGTAATCCATCTAGGAGTAGAGATAGTTTCATCATTTCCAGGAACATTTCTTGAAATATTCCATTACAATTTCCTTCCTCTTTTCACTGTCTCTTTTAGTAAGTCAGAAGTAAATATTCTGAATTTGATAGATAACACATATAAATATATAACATTATACTATTTATAAAACAAAGTATGTTTATAAAAATAGATAATTTACAAATTTTAAGATTTACAATGCATATGTATTTTTCCAAGAATGAGTTTAATGATACACTTCTCAGCCTCAGGATCTAAATAAATGTCCAAATAATTTTATCAACATTTTTACATTGTCAAAGGAGTTAAACTTTTTTTCTAGGATATTTTCGTTCAGATCACTTATAATTATGGAGTATACTTTGGCAAAACATGCATGACCTCTGTTTTCATATTTTAAATATTTTCTGTCTTTTGGATGTTTGGCCAATGATAAAATATAACAAGAGTGATCCATCAGAACGATACTGTTAAAATGGGTATTGTGATTTTAAGACCAGTTTCAAGATACACACCTTTAGAAATAAACAAATTGTTTGAGCTATCAGTGTAACTGATATTAAAAATACACTGTAAGCACATATGACTATCAGCATTCTCTTACCTAAAGAGACCCAGGATTCTTTACCTGGTATCAGTAGACAGACATTTTTGGAAGTGCTTAAACTCCAGGAACTATTACACAGAGTTTGCATGTATACGTTTTACAGGGGTGCAAATTTTCAAAGCAATATGTGTCCCTAAGAGTTACTATCTAGCAAAATACGCTGTAAGCTTTCTTCCACCACCCTCACCCCCCCTCCGGAATGAATGCAGCTTTTTCCCTGCCCCTGTCTGTTTTTCTCTTAATTTTCTTCTCTGACTTCCACATAAAGAGACAGGTTTTCTACACCCCTATTGTAAGGACAAAAAAAATTATCTTAAATTCCCTTTGTCTTTCATAAGGGAGTATATAGCAATGAGGCCCAACTGCCATCCAGAACATTAAGTTAAATTCTGAAGGGTCTCTGGTACCCGAACATATAGAATCTATAGTTTTAGTTTCCAGAAAACTGCTTTAAAGTGTGCTATAACCTATGGACTTTCAATAAATAGTCTCCCTCTCCTGTTTGTGAAACAAATGTGCTTTCTGAAACAAATGACACATAGAAAAAGGAAGTTATTCAAATAATCACCTATGAAGGTAATATTAATATGTACCTGATACATATGAAAATTAGACACATATCAGTTATTTAAGAGATTTAACAGAAACTGTGATTTGGAAAGTTTGATAGTCTAAAGCTACCAGTAATAAGCAAGGTACTTGCAGGGTGGAATTACTGAAAGTATTTTAATGCATGCCTGTTTAAGAAAATGAGCTTTTTTTATCCAGTCTATCATTGATGGGCATTTGGGTTGGTTCCAAGTCTTTGCTATTGTAAACAGTGCCACAATAAACATATGTGTGCATGTGTCTTTATAATTGAATGTTTTCTAATCCTTGATTGGGGAGGGATAAACTTAGGAGAAATACCTAATGTAGATGAAAACGGGATGGATGCAGCAAACCACCATGTCATGTGCATACCTATGTAACAAACCTGCACAATCTGCACGTGTACCCCAGAACTTAAAGTGTAATACAAACATTAAAAAACAGAAAAAAAAAAAGAAAATGAGCATTTTTTCTACTCAGTTTTGGACTTGAAAAACCAATATTTTTCTGTATTCCTTCATCAATTTACACCTGTAGTTTAACATCATAAACCTCAGGGAGGCAGTGATTAATATGTTTAAGATGGACAACAACTAGAAGAGACTTTTAAATGATTGATTCTTGTGGGAATGTCAAGTATCAGATTATTCTCATCCCTTATTACTGCATTAAATAATGTTAAAATACACTTAAATGTTGACTACACAGCCCTCATACTTTTTATTTTTTGTATTTTTCACTTGTGATATATGAAGCAGTTCACTTCTGACAGCAAGTAGATCTCACTATCATTTCTGTAGCCACTTACTTGAGAGGTCTCTGTGCCTTGCCTCACTCCATGTGAAGCCCACAGGTTGGGTGGCTGTATCTGCTTGCACTTTATTTTATAGGATAAAATAATCCGATATGGTCCTTTGGAATATTTTACAGGCTGCTTCTTCCACTGCATGGTATTGCCATTATTATTATCACTGTTACCATCACTATTTCTTCATATTAGGCTATCACTTTTTTTTTTTCTTTCTTTTGACAGAACCAAGGCTGGAGTGCAGTGGTGGGATCTCAGCTCACTGCAACCTCTGCCTCCTGGGTTCAAGTGGCTCTCCTGCCTCAGTCTCCCAAGTAGCTGGCACTACAGGTGCCTGTCACCACACCCAGCTAATTTTTGTATTTTCAGTACAGACAGGGTTTCACCATATTGGCCAGGTGAGTCTTGAACTCCTGACTTTGTGGTTCACCCACCTTGGTCTCCCAAAGTCCTGGGATTACAGGTGTGAGCCACCACGTCCAGCCGGGCTACCACTTCTTAATTGCCTGTTACCTGCTATAAATGCTGGCTTCTAAAAGGTACAGAAAGATAAAATTATTGGCTGTAGACACACAGATAAAATGAGATACAACTGCAATTCTAACTTATTCTGATTTTGTAATAGAAACTTGCTTAGTATATTAAGACATTAATCTCCTTTGAACAAAAGAAATATGTTTCATCTATTTTTGAATCCAACCCATTTTTTCCCAAAATATATTCCTAATAATCAGTTGTTTAAATAAATTAATCTTTTCTTTTTTTACCTAATAGATTCAAATAAATTTGAAAAATTTCTAGACCAAACATTTAACCAAACAAACCAAATCAAGGTTAGGATAGCAAAAAGTGAGTAAAAAAAAAAAATTCAGTAAACCCAAGTGGTTTCAGAAGGAAAAAATAATTCCAACATATCTTGGAAGAAATATGAGGTTTCACCCTTAGACAAGGCCAATAATTTTGTTTATGGAACCAACAAATTATTGTCAGTTTTCTGAAGGTTTCATAGAGGCAAAGGACAAGACTTCTGTGTTTTTTTTTTTTCTTAAGGAAAAAATATGAAATATTGGACAAAATTCCAGAGATGATGTTTTAGCCCAGTATCAATTCATTTCAGCAGCGCCTTCTGGATGGCGGCTCCACTATGGGAAATTACCAGCCATTTATCATCACCTACTTCCTGCTTGCTGGGGCCTCATAACCCAGCTGACAGCCTCTGCCATCTGTTCTTGGATAATAGTCAAGGACAATAAATACCTTCAGAACAACAAAACATCACTCTCTGTGTTTACTTTTTCTGCCATTACTACATACCAACCTCATAAACATACTCTATGGTATTTCATTAATTTAATCACTCATTTCACAAAATCCTTTCTACTGGGGAAAGTCAGTTCTCTGAAATATCAAGCAAAGTATGTATTTAATTACTTTTGACCATATGTTTAACATCGGAACATTTGCTTATGATAGAGGTAGGATTCAAAATTAGTATTCTGCACCATCTAATGTGAAAAGTTAAGATCTGGAAGAATGCCTGTCACCTCTGCAGGTGACAAAAATGGAGACAAGCGATAGCACTGACTTTACATATATTGAACATAGAAGGCTGTGTGTGAAAGAAAAAAAAGGGAAAGAAAGTGAATTCATGGTCCAGGCACTTGATAGAATTGTGGCAATCTTGGAAACGTGTTATCTATAGGGAAAGCTGGTTTGAATTTGCAGCTTCTTCACATATCAACTACTGACTCTGAATCCCACTTTTCTCATTTACAAAGTGGGGAGTATCATCTTATCAACTTCGCAAGATGGTTATTAAAAGAGCAAGACACTATAAAATACAGTCTTACTCTCCTTTACTAATGAAGATCCTGGCAGTAATGCGACTTGAAGACATATGAGCCTATAGTTTGCATGTCATGGCCCTGTGATTCCCTGGGACTCCAAACACTGAATTAAATAGCTCCAGTATGCTGTGAGAATACCATTCTGTTATGAGTCCATTTCAGATTTTTAATGGTTATTTAAATAAATCATAGTTTTTACCTGTTTATGGGATGTTACTCAATTTGTATTTCAGAAATATATTTTTAAAAAGTAATCATTCAGAGATCCCTTGCCTATATGTAAAGCTCTCCTATAGAGATTGTTTTTTTGCTAGGAATTAGTCTATAAACTCTATGAGAGCAGATAGAATAGACAAATGTAAGGAATACTATCCAAACGGCTACCAGGTCTCCAGAATGCCATAAGATTTTGTATCGTATTATTCTCAACATTCTGTGTCAGTTACCTGTGGGCTCTAAGATTCATGAACAGAGAAGAAAAAAGGGATGAGCACTAAAGACAAAAAGTGAAGATGTCAAAGTAGTTGACAGTAGAGAAACAGTAAGTTCTAAGGAATATATTAGAAATAGGCTCACCATGATTCATCTATTATGCTAGCAAGCTTAGATAGAGCCATGCATTAGTAGATAGATTAATCTTAGGAATCTCTTTATTTGAAAAACAAAAATATTACAATGCCACTCAGTTTTGGATCTTTGCTTAGGAGTATCTGATTCTTGCTCTTGGATATGAATGGCATCACTACTTAGAACTGTGCCTTGTGTGTCACACAGCTCCAGGATAAATGAGGATAATGAAAGTTCTTGAACATCAGTGTTTCTGACATTCAAGAGAGTAGGCATAGGGCAGTCACAAAGGGGAACACAGACATCTCATGAAGCTTATAAAAGTTCCTACGTATGAATTACAGAGACTGAGGTGCTTTTCCCAACCACACATGGATTCCTTAAATGCAAAGACCTAAAAAACTAGGCACTTCAAAAATCATATACAGTTTCTTTGGAAGATCAATTTATCAATGTACAAATACACTTACTGCTAAGCTATATCTTTAAGGGTATTCTTTCCCTGTTTCAACTGTGTCTTGATTTTTAACCCATTTCTCTGTAAAGAAAATACAATTCCAAGTATAAATGTCATTTTAGGAATAATTGTGGATGAAATTACAATCCAATTTGTTGTAGCCTGCAGAGGGAGAATAAGAAGAAAAGCAAGAGTAAGAATGGATTTTTTAAAAAGTAGTCTTATAAGCAGATCTGAGAAAATGCTGTGTTTGCATTTGACATGAGGAGAAAGAGATTACCAGGTTATTTAAACAAGTAAATAACATGGCAGTCTGAGATACAGGATTCTTCACAACTTTGTCCAGGGGTGAACAATGAGAGGCAAGTAGTCTGAATCATCACTTGATGAACATCATTATTTTTTTATTAGCATTACTTGCTGTCCTTAATTCTGTTTTCAGCTGGGCTAGGGATGAGCAAAACTGAACAGGTGCACAGCTCTCTCACACGGGTGCATCCCTGCTAGACTGCAAACCACACATGGAGATGCAGTGTCTAACTCCTCTCCTCTGTATGTCCAGGTCCTAGCACAATAAAACGTACTGAACAAATGTATGCATGGAATAATGAATGACTGAACTGGCTTATAAATATTGTCTTTCTTACTTTACCAAGAGGCTTTATTATCAGAGTCCTGTTTAATGAAGCTACCATTGTCCATCTATCAAGGGCTGTTCTCACAACTTTTGCATGAAGTGGGTACATTCCTAAATATCTTCCTCTACTCTTTCATGTCTTTCATGGTGATACCACCCAAGAGCTTCCAAAAGTGGACTATCCATGGGAGGCCCCTATTGCCATACACACATTTCAGCTGAGAATGAAAGAACAAAGAGCCTTAACGGCAATTCGTTTATCAAATAAGTTAGTGGCCCATACTGCTTTATGCAATATTGAATCCCCGTCTTGATGCCTTGTGATGCAGAATCGAACAGGAGTATGTTGGAGAGTCTGGACACACTAAGCTGAGAAATGAGACTTTGACAACTTGGATATCTAGAGGTCCTAAAGGAAGCCCTGGGAAACCAGAATGACCTAAGCATGCCTGGGTATAACATGGAGCCCCTAAATAACTGGGTACACAGAAAACACCTGCAATTAAGAGGGTTTGGGCATATGTGGAAGACAGAATGAAGTCATCAAAGAACCACATTGGCCATTTCATTGTTTTGATGAAGGCCATTTAGTATTCGTAAATCTGCTACCTGTCAGTGGAAAAGGAAACACGGTGTAAGTAAATTTTACTTGAGTAATTTTCCGCATGTGGTCTTTTAAATCTACATCTGCATAATTTTGAATGTGCAGAAAATATAATATCCTTTTAATTTGCATTTTTTCTAAATAGGGCATACATATGTGGCATCATATCAGTGGCATTCTGCATGGGGATAAAACTGAATCAATCATGTTTTCACTGAATGGGGGGAAGAAAAGAAAGCCAAATCCTTATGCATCAAGAGCATGCGAACCTCCACAAATGGCAATGCCACAATTTGATGTCATTTTAAGAAACAGTTTAAGATTTAAAAATGCTAAAATGATTAACTTCATCAAAGGTTAAGACACATTTCTGCCTAAAATAACTTAATTGCAATCCATTTTAACTGAAAATTTACCTAAAATATTCAGGACAACGAAAAGCAAACATTACTGCCAAGATATTTTAGACCAGAATTTTTGTTTATGGTTTTCCTTATTTTTGAGGGATGACATATACAATGAATTCTCAAGAAGAATAAAATATCAATTTACAAATTATCCAAATTATTGTTTATCCTGTGCCTTTTCTTCTCCTGTCTTTTAACATTTTTATGAATACTGGCTCACTAGAAGTGCTTAGAAAAATCAAGAAGATAAATTTGAATGTACTATCTTTATCACCATTAAAGTCTTGGATGTTCTTAGGGTCACAAGTGAAGCCAAAAGCAAATTCCCAGTGTCTAAATTTTGGTAGATTTTTACTAAATGGCAATGAAAATCTTTCTACTAGGATAAATTTGTGTATAAAAATAATTACTGAAACATCATGATTTTACAAGTGCATTGAATCAACAGCAAATTTAAGCTTTGGGAATTTTAAAACTTTATTTTAGGAATTTTTGAAATATTCAAATAGTTATCTGTGACTTGAGGGTAAATAATCTATCCAAGATTTTTTTTTCTATGCATTTACAAATAGCTGGTATTTGCAACAAAATATTGATTTTATTAGACCACACCTGTTTAGTTTTCATAAAACAATATAAATTTATCTGAATTATGAGTAATTAGATGGCAATTGTGATATAAAACATGAAAGTATAATATTTAAAAGTATAAAATACATGTATAACTGAATATTGATTAAAGTAGTAAGTTATCTAGGAAACTTGTATATTCTTTGTTTGCCTGAATTTTGGACATTCCCTTGAGGTAGGGCGGGGCATATATGCCATGATTAGGCTTCAAAGATTTGCTAATAACATACCGGGCAGGATAACCAAACAGACTATACAGCTAGATTAGCCAGCTGACATCTCAGCTGAAAGAAGGTACTGGGAGCTGCTAGGCACTTCAACCCCTTCTATTGCTGAATAGATTAATATTTCTTGCATTTTTACTTGAATGGAATTAAATTTTCTTTGTATACCTGTTCTTGGTTGGCAGGAAAGACACTAGAGATACAGAAAGACTGTGATTATAATAGTCACGAGTACTGTTTTGACAAATATCCTTATCATTAAGAGTACCACCATCGTAAAGTTAGAAAATGTTTAATCTTTATTTGGCATGTAAAGATAAATGAAACAACTTAAAAAATTTTAAATTAGTAACAAATCAATGAAAATTACAATAGTCAACATCTGCCTTGCAAAATATCAATTTTATTTCTATAAGTTGTTTTAATAGGAAACAGAAGTAAGTTCGATAACCTCTAAATTTCAATACATGTTAGAGTCACTTAGAAGAAAATGCAATTTATGACCTTCAGGATGATTTTTGTATTGTGAGAGATTTTATTGCCTGAGTATCCTGTGCTCACCAACTTTGTCCATTGGTAGAAAGAAAATAGTTTGAATTTTGGACTAAATATATACTAAATAAACCAACTCCATTTCTAAGAAAAACCAAAAAGTCTTCCTATTTACACTGTACAGTATAACAATATTTTGTATAATTGGCAAAATCAAGAAATATTTAGAACAGAAAATAGTTTGCTATTTAAAACGGAGTTATTTTTTAACCCCTTTCTTTATCTGTTTATACCTCTATCATGTGTGAATTTCTCTAAGCTGACTTTCCTTGCAGTAAGTGGGTATCACTTTACATTGCCTAATGAGGAAGAAGTTGAGTCTGTGTGTGTCATGTTGCAGTGGTAACTTAAAGGAAGCCAAACGCCTTTCTGATGTACCGTTTTGATGACTCTCACTCATTATGCCCTACTCTCCACGCTTCCCTCTGAGATATGTCTTTATCTTATAGAAACCCGAAATCCTCCATACATTAACTGCAGTTGATGGATTAATCATAGAAGTCACAGGATGTGTGGGGCTATTTGTAAGCATTCTATTATAAACTCTAGCATAGAGTTTACAAAGCCTGTTATAAAACTTACTGATAGAAAGAACACATAAATGTAAATTGAGAAGCAGTGATGAGAAAAGACACCAACCAGTGACCTGAATGCCTAATGGAAGTAATAAAGATGAAAATAACAGTGAGAATTTCCATTAGGATAACTCAATAGTTTTTTGATGCCCAGCAATAAAAAGAAACAGTCAAACGAGTATAAAATGGAAATGAGTATAAGATCAAATATGAACGGAAATATCCCAGAGACCTCTTCCCTTCCACAGCTTTAAATACAGCGACATATGAGTAACAGTCTTCATTTGAGTGGCCAAGTTTAGTACTTATTCCACCACATAATAGGCTTCGATCATTCAGCATTATTTGAGACTTCTTCAGAGACTAACTGAAATATTTCAGTATATCCAAACCTATCTTTTAGACAAAATGAGTTATACAAATGTAAAATTCGATTAGAAGATTTTTACTTACTTTTAATTGACATATGTCAATTAAATGCCAGATGCAACATAAGGAGTAATTCAGAGCCATTTTCTTTATTTTTTATCACGGGGTTGACTTTGCCTCCAACTGAGTGATGGTAAATGGATTTAGGTCTGTTTGAATTTATAGCCTTTCCCACTACTTTCATAAAAAGAAGAAAGCCATTTAAATTTTCTTTGCTTTGTTTTAGAATTGCTTCACACTGAGAGAAACCAAGTATGAAAGAAACTTTGTGATTGATTCTCAGTGTTTACGTTTCAAATGTGAAGATATAATCAAATTAAAATATTTGGTAAAATAATTTCTAAAAATTAAACATTATCTGAACATTTTCCCTCAACAGTCAACTTATTCAAGGAAGTATTCTTATTTCTTGTAATACTGAAGATGGATGGAGACTGTCTGGTCCTTGGGACATTCAGGTAAATAACTGACAATGTTTGCCCTCCAATTTCAAATATTTACCTAAAAACATGAAAATATTTTACTCAGATGACACTTTCTAGTTATTTTACTCAGTGTTTCTTAGAAATTTGCCATGCTATGATCTCATTTTTATTTGGCAAAGAAAACACACGTGTGTGTACATGTGTAAATAACATTTTTTAAAATGCCAAGATATATTTCATATTTTTAAGCTTTTAATCTGTATGTAGATAAAAATATTCTTAATGACTTGCTAGACTCTCTTAAACAATTTAAATTACTTTTAATCTACTTCAAAATATATTTGCTATGATGACTAAGAGAATATTGGTGAAACTAGTTAAACTATAAATATTTAGAAAATCTCATTAATCTGTGGAAAACTACTTAATTTACTGACCAATTCAAAATTGCACACATCTGTAGATTACTCTAGCAATAGGAATAATTCACTTAAAAATACATTAAACTATTTTTCCAACTATTTTTATTGTATAAGATAGTTTCATTAAAACTGTGGTCTGTTTTTTGACATTATTTACACCATTGCTATGAAAAAAAATTACTTAATTCAAAGAAGAGAAATACTGAGAAAAAATTGGCATGTCATATAAAATTAATAAGTTCTACTAGCAGAATAAGAAATAGATAACTTTATTTATTTCATGGCAAAATAACAGGATGCCTTGATTCAGCTTAACCTAGGCTCATCTTGATGTATATGAAATTGAAACTGTATAGACATTTTTTGGTTGTTATCATCAGGTTCTAAAATTCAGCTATTATCAATGCCCAAATAGATAATACATTTTAGAAAAAGATTCTTTGCACGACTTTTATCAGCATTTGTAGTTACCGAAAAATTCTTTAAAAATAAATATACATAGAAATAAAATCTTCTCTGGATGCAAATCATCTGTCCTTTCTGCCATCTATACATATTATTTACTTATTTTTCCTCAATTCAAAAGTTTTCATCAATGTCTTAGCATTTGGGTAGCAGTCTAAAGAAATATAAGCAAGTTGCATCTTTTATAAATATGTAAAAATAATTTTGAGTTTAACACTGTTGATCTCTTTAGCAAAGGTTATTTTAAAATATATTGACTCTAATTGTATCAGAGGGTAATTTTGAGAATTAAGGTGGTCCTGTATCTCCTTCATGACGTACATATTGTGTTCATTTTTAAATTAATAAAACAATAGATTTCAAATAAAAAAAACATTTTTAATACACTTAGAACCATAAATTTAATCTAGGAATTTAAACCTTAAGAACATTTAATGCTGTGTGTTACTCTAAAACATCTTCACATTTTATGCATATAAGTCATTGTCTATGACTAAAATTATTTACCTGATGAAAATAATATTAATATATTTATCAAATATTTGTCCATGGTTTTATTATTTTATGGCTATTTTACACCCTAGAATTTTATCATAATTCTTGAGAAAGAGTGTGCATTGACAAATGTTGATAGAGTTAAATTTAACATGGTACTAGGTCATTGTCCTCTAGTCACTGTAACTTCCCAAAAGAAATAAGCAAGTTTTTAATAAATTCAGTTAGCAGATTATACCTCTAAATGAACAGTTATAAACAGGCAGGATTTTAAAACTGTGAGAGACCTAGGTTTATCCCCCAAAATTAGGCAAATGATGTGTTTGGGACACGTACATCATTTGCTTGACATCATACACATGATACCATGAAGCCTTGAGTGATAATAAAACAACTATTTAATGCTATCACTGCATATCTAGAAAAAATCAATTATGATCAATAATCACCTCAGGACTGCTTCTGGTATGTTTCCACCAGGAAAAAGAAAAAAAAAAAAAAACAGAAATGAGAACCATGTTTTTTTAGAGACTGTCTTGGGTCAGGTACCATAGAAAGTGTTTTCAAATATATTTAATCTTTATAACAATATTTAGGGGAGTGCATGGCAGGAAACAGAAACTCTAGAATACTGAGCTTTAGGCCCTCAGATGACATATTTACAGCTAAATAAAACTTCCTTTATCTAAAATATGACATTATCTCAGCCATCTATATAATGATCTATATTCATTCATCTCCTTTTCTTCACATCCAAACTCCCCAAAACTGAGACTCAAACAAGCCCTTCTCTCCACTATCCAATTCATGGAAATTGAGCAGAAAACGGGCTGCAGCCTACATAACCTCCAGATTCCAGGTCTCACTGTCGTTCACAGCTTAGAGCATGACAGCAACAGTGCCCAATCTTACGTCAATTCCCCCATTAACACTCTCTCCTTTATTGTGTGGAAAATTAGGCACTCAACAAACATGAATTAATTTAGGAGTAATAAACAAATATTTTACATCAATTTGAACACTGAACTACAGTCAATCACTTCCCACCACCAATACCAGCAATCTCTCCCTATCTCTCTCCTTCCCTCTTTTCTTCTCTCCTTTATCTCTCTCCCTCAATCCTCTGTGTCCCTGCATGCAGGTTTGTGGGCATGTATGTATTTTTTCTGCTAAAGTAATCAGTGTAACATATTATCAAGGCATTGCACATTTACTACCCTTCAAAGAATCCTAAAAAATAAAATACTCCACCCAATAGTGATGAATTTATGAAAGCAGGGTATGATAAAAATAGTGATGTCCAAAACAATTTTATATATTCACCTAAGTTTGTGTTTAAAGCATAAAATCTCTTACAATAATATTTGAGTGACCCAAAATCAACTGTGACAATTTTCTTTATAAGTGGGAAAATTAAAGTAAATTAATACTGTTTTTCCTTTTAGAAGGATATGTTGAAATGGTACTGTCCGGTTGACAACTCTGTTAAGCCCCACATTCGCAATGTACCCATGTAACAAATCTATACATGTATTTCTGGATCAAAAATTAAAAATTAAAAAGAACTGAAATGGAAAATAGAAAACTTTGGCAAAATATTTGTGTGCACTGAATTTGCCTGTACACTCTCAGGTTCATAGTTTATCTTTTATGATTATATAAATTCAAATTTTAAATGTCCCAATAATTAATTTAGCATGTTACCATTTTAGCATGCATACAGATGCACACATAGTTAGAAAGTGTTTAAGGAACATGAGAAAACAAGACAGCAACCAGGGTCCCTGAAGGGTTTTAATGTCACAGAAGGGAAAACAGTTTTCAGTCTCTTTAAATCAGCGCTTTCAACCTATTCATTTTGAAATTGTCAAATCATCCATAATCACGGAAAAGTTTATCTTCTAATTAACTGGGGTATATCTAATCTAGCACATAATGAGAACATTATTCTAATTATAAGAAACATAATTATTTTACATAACAATTTATAAGAACAGTTTCAGGGCATCTCCTCTCTTGTCCATAAACTTTAGTGTATTAAAACTGTTAAAAGAAGGTGTCTCATATTTTCTACTGATGGCACTAAAAAAGCTGTGGTATAGGCTGCTGAGGAGCATTTTTCTAATATTGCCTGAATACTTACGTTTTTCATGACCCGCCATCTACACATGCTTGATTTTATAACAAGCCAAAATAGTACTAAATAATTACAGTTCCATAGCTGATTTCATTTTTATATAAGAATGAGCTTATTTCTAATGCATGCTTTCTAATTGCCATATTTTCCAGATAATCACTTCTTCAGAAGATAAATGCAAAACTTTTATTAATATGTCCTGCTTGATACAGCTGTCACATGTATCATCTGGGACCATAAGTGATGTAAAAGAAAAAACTCAGAACAATTCCAAATAACTGCAAAATCAAGGCTACAATAATGCAGCCTATTTTAACTGAAAGAGTTGAAAGTTCCTGCTCTGTAGATGATCATGTGATCTGTCACCATTTTCTGAAATTCCTCCCTTATTGGCATTGTGTGGCCTCTGACTTTTCTGCTTAGGTTTTGAATATTGCTTGGGCTCCAGCTGACATTTTTAGCCCCTGGTCTCTAACATGCCAAACAAAAAGAGTAATATTAAAGGTGGTGGAGTGGAAATGGCCAAAATCCAGCTGTGTATGTGGAAAGGGAGGGTATCAGTCTTTGAGGGCAATAGAGAGAAAGTTATCTTCAGTAGAGGAGGAATGATCTGTGGGAGAATGCACCTCAATGAATACAAGGTAGTGGGTGTCTTTCAATACTAAGGTCTCTGTCCATCTCAGGAGGCTAACCATCATGTGCTAAAGCTTCCAAAGAAACTCAACTGCCTCCTCCAGAGAAAAGGCAATTTTCATTCCTGTTCATTTCTATTTTGTTCCATGTTGACAATATGGTCAATGTTACACTTATTTAGAGAAAGATATCATACCTGTTCTTTTAGGAAACTGAACTTTTTGAAATCACTGCAAGCTGCTGAAAAATACAATGATGATTGGATCTTCTAAGTGTGCAACTCTGTTTCCCCAACTCCAGTTTTGCATTTGCTTCAGATATTTTGATATATTCAAATTAAGATAGACCTTAAATGATATTTTGCATAAATAGAGGGTGTTATATTTCATATATGCCCTCCGAAAATATCAGCAGTGCTTTTGAAGATAAGGCGAACAAACAGATTTTTTTGGTCAATCCTTGAAGAAGTCCATGTTATCAAGGACACTAGCAATAAGTGGCATGTCTATTACCTTAATGCTTTACGACTTCTACAACTAATACACATATACACACACGTGTGCTTGCACACATACAAACATGGCCCTCCTGCACAGGTACAGGAGGTCAATTAAAGAAATGGTGATTCAAAGTATGCTTATTGTACAAGATTTAGAGAATGTCTACAGAAGTTTCTCCTATGTAGTATTCCATCTCCCACATAATTACTTTGAGGCCTCTCCTTTTATATAATGAGAGTGAAAATGCATGAATTTTTGTGTGTGCATTAAGGTCTAGCCAAGACTATCAATCTCATATATATCAAATTTTTTTCTTCCCAGGGCTTTTGTTCTTATAAATAATAGAGGTAACATAAAGGGTATTTAATTGTGTAAATGACTTGCTTCTAGCAAAATACTATAAAAGCTTACAAAAGAAAACTAGTCAATATTAGTTAGTACAATACAATTGTAAACAACAGTAGAAACTTTATTCTGAGACCAAACCTATGAATATCTAACTTTTTAAAAATGAAAATCACTTTTGCTACTAACTGTAAAAATACATGATTATTTTAAAAATCAATCAATAGAGAATAAAAGAAAAAGTAAAATTTATCCACAACAGTACGTAGAAAAATATGTCAGTTTCTCTTCATCTGGTAGTTAATTACTACTTAAATCAAATTCTCATCTGTGTTAAGAAGCTGTAGAAAACTAACTTCTTCAGGAAATATAGATAAGAAAATCACCATGACATTCAAAATTCAAGGTTGCAGATTATATGTTACAGTGACAATTATAAGATGGTAACTTGGCAATCAAATTAAATTAAATTTATCTAGGTAATGTAATAGTATCCTCTACAAGACTTAGGGATACATCTAGATGGTAAAACCTAGGTTAACATTTTGCTCTCTGTCCAGAATTTGCTCTATGGACACATACAACATCCACACACAATATACGCACATGCACACACACAATCGTACTTTGTCATAGTTGTGTGGTTTCCATTCTATTTAACTTCACATTATGAGCACCAGTCTCTCTTGGTTTTTCACCTTTATCTTTGGTGACAATTCCTTTTTCCTTTGCTGAATCCTCATCTTATTCCAATCTCTTAATATATGGGTAGACCAAGGTTCAGAAATGAAACGCCTATACTCACGTTTTTAAGTAATCTCTGTCAGTCTCATGGTTTTAAAACAATTTATAGACTGATGTTTCTCAAATATATACCTCCAGTCCTGGATTTCCTTGCTTCAACATCAACCTCAAAGACCCAGTTGCTAATGCAAAATCATTAATTGGATGCCTAATGTGCATATCAAATTTAATGTGTCTAAAACCAAAGTTTTAATTCGTCCCATCTCCACAATGCTCCTTTCTAAGTCTTGTTTAGATAAGAAAAAAGAGATTCTATTATTCTACTTTCTCTGGCTAAAATTTGCAACCTATAATCCTCTGACACGCATGCTTTGGAAGTGAGTCTTCTGCATAGGATCATCTTTCTTCATGTCATTGCAGGGTTTGCACTCTTACTTACTCAGGTCTCTGATCAGTATCACTTTAGAAGAAAAGTCTTTACAAGACCACCTTATCTGAGAGAGTGGCCTTCTCCATACATTATCAGTATTTACTTACTCTAGCTTATTTTTCTTCTCACTTATCATGATCTGACATAATTTTCTTCCAAACCAAATTACATTTGGGACTCTGTGTTGTTGGTTGTTTGCTTGCTTTTTGCTGCTCCTCCCTCTAAGACTAGAAAAGTACATGATGCTCAATAAACATTTATCATATTAAGGAATCAAATAATTTTGTCCTATATCCTATATTAAGAGTTTGTCATAAGTCATTTTATTGATGAACATTTGTGTTGTCTCCAAATTTCCACAACAAAGATGCTTCAAGGAATATCTTTAGACATGATTCTGTGCATATGCAAGAAAGCATCTTTAGGGATGTGCCTAGAAGTAATATTATTAGGGTGTGGCGTATCCAATCTCATCTTTGAAATATACGGCTAAGTTGCTCTCCAAAATTTTGTACCCACTCCAGCAGTTTCTGATGTCCCATTTCTCGACATCTCAGCCGACATTTGTTATTGATGGATGTTTAAATTTTTGTAAATCTAATGAGTATAACATTTTATAATTTATTTTTACTTTAAATTCATTTACAAATTATGAGTGATGATGAACATTCTTTTATGTGCTTGTTTTTGTTTTGCCTATACAGTCTCATGTGAATTTTAACTAGTATAACGGGATAAGAAACTAAGAAATGTTAATTATTATAAAGAAATACAATAAAAATATGACTTGGTTTCTTTAAGTAAGTTGTATAAGGTAGGTTAGGGTACTTACACCTGCATTCCTATAGGTATTTGGTAAATCCCAGGCTAATTACATGGGTCATAAAATATATCCAGTTGTGTGCAATGAAGCACATTTAAATAATTTTGAACATTTTCCCACTATATGGCCTAACTCTGGATATGTTACTATTACTCAAATGATACCATCATAACTTATTAAACAAAATCACAAAAACTAGATAAATATCTCAGGTGCTTCCCATCTGGTGGTTAATTATAACTTTAATCAAATTCTCCTCTCTGGTTAAGAAGATGTAGGAAACTAACCTCTTCTGGAAATATTATAAATAAGAAAATCACCATGACATTCAAAATTCAAGGTTGAAGATTTTGTGTTACAGTGACAATTAGAAGATAGCAACGCAGCAATAAAATTTCATTACATTTATCTAGGTAATGTGATAGTATCCTCTATAAGACTTAGGGATACACAATAGGTAGAAAACAAGAACAGGACAATGGTAGCTTTGCAATGGCTTCCTCATATTATCAGTATTTTAGAGTTAGAATGACTTAAGATCTTCATCCCACAAGGAAAGATGCCAATTGTACAGAGTTAATAAAAACATGTCTTGGAGGCCATTCTAATTACAAATATGTTATTTTAATAAGGCTTTAATTCAATATTCATAAAAATAAAATATTTTGATGCTTGTTTTTGAATAGCTAACTTACTCCATAAAGTGAGATTCTGGCTAAGTCACTTGTTTATTATTTATCAGTTACTTAATAGTGGTCGGTGCCTGTTGTATGCTTACATAGGTACCAGTTCTAGAAAGAGAGGTCAATAGTATTAATATATATAGACCCTCATTCAGGAACACACAGGTGAATAAAACATAAAAACAATAAAAGTAGCGTAAGATTTAAAGTAGCACAATGATTGATTGGTATATTGTTAGTATTTTGAAATATTCCTGACACATAACTTGACCTGGATAGAATTTGTTGAATGGAGGAAAATTATATGTCCGCAGACACTTGAAGGATGGTTAAAAGGTATTTTAGACAAGTGCCTGGTCAGGAAACTGTTTGTACTCTCTGGTGGTTCAGGGCAGCCCCTGATGAAGTTATGACAGACAGAGAGCTGATAAAGAAAAAACAGATATTTAGGAGGGGTATAAGTCACGTAGGTCTTCCTAAATATGTGAAGGATTTCTGTCTTTACCTAAGAAAAATATAGAGCCCTGAAAGCCATGTCAGCTGGGGATTGGCAGGTGTGACTGCCCCTTAGAATGATTGTTGTAGCATCCATCAGGCAGTGGGCCAGATAGCACAGTGCTTCCCCAACTCAGACTGAAGAAACCCACAAGGAGGCTAAAGCCCTATTTCAGGCTGGAGACGATGGGGACCTGTGCTGAGACTATGCTGACCAGGATCGAGGTTGATTCCAATAAGTTAAGTATTCCTCCTAGAATACCTAAATCCAAATTTGGGAACTTGAAAAAAACCTGAACACTGGGCTGAGAGATGGAGCGATTTTTCTCGAGCTATGCATCCAATTTTTCTACCAACAACACTTTCCTGTGCTCTTCTGCAAGAATGGTTTCAGCTCACCTCTAGGTGCTCATGACAGGCCAATCCAAATGCAGTTAGAATTCACGGTTTTTATCAGGACGCTTTGTTCATATCTTTGGGAGCTAAATTATTAGATGACCTGCTGACTACAATTTCTCAAGGTGTAGGAATATCCTAACAAAGTCAATGCCTTCATCACACTTTTCAAAGAATTAAGGCAGGGTCTCATTCCCATCTGGTTCGGGGTATTTTCTTTGTTCATAAGCACTGGTTTGGGGATTCAGAGATAAATACAAAACAACACAAACACACACACACACACACACACACAATGAAAAGGAAAAAGATAATTTTTCTTTGGAAAAAGGTGGAACTAGAATATATTCCTTCATAGAGACATATTCTTAGCTAAAAAACAACGCTGTGACTCGAACCCAATTATCAGTTTTACCCAGTGAGAAATTATTGAGCCTCTCTGCTTCCCTCCCTGCCTCCTTTCCTCCCTCCCTCCTTCTTCCTTTCTTTCTTCCTTCCTCTTTCTCTCCTAGTTCTCTATCTCTCTTCCTTCTCCCTACCTTTTTTATTTCAATGGGACAAATTTCCCATTGTTTCCTTGACCATTTTTGTTCAAATTCATCATGACTTGGACAATTTCTTTAAAATAAAGTTTATGATTTAATTGTATAGAAAGGTCTCTGAACTGCATCTAATAAACCTGGGTTCTAACTTCAGCTTTTTCATTCAGAAGATCTATGTTTTTGAGCCAGTATTTAAACTTTTAGGGCTTTAATGAGCTTATATAATAAATGACAGGGCTGGACAAGATCTACAGATTATTCAGCTCTAACGATCTATGAAACAAGGAGAATTTAATCTAAAATCTATATACTCAGATCATAAGAGGGAAAGCTTTGTAAACATTGTGGTTGAAAGGGGCTAAGAATAAGCTTTTTCAAGAGAAAGCACTGCCTGGTATAATGCAAGGCACACTAGACTAAAATACCACCTGAGATCTCTCCATGGTGTCTCCACCACCCCTACTTTGGAGTGTTTGGCCCAGTCATTCAACCTCCCTAAGGTAGTTTTCCCATCTTTTAAAGGGATAACATAAAGACAGTTTCTCTGACCCAAATATTTCGGGCAGATCAAATGAAAAATAGTGATAATAATGCAGGCATATATATCATGGTGACACAGCTTATTAATATTTTCCTGTTTTCTTTAAATGTTACACAACATATTTCCAATTATATTTGAGTTTGCCTTTAAATAATTAAGGAGTGCTTAAAAATTTAACTTAACATTTAGTTTGATTGTCTAAAAGGTTTAATTTATTAAATTATGCCTTCAAATCGAACCCTGGAATCTGCATGCTTATATTTGCTAGTTTTCATATGGATCCATCCGTCTTGCCAAAGCCATCCATAACCTTGCAGGGTCAATAAGCATAAACAAACAGAAACCCAGAATTCTCTTTGCTTATATGTCATTATAAATATACCAATATATGTATGTTTAATACCATAATCTTCTTCAGTAATTTCGTGGCAAGTCTTTGTCTTCTGCATAAATGACCTGGCATTAGGCCTACTTAGTGGAAGAATGGACATGGCAATTTGGCATCTCTCTTAATATAGACAGACTCTCTGGTCCTCGTCATGTCTGTGAAAGGAAATTTTACTAAATCCAAAATCGTTTCTCATTAAAATTTCTTTTTATGAAAATCTTACCGCTTATTGTTTTACAAAGTAATGCTAAAATTAGTAAAAATGATGATTTTTATTTTTCATTGTAATTATGCAATTTAATAGTTTTACATTTTCTACACTGCTGAAAATGTTATTGCAAAAGTATTTCTAGTTGAAACACACTTCCTCTTTGCATTTCCCAGGTTACTTGTGGACTCATGACTCCATTTTCTGTCAGCTAGAAATCTACAGAAGTAACAGTTCATTTCCTAAGACGAATGATTGCCATGTGCTAGCCAAAACTGCTCAAATTTAAAAACTTACTCTCAGGTTAATTTAAAAAGTTGGTCAAATATGAGAGGTTATTTTTATAAATTTAAAGCAAAAATAAGTATTGTTTTTAGAGATAAAAATCATCAACATGCAAATATTACAGTCTAAAATCAGCGATAAAGGCTAATTTTTAGTATACCAAAGTATATGAAAAAGAAAAGATGAAAATGGATTAGCCAATATCATATAAAATGTACAATCCTTTTAATAACAGATGAGGAATGAACGCATTAACAGAGAGCCAATTTAAAATCTGACTTTAAAAACTAAATTGAAGAGGGTAGTGAAGATTGAAACCAAAAATCCTTGGACTATCATGTGGGGGACCAATGAACCATGGTATCTGTGTCTGCTGCTCCATTTTCTATATTTCCATCTGTGACTCCAAATGCCAACAGGATTCTGGTGAATACAGTCATCTATTTTAAAAATGACTTGCTTTTGCACGTTTTAACACTCTCATGACATACATTTCTTAAGCTGTGCACGAGGAGATTGTTCTATTTTGTTGCCCTGGAGTAGGTGGAATGTAGCAAGAGGTGACACACACCAGTCCCGTGCAGGAGGCAGTGTCTTAACTCAAAGAATTTATTTTTAATTGAGGTAAAAGTCATTCTCAATTTCATCTCTTCCAGAAATAATTGGTTCTCTAACCATATTCAAAGACAGAAATGATTCATGTAGCTAAAATATGTCTCAGCCATGAAAAAAAAAAAAAAAAACATTCAAGTACACAGAAGTTAAAACACTAATACTGTTCCTCCCCCATTTTCTAAGTCAGTGACCTCTAGATCAGAAATGATGTGCTCCTTATAATTGCATTCTTGCCAATAATAATTACGATCTCCCAAATGCAAGCACACTAAAATGCTTTACTTCTATTTTAGATGACTTATGGGCTGTATTTAAAATTGTTGGCTTTTAATCCAAATAATTATTTTCTTGTTTTTTTAAATCTACATTTCGAATTCAGCCCTTCCCCCCACACACACTCTTTCTAAGGAATTTAGGAACTATTTTCTCATTTGTATAATTAGGCATTTTAGAAGAACCAAAATGAAAATACTCAAAGCAGTGTAATTCCAACCTGAATGAGTGGATTTTTCATTTCTTGGGAAACGTATCTGAACAAAACATTGCTGATTTCAGAAAAGTATAGGATGCATTTTAGTTAACATGTTTGATATTCATTTGGAAGACTCAATTGAAAAAGACAAGAAAGTGATTCTCTATAAATAAGGCTGGAGAATAAAACATGGGATGACAGAAGAGGCAGAATATGGCATGTTCCCTCATTAATATTCCATAATATTTTGATTCTAGAAATTTAAGCTCACAGCATGAAATTTATCTCTGAAAATTTCTGTGCTACTTCCAAGTTACCTGGTGGTGGTAGCCACTGGGTGACCCTCAGGAAGCTAGCTGTGCGCAGCCTCAAGGCTACAGCTGAATTCTTGCAGAAACAGATGTCGGCAAGCCCCCTTTCAATCTCCCCGTTAGCCATGAAATAATGACAATACTATAGGTAGTAACTGTGAGAGCTTTCATTTCTCTGAGTGCTATGTTTCAGACCCTATGACAAGAGTTTTACATGTATCTTCTCATTACAAGAAAGTATACTCCAAAGTTGACACAGTATTGTCGCAGTTTACAGGTAAGGAACTTGATGATTAGAAATTTCATAATTTGTCCCAGGTCACAGGACAATATATGGAGTTTAGCTGAATTGACTCCAGAAATGAACTCTTAGCTGCTGCAATACCCAAGAGGATGAATTAAAGAAAACATTTGTCAAAGCATGGTTTTCATGTGTGACAAAGACATCATTTGATGCAATCACATTAATAACAGTCTGTGTTTTCCTTAAGTCAGAATTTCAGAACTTGATGTGCTTCCTTTCCAGTGAAATGGCTGAAGCTATTACTGCCCATGGCATTAAATATGAAATATATCCTCCTGCTCTCTTTCCAGCTTCATAGGGTGTCATAACCAACTGTTCCTAAAAGAAATGGAGACATTCTCCTACCTTCCTTCCGGATAACTGATTCGGGACGTGGCTTTGCAGATTTATAAGAGATACAAAGACAAATTCATTGTTAGGTGTATTTACTTAATTGTATATTGTCATGTTTTTGTTTTTATTATTTCTATTATCTATTAGTTTTTGTTATGTGTATCATTTATGGGTTTCACAGGGAAAAAAACAATTAAAGAAAGCAGAACTCTATTCCTAGGAAGGGAAAAATTCTAACTTGATCCTTCTTGGAAATTTCCATCTATGTACATATGACACTAAAATGTTCTATAGCCTAAAAATGTGGCTTATCTTTCCATATGGTGCTTCTCCAGAGAGCTAGACAAGGGTGTTGCAGATTAAACAAAGTGGGCTCCAGTCCCTGCTGCTGGGAAACATCCTCTCTGTACAGTGAAACATATTAGTTGAAGAAAACATTTGTTGAAACATTTTCTAGCAGACAACCTGTTCCCATGCTGAGAAGCTAATGTCTTGCCCCTTATGCATCAGTTAATTCATTCCAAAAACACATGTAGACCCAGCCAGGTTGTACCATTGAAATCATTATCCATCAAGGAATGCAAACCTAGGGGTGTTTGAATTTTAGAACTAAATAGCCATATCTCCAAAAAATTTCACGAAATAGCCTGCATCACATAATTCTTCATATATATATGTGTGTGTATACACGTGTGTGTATATACACGTGTGTGTATATATATACACACATGCACGTGTCTAATATATTTTGCTTGTGTGTATACACACACACACATATAAACACACAGTATATGTATGTATATACATATACAAAATAGACTATATCACATAATTCTTTATATATATATATGTGTATGTGTGTGTGTATATATATACACACACACACGTGTCTAATAAATTTTGCTTGTGTGTATATATATATTTATATATATATACACACACATATACACACAGTATATATATGTATATACATATATATAGATGTGTGTATATAGATATGTGTGTATATATATATACTATAGGCAAAATGTGTTTTCTATGGCCTAAATTCACATGTACATTTAAAAGCCCCAAAACGAGCATTTTACAATTCTCGCTGCAGTAATTATTATGACAATGGTACTAGCGATCACAAAGATCAAATCAAGTAGAAGTAGTGAATGTGCTGCTCCCTAAGGAAACATTCTCCGTCTTATCAACCTTGCTTTCCTTAACATCTCATATATGCACATACATATAAGTGGCTGTCTTATAGATTTTTGTTTGTTTTGTTTTGTTTGCTTGTTTGTTTTAGATGGGGTGTTGCTCTGTCACCAAGACTGGAGTGCCATGTTGTAATCTCAGCTCACTGCAACCTCCGCCTCCTGGGTTCAAGTGATTCCACTGCCTCAGCCTCCCAAGTAGCTGGGATTACAGGTGCCTGCTATTGCGCCCAGCTAATTTTTGTATTTTTAGTAGAGATTGGGTTTCACCTTGTTGGCCAGGCTGGTTTCAAACTCCTAACCTCAGGTAAGTCATCCACCTTGGCCTCCCAAAATGCTGGGGTTACAGGCATGAGTCACCATACCTAGAATCTTAAAATCTCTTGAGAGGAAACATTTCAAGTATATTTGGTGATACATTTAAAAAACAAATTACACTGTAAATTTATTAATGCAAAATTTCCTTTCAAGGTGAATATTTAGTTGGTTGGTTGGTTGGCTCCATATTTTCTGTGCTATGATATTATTGAGGCATCAGTGATTTGGAGCACTTGATAAAATCTTTCCTGAAAAGTGAAATAAATAGTCCTGATTTGTCTTTATTCCACAGCAATCTAACATCACTTAATTATCAAAGGTATTATTTGCACTTTGCTCACTCTAGCCTGATTATAGTTGGAGGTAATTCATTTTCTGTTATTCTGAAGGCAGATTCTTATTATATTTATATGTTGGTGGAAAAGTAATTGTGGTTTTTGTCATCACTTAATGGCAAAACTGCAATTACTTTTGCACTCAACCTAATAGATTACAGTCATTGGGGCATTTCTAAAAAATATTATGAGGGCTCAAGATGTATGAAACCTAAACCCAATCTCAAGGTTTTTAAGGGATTTCAACTAAAAAGTAGGTTAAAAAAACATAGTGAACTTATAAAGTGATTCAAATTGAACAAATATAAGAGTTCTGCATGGTAAAACATTAGGAATTTAAGTACTTGGGTCTTAGAAGATTGTAGACTTAAACTGAATATATGAAAGAAGCCAAGCATTTAATTCACAAGGCTCAAAAATGAACATATGGATAATCCACAGAAAGAAGGAAGAAATATATAATGAAAAGAATATAGATTTAATGATTTGGAAGGAAAAATAGGAGATATTTTCAAAACACCAGAGGAAGGTTCTTCAAAACTAGTAGTAAATTAGAAAATCTTCAAGCCAAAGGAAGGAAGGGAGGGAGAGAGGGAGGGAGGGAGGGAGGGAGGAAGGACAGATCCAAAATATACACTAAACGCAAGGTTATTATTTCTTTNGAGTGAATCAGAGAAGAGAGGATGCTGGGGGTAGTGGGGATGCTGGGCCAGTGGTGAGGGGATGCTGGGGGTTGGGGCAGGGAGGGGCTCATGGAACTTAGCAAGCCCTCCTTCCTCCCTTCTGCTTGCTCAGTGATGTCGAAGTGTCTCTGTCGCAGAGGCAAAATAATGATGGGATGAAAAGCCATGGAGTTTGGGATGAGAACACTGGGTTGGAGTCCTGGTTCTATCACTAGCTGTGTGACCCTGAGCAATTTACTTAACTACCCTTGCCTTACTCATCATTTCTTTACAATGAAAAAAATACTAGAAGCTGCCACATAGGGCCTCATGAGAACTTGATGAGCAGCATTTGCATAGCAGTGAAAACCACACCTGTGACATGGAAAACATAATTAGTCCATAAATCCATTCTCGTGATCTTTCTCTATAGAAGGATGGGCATTCTGCCATGGACTTCACTGTCGACACTGAAACGCTGGACTACAAGTACCTCTATGTGAAACTCTGTCATTTTCTTAATTTCATCTCATTATCTTAAAACATTACTGCTAATTATTGACATTTCTCCCATTAAAAGGTGAAGTGTAATTTCTCTCCCTCTAAATATGAAATAAACTAATGGCTTATTTTGATGAATAAAATGTGTTGGAAGTAATGTTACATGGCCCCCGAGATTAGGTCATTAGAGGTAAAACAGCATCTCCTGGCTCTCTCATGGGAATCACGCCCTTGGGATCCAGGTATAGTGTTGTGAGAAACCCAGGTCACATGACCAAGCCACATGACAGGTTCAGCCGAGGGCACCCACTAAAACTCCACCAACAGCCAGTGTATGATCAAATACATGACTGAAAGAATATACAAATAATTCCAAGCCCCCAATTCCAAATGCAGCAGAGATGAAATGGGCCTACAGAGATCTGCCCAATATGCAGATTTAAGATGAAATAAATATTGTTGTCAGCCCATTATGTTCTAGGGTGGCTTGTTACACAGCAATATATTGCCAGCACAGACTTTGTCATTTAAAGTGGCGTACTGCCATGTCCAAAACCCTAAAATATGTATGAGTAGCTTCATGACTGGGTGGTAAGTGGAAGCCACACTTGGTGACATACAGCTAATTCTAGAAGTGTAGGCAATGGTTGAAGGGCATTTACTACATGTCAGATATAATTAAGTAACTTGAAAATTGAAGAGGAAAAATCATATGCTTATGTTAATAGACACAGGAAAAAACAGAATTGAATAAAATTTCCGTCCTTTAAAGAAAATCTTAGCAAACTGAGGTCAAAGAATATCATAGATTTAAAAGACAAATAATATTCTTGGAGGAAATATACGTATATGCATCACAGACAAATAATAATTACCAAGAATACATCTATATTTACATGAATTAATAGGCATATAGATATGCATGTAGTTCTCAAAATCAAAATTTTAAAAGGGGAAAAATAGAAAAATAAATGACAGGAGAAAACAAAAGTCTCAAATAGCAAAATGAACATAGATAAATAATGATGATGATGGATAGAGATAATCAACTTTAGAAGTGATAAATGGAATACAAATGAAAACTACAATGAAATGCTTCCTGTCTGCTCTCAGATTTACACAAATGTTAATGGTCTAAAAAGTAAATGAGGATAAAGACACAGGGAAAAATAAACTCACAGGTATTATTAGAGGAGTGCAAACTGGTACGGCTACTTTGACAAGCATCTGGGCAGTATCTAGTGTAACTGAAGATGTATGTATTACATATGACCTATCTGTTCTCCTTGCAAGAGTAAACACTAGACAATCACTCATATTGTACAAGAAGATCGGAGAGTTAAACAAAAGTACCCATTGTACCAAAGTATATTAAAGAAATTCAAAATATCCACAATAGCTACTTACTTTAGATGAATAAATGATTTAAACACTTAAAAGAAATATTGTATATATTAATGAATATCTCTAAAACATAATTTCAAGTAAAAAAAATATGATGCAGCCAGCATTCTGTCATTTATAAACTTTAAATAGACATAAAACCATGATATATGTTGTTTCTAAATACAATATGTGTGCAATTGTTTGAAAATTGTGCTAGAATGATACACGTCAGTTCGTGATAATACCAGCCTCTGGATTCTCAATAATGGTTGAAGAGAACTTGGACATTATTTGTATTATTAAAGTTTAATCAAAGAATACCATAGATTTAAAAGTATGAAAATACTTGAAAACAAACATTAAGAGGAAATGAAACAGAATGGTCTCTGGAAAGTAGAAAATGGGTTCACGAGCCTGTGTATAGGGAATGTCAAACCTTATGTCCGTCGTGAACATTCCCTAATTCTAAGAATATTATTTGAGGATGGACAGAGTCATCGTGGAGGTTTCCTTTTCGTCAGTGGGGGATCAGGAGCTGGGAGAGCTGACACAAGTGTGGAGAATGACATTGGCACTGTGTGGATGCAGAAGGCGACAAGAAAACCCATTGTTTTGAAAAGGATGCTGCCGGCCACTTGGAGATGAGCAGAAAGGTAGAAGGGGAGAAGGAAAGAGAGAACAGGGAAACCTGAGCACATCTGCAGCGACGGTCTCAATACTGCAAGAGCACAGACTGTCCTGTAGGTGTAACTACTGTTGTGCTGTACGTCGTGTAGTTACTTCATTTTGTTACCCTCCTGGTATTTAGAAATCTTTTTAAAAAACTGTCAGTCTGTCTCAGCTGTGCTAAGGGAAAAGACGGAAAGGTGTTTTAGTCAGAGCTTTAAACGGAGTGCCCCCTGTCGATGGGATGGTGAAATGGCGCGGCTGCTGTGGAAAACAGTACTAAGGTTCCTCAAAAAGTTAAAAATAGAATTATCATATGATCCAGCAATCACACTTCCGGATATACATCCAAGCAAACTGAAAACAGGATCTAGAAGACAGATTTGCGCATTCGTATTCACAATAGCCAAAGGTAAAAAAAAAAAAAAAAAAAGGAAAACAAAAACTAGAGTGTCCATTCATGGATGAATGGGTAAAGCAAATGTGGCACACACATAAAATGGGATATTACCTAGCATGTTAAAAGAAGGAAATTGTGTCACATACTACAAAAAGGATGAGCCCTGAGAATTTTATATTAAGTAAAATAGGCCAGTCACCAAAATAAATAAATAATGGGCTAAGTGCAGCGGTCCACACCTGTAATCTTAGCCACTTTGAGAGGCAGGGCCAGGAGGATTGCTTGAAGCCAGGAGTTCAAGACCAGCCTGGGCAACAAAGAAAGACCGAATATCTTAAAAAAAAAAAAAGAGAGAGAGAGAGCAAGAGAGAAAAGAAAACAAAAAAATTAGCAGGGCGTGGTGGCATACACCTATATGCGCAGTTACTTGGGAGGCTGAACTATGACTGCACCACTGCAATCCAGCCTGGATGACACAGCCAGACTCTGTCTCAGAAGAAAGGAAGGAAAGACAGGAAAGGAAGGCGGGAAGAAGAAGGGAAGGGAGGGGAGACGAGGGGAGGGGAGGGGAGGAGAGAGGGACAGAGAATGAAGGAAGGAAGAGAGGGAGGGAAGAAGGGAAGGAGGGAGGATGGATGGGTTCAGGGTTCCACTTATATGAGGAATCAGAAGTTATTAAACTCAAAGCAAACAGGAATGTACCAGGGGATGGGAAGAGGAAAAAAGTAGAGTTGCTGTTCAGTGGGTGCAGAGCTTCAGTCATGCAAGATAAAAACGTTCTAGAGATCTGTGGTATGACTATGTGCATACAGTTACCAATACTGCAATATACACTTAAACATGATTGAGGGTGTGATTGTTTGTTTTATATGTCAGCTTGCCTGGCCCATGGGGTGCCCAGACTCTTGGTCCCACATTGTTCTGGTGTGTCTGTGAGAGTGTTTCCAGATGACACTAGCACTGGAATTGGGAGGATGAGTAGAGCAGATGGCTCTCCCTGCTGTGGGTGGGCCTTGTGCAATCAGTTAAAGATCTCAGTAGAACAGAGAGGCAGAGTCAGAGAGAGCTCCTCTTCCCAGAATGAGGTAGGACATTGCTCCTTCCGACTTTTAAACACAGGCAGGAATACTGGCACTTCGTGGACTTCAAGCATGTCTGCACGTGAACTGGCATTGGCCCTCCTGGTTTTTAGGCCCTGAGACTCCAGCTGAAAACGCTCATTGACTTTCTTGCCTGCTGTAGATCCTATCTATCAAATAGGATTATACACCTCTATTCACAGCCTATGGCCTCCATTTCTTTGGAGAACCCTGATGAACAAAGAGGGCAAATTTATGTATTGGTTTTGTTTGTTCGCGTTTTCAACCACAATAAAAAATAAACAGGAAAAAATGAGTCCCGCCTCCCTTGGAAGAAGTGGGCAATTCATAGGGACGGGCATCAAAGGTGAGGGACCACAGGGAAAGGTGAAACTCCCCGGGAAAGTTTCCAAACTTTCAGTTATGTGTTGTTTCCTGCTTCTTTTTCTTACCTACAAATACTAAGTTTGGAGCTTTTTCCTGATGAAATTTCATATATTTTGTTATGTTTAATCTTGAATAAGGAGATGGAGTCCTATATTCAGAGGCAACCAGTGTCATTCCATCTTGTCTTACTACTGGAGACATTACAGAAAAGAAAGCTGAAAATTGGCAGGTAGGCGGCCTCCACAACAAACCCTGATTGGCTAAATTCTTTCTCTCTCCAGACCAGCTGGGGAATGCCTTTCCTGAGGCTGCTGCAGACTCTGGCCAACAGTGGAATATTCAACTCATCGTTTCTCCTCCAAAGTCAATGGAATATGGCCACCAATCTACTGTCAAAAAGAGAGTGACTGAAATTAAAGTATAAGTTTTACAAAATAGCTGTGTACCTCTTCTTATAGATTTCAGTCCACGTTTTATTTGAACTGCCTTGGTTTTCTCACTTCTGGGCCCTAACTCCATCCAGCGACATCAGAAAAACAAATCACTACTTTATCTATATGCCCATAATTATTTGCAAGTGTTTAATACAGTTAATGCATAAGTTATTTCAGTTAATGTAGTATAGTGCTTAGCACAAAGTAGCTATTCAATAAATAGTTTTCAAGTCAAACCGGAATAGATTTTCTTGGAAACAACATGGAACTCAGGAATAAACATTTTAATCCCATTTCATATTGGGCAGAAACCAGAGAACCAAAAATCTACACTCATGTAGTGACTGATTCTGTGCAGGGGCTGTGTTCATTACTTCCTGTTTGTATGTCATTTAGTTCTCATAGCAACCCTGAACAGTAGACACTATTAACATTTCCGTTTTAAAGATAAGAAAATGGATACACAGAAACAGTAAGTACTACCCTAGCTTTTTCAAGATGTTTTCAACTGTGTTTATCTACAATATTTCTGGTTTGTGCACTTTGCTTATTAGATTTGAGAGGAGTTTAACGCCCACTGTTAAATGACTTTGAGTATGGGCATAGGGATGAGATCCTTTGTCAGAGAAAATTCCAAATCTTTCATATCATAGCAAGATCAAAAAATCTTGAAACACATACTACTCACTTACCTAAAAGTGATCATTTTAAGCAACTTAATAATGCCGCCCTCTCTAGCATCATCCGGGACTGGAGAAATACTTCTCCACATCCAGGCTTTTGGTAAGTATCTGTGTTCTTGTTAAACAGGCCAGGTGTCGGCTGCACATGCCTCCCTATATCCTGAGATCCTACTATGAAGGCAGAAGACACAGTTTGCATCTTGAGTCTTTTACTTGCTCTTTGTGTGACCTTAGGCAAGTTACCTAAACCCCTATCCTCATTTCCAGGTCTATAAAATGAGAATAACAATGGAATACAATGCCTAAGGCTGATATGAAGATTTGATGAGTTAATAATTATAAAGTCCTTAGAACATCATAAATGCTGGGAAAATAGAATACTGCTGTTTAAATTTTCATTAAGTAAACAAATATTCCAACTATTCTCTGGATAAAGATGGGAGTTTGTTTTTTGATCACATATATTCTCTTTTCTACTCTGAAATATTAAAATGCAGGCACCTCTTTTTGAAACTTTGCTCTTGCGATTCCCTCCCTCCCTCCCTCCCTCTCTCTCTTCCTTCCTCCCACTCAAGTAGCTAGGATTACAGGTGTACTTTCTTCCTTCCTCGCTCCCTCCCTCCCTTCCCTCCGCTCCCCTTTTCCTCCCTCCCTCCCTCCCTCTCTCTCTTCCTTCCTCCCACTCAAGTAGCTAGGATTACAGGTGTACTTTCTTCCTTCCTCGCTCCCTCCCTCCCTTCCCTCCGCTCCCCTTTTCTTGTTCTTCTTTCTCTCTTCCTCTCTCTCTCTCTCTCTCTATTTTTTTAAAGAGTTGCATCCTGTCACCCAGAGTGAAATCCAATCCTATCCAAGTAGCTAGAATTACAGGTGCACACCACCATGCCTGGTTAATTTTTGTATTTTTAGTAGGGACAAGGTTTTAGGGGTTTGATCACATTGGCCAGGTTGGTCTCCAACTCCTAACCTCAGGTAACGCATCAGCCTCAGTCTCCCAAAATGCTGGGATTACAGGCGTTAGTCACTGTGCCTGGCCCATCCTGCATTTCTCTGCTTCTAAACATAGACAGCTGAATATGAAGCCACCATTACAAAAATAAGTTGACATACACTTAACCTCTCCATTGTCCTCCTTCAGTTCAACTAGCACTTTATACATTTTTATTGTTTTTCCTATGAAGGGACAAAAATCACATCTCTGAACATGTTTGTCCTCTCTAATGTCACAGTCCTTTGTCTACAGTAGATACTCAATAGCATTTAGCCTCTGTTTTCCATTCTTTGTGCCCCCAGTACCACGTTGGTGGGTCTGCTCATTTATGCTTGCTCTTAGCCTTCCTTTTGCATAAGTATTTTCCTGTGACTCTCCCCCTGTCAAAGTCTTAACGATTGTTTCACAAACCCTGCATGCATTCATAAGGTCACCTCTATTTCTAACAGTTCTCTCCCCTTTACCTCTGGTGGGACCTATGGTCTATAAGATGACTGTGTCAACCATTGGCCAGGAAACTGCCAAAAGAATGCCAAGATATTGTCCCCTTCACCTTCAGGGCAAGGTCATAACCTGGAGTGTGTGGAGCCCCTAGGCCAGCCACTTCCTCTGAACCAGCCTCATTAACACTGTGTACATACAAACTCCGTGTGCTCTGATACCAAAAAAGTGTGGTTCGCTGGTCCATATTAGTCATTTGATGCTTAGAAATTATCTTGATTTTATCTTTTTTTTAAATGTAGATGGGCATTCTTCTAGGTTAAATTATGAACCCTCCTAAGATTCGTAAATACCATCACTTATATCCTCATCAAGCAGAAATATAGTATCTGCTTGGAGAAATGTTTCTCTTAAAGTAAGTCTCCATGGCAGGAGTTTAAATCCCAACTTTGCCAGTTAAAAGCCTAATGTATAGTAAGTTAAACATCCATAATGCCCCATCTATAAAGTCCTAATCTGCCAAGTGTATATAAACTGATGTCCTCTACACAGGACTGTTGTGACAATTAGTTGAGCAAGTGTATCTAAAGCTCCCATCACACAAAATATATGCAATAATAAATGACACCACCTCTCTTACGTAACTCCTAAGCTACTGCTGAAGATAAATAAGATGTGGAATTAATACCTGCATAAATAAGATGGAAACTTCCCGGAAAAGAAACAGCTATTTAAAAGTTAAAAATAAAAGTTTATCATAGAAAATGAAAATTTAAATGTTAAGATAAAAATTCCAACACACTCACACAGCGTTTAAGTTTAAAGTGTGCGCTGATCTCTAGTTAATCTCTGTTAATTCGCTTTGCTAACAATTGGCCCATTCTTTGTAAGAACTCTTCCCTCACACAGAAACCCTGCCACCTTCCGTCATAACCCAAGGACATTTGTCAGTTTTAATAAGGACTAAGTGCTTCGGGTTTTCTTTTGCCATATATGTTGTAAGCAGAATTTCCTTTTTAGTGTCTATTTCAAAACCATATATGTGGTCTTTTTGATGGAAATGTGTTAAAACTGAAAACAAAATACAGATTTGGTTTTGAAACAGAAACCAGGAAAGCCTCCTGCAAACATACCAGCTACAAGATTGAATTCAGATAACAAGATCCTTACTCATCCTTCTTTTAGTCCAAAGCAAATGTCAGTAGCTGCTATTTCATCCATCCTTTGTAGAACAAATGCCAGACAAGCTGACATATGGAAGACACACAGTGCTTTGAGGTCATCTGAACACTGATAGAAGTAAAAGGACACGTCAGTCCCCATGCAGCCCAGGACTCCTCACCACACACTGCAGTAAGCATGGCAGGCAAAAAACTAACTCCAAAACGTCTTGCTGTTTCCACCTGCTCCTGGATGACAGTAAAACTCTATTTGTAGTCAGATGCTATCTGTGGATTATAATGCAGAAATAACAGCTAGGTAAGGAAAAATAAAAATCTCTTATAGAGAAAATTTTCCATATATAACACAAAACATAATGACTACAAATAATTCTTTTCAATACAAAAATGCCAGGGTTGCCAAGCACCATGGCTCACTCCTGTAATCTCAGCACTTTTGGGAGGTTGAGGTGGGCGGATCATGAGGTCAAGAGATCAAGACCATCCTGGCCAACACTGTGAAACCCTGTCTCTACTAAAAATACAAAAAATAGCTGGGCATGATGGTGTGCGCCTGTAGTCTCAGCTTCTCGGGAGGCTGACGGAGGAGAATCACTTGAACCCAGGAGGCGGAGGTTGCAGTGAGCCAAAATCGTGCAGCTGCGTTCCAGCTTGGCAACAGAGCAAGACTCCATCTCAAAAAAAAAGGCAGGGTTTACACAAAATGGTGTTTCTCCAGTCATATAAATAGATGCATATTTAACAAGCTAAATTTATGGCAGATACCTTCAATCTGTCTGGGATTTAATCATTCAAATAAAATAAATTAGGCATTTTACATCTTAACTTTTGCATCTTTAAATTTGATCATATTCGTATCCTTTAGAATTGAACCACAAAAATGTTTTAAAATCCAAATCTGGTATTCATCTTAGGGAGCAGCCTGGGGATTCTCTAGGATATGGGGCCCTGTTTAGTGAAAAGGGAATGGGAGAGGGAGAGCTCTAATTGAAGGTATCATTTAATTTATAATCTATTGATTGCATTCAACCGTCTTATCAGAGAATCATTAGTGACAATCAATCTATCAAAAGATTCTATGCTTGGCTTTTTTCTTTTTGCATCAATAAAGGAGAACAACATGCTTCCTTATGCACGTTATTTACTTAACCACTTAAAGAAGCTTATTGAAGATTTTGATCCTATACACTATGTGAGATGAGAAAAATCCATTCTCAAAAATATAAAAATATATATATATATATCTGACCATCACGGCAGTGAATGGTGAATGACCCATCAGAAATAACTCAGTGGAGAAGAGCTACAAAGCAGCAGCTTGGGGGTATCAGTGGATTGAAAAGACAAGGAGTAAGTGGGAAGCCACTCGCTGAGTGAAAAACATAGGATAAGGCAGGAAAGGCTGGTGGATAAAGCAGCAGGGGCAGGACAAGTGCAAAGAAGGCAGGTGGAGAGGAACACACCATAACGAGGAAGTCACTGTTTCCAGGGGTGCTGGCAACTTTTCCCTTTCTTTCTCCTTCATGTTTCTCTTTAGCATTTCTATAGGCACCCGAGTTACCAGTATTTCCATGCTCACCCAATCGACCATAAATCACCACTCAGAATAACTGACACACTCCAGATACATGTGATCACTTTCCCTTGTTGAAATTTTGCTTTATCTCATTCTTGGAAGTAAACTAAACTGACAAACACATTTTATTCATTGACTTATTTTTTCATGCAGCGCCTACTTATTGAGATATTCCACAATGAATAAAATAAGCATGCTCCCTGCTCTCATGTAGCAGATAATTAGAAAAAGAACACACATGCATTTAAACCTATTGACAGATCAGGCTAAGTGCTGTGGGGCACGTAAACAGGACGCTGAGGTGGAAAATAAAGGAGGGTTGTAAGCAAGACTGTCAGGAAAAACCCGGTTGAAGACAGGAGATGTCCGCTGAGACAGGAAGAAAATAGAAGAAACCAGCCATTTACAGTGTGGGCAAAACACTCCTAGAGAAAGCAGAGGAAACTGCAAATAAGAACTGTTCAAGGCAGGAAAGAGACTGCTATAACACTGTGGCTGCAGTGTTGTGAGCAAGGGGAGGAGGTTGCAGAGGGAGATGGGGCTGGAGTACTGTGTTCATTTGGGTTTCATCGTTAAGTGTAAAGGAAAGACCCTTGAGTTCTCAATAGAAGACATATCCTAATTTTTACCTTAAAAAGACTATTTGGCCACTGTGTGGAAAATGCATTAGAGTCAAAAAGATTGAAAGACAGGAGAACACTTTGAAAGTTTTTGCAGCTCTCCAGGTTAGAGAGATGGCAGTAGCCAGACTAAGATGCTAGCTGGGAGTGAAGAGGAAGGGTGGCTGAATTTGAGATGCATTTTGGAGAATGTGCTGGAAGATTTCATGTGTGTGTCAGGGACAGGAGGGAGACGACTGTGAAGGAAATGAAGGAGTGAAGCATTCTGACCACTCGTTAGGTGGCAGTGTCATTTAGGGACAGGAGGAATATCTGAGATGGACTGAGGGTCAGGGAAGATTGAGGCTTGGTCTGTAGGGGTGGAAAGGAAACAAACTGACAGTTTGAAGATGGGCTAAGATGTAGCCGTGATAGCAAAAGCTAAATGATGTATTGCTTTGTATTTCTTACGTCTGCCCAAACCTCTTTATTCCTACTGTTGCTACTCTAGGAGATAGTCATCATTTGATATCAGGAACAACACTGTTGCCCAGAACTTACTGTGATGATGGAAATGTTCCCTATTTGTGCTGTTCACCACGGCAGCCACTAGCCATGTGTGGCTACCAAGCACTTGCATTGTGACTACTGTGAAGGAAGAATAGAACTTTTATTTTCATTTATTTAAATGGCAATAGTCCTGGTGTCTAGTGGAAAGCTTACTAAGGAGGTACATGTCTAGAATATTACCAGCGTCTTCTGTTCCAGAGACATGAAGAGGTTATGCTGATGTGCTCAGACAGGTTAAGATGTGAGGAGTCCTCTTTTCTATCCCCTGTTAGAGTGAAAGCACTCAAGCAGTGAGAGAGTCAAGGTATGTAGAGAGAGGATGGAAATGAACTGACCTGCGGTCGTGATAAGCAGCCTTTCATAAATCAAGAATTTGTACTGATTTGGAGAGAAATCCCATCGTAAAGTATCTCATTGCCTGGCAGCGTAGCCACGGCTTCATGGTACCCTGGTATTCAGCGGGAATTTCAGAAGGAATATAGCTTAATGTCAGAAAACTCAGACAGGGCTGCCTGAGAATGTAAATCAAATTTTAACACATTGCATTTTTCTTTATTAGATTATGGTCAAATGTGCAATCTATTACAAAACTTGAATTTGTAAAGACTGTAAAAACATCAATCATCTAACAAACTGAATATTTAGAGAAGAACACAGAGACAGTTCAAACTGGGGGTACTTATAAATCATCTAACCTGTGACTTGAAAGAAGCTGAGTGACTTCCTCAAGTTGTACAACTAGCTAATAGCAGAACTACGACAAGAATGTAGGTCTGCTTATTCTTGGTGTATACAGTTTAGACTCTAATGTAATCATGTTATATAAGATTTAGCCACACAACAGAAACTGAAGCTTTTTTATTTTTCCAGAAAAGGCCAGCATAAAAATTTTAGAAGCTAGAATATGTAGACATCCTGTCTTTCTGTCAAGTTTCCCTTATGAATAAATTAGAGGTGGAAAGAAACAGGTGTCCTCCTTTTTGTGTGTTCATTATTATGTAATCTGTCACATATTAATTGAACAATTTTTTCTGGTGTCTTCCAATTGGCTTTTATTGAGCCTTTTAAACTGAACAATCCCTAATTCTGATATTTGAAACCTGTTCCAAAAAAAAAAAAAAAAAAAAGAATTCTCCTCCAGTAGCAGAAAAAATAATGCCAATGCTTAGCCAGAAACCTTATCATTGAAGTCCAAATGTCCACATCAGAGCCACAATTTGATGGTGAGCCAGAGAAGAGATTTCAAAAGAATGGTGGTTATTCAGATGTGGGGTAAATACCCCTGTTATTTAAAGTTATCAACACCTGAGTCACAAAGAGACCCATCAAACACTAATAATTTACGCAGAGAATAACATGCTATCATTGGAATGATACAGGATAATATTTGTGTGTGTCATTTGCAGAAAAGGTCTTATAATTCTATAATTAGCTGTTCACAAATCTTTAACAGGATGCCTAACCAGCTGGACTCTGTCTCTCCTTTATCCACTAGGAGATGTCCTCCCCATGACTGGATTCCCTGGAGACTGGGCAGAGGTGTCTGATACTGTTGTATGATTTTGTCCCAGCAGTGAGAACTCTGGCACCTATGTTCTCTACTGTTGGGTCTGTCATGTGACTGAACTCCCATACGCTATTCCACCACTCTTTGGCCAGTTAGGATAGAAATGGCAATCACTGTACATATTTAGTACACAAAAACACTCAACCAACACATGCCAGATACATATGGGCCTAAATATTAAGTGTGTTTCCACTTCCACCATACTTGTCTTTGGTATTCCATTCCCATTGGACTATGTGACAGAGAGGTCTGAAATTATTGTGCAGGGAGACCATGAGGGTGGTGTCCGGTCATTCCAACTCAAGGCTTCTCTTCATCCCAATTAATCACTATCCCCTGGTTCTTTCTAATTTTGCCAAAATGCATTTGGTTTATTTGAAGAGAAATTTTAAACCTTGGTACTAGAAGTAATCATTTCTACGTGTGTGTGTGTGTGTGTGTGTGTGTGTGTGTGTGTGAACTTCAGTAGGCAAGGACACATGCTACCCATATCTTCATATTATTCATGGTACCTGTCTTATTAGGAAGTCAAGTACAGCGTGCAAGTGACAAGCAGTCCTTGGGAGCTTCATTCTGCCAAGTAGAACATGTAATTAGATCAGACTGACTCACGATCTGGAAAGTTTTGCTGTTGATGGAAGGTATGTGGTGTTCCAGGTGAATTTCCATTCTGACTGCTTACCTCTCGTAGCAACTCCATCACATTCTTCCCATCCTAAATTATAGCGTTAACACTGCAGTCCATTATTAACTAGTTAACATATTTCAAGGACAGTAAGACTATTTCACTATTATCTTTTTATGTTAATAAATATTTTCTAATATTATTAATACTACTTAAGAATGAAATAATTGTAGGTACACGTGTGCACATGCCTTTTATTAACGACAATGTTAAGTTTTCTAATATCAAGAAGCTGTGAACTGTGAGAAGTCAGATAGTAAAAAAAAATTGTTTGGTGAACTCTTTAGCTAGGTTGGACAGACATAAGATTACAGAGAACTACTGAGTCATCAGAAGAACAGTCCTAGCAATTAGAGAATCATGTTTCACATGCCTGCTATACCAACTTAACATGCAAGTGCTAAGAAGTTCTAGTTTTCAAATGACTGTGTTATTTTTTCCTCTATTATATTTGTTAGGATATTACTTTTTACATTTGGGTATTTTTGTTCCTTAGACGCAATGCACATTTCTCCCAGTCCTGATTGTAATGTCTGGCTGTCTGGCCTGTCACTCTACCTAAATACTGAACACAATAATCCATGAGAAAAATGGAGGCACACAGCGCCACTGATGCCATGAGGAAGACCTAGAGAAGGCGGTGGTCTCCTGATCACAGCTCTTGTTAGAATTCAATTCCTGGGTTTCTGATACAAGCTTAAGTCTGGATAACTGAGTTGGGCGGGGCTCTATCACCCTCTTGGCTCCAAGGGTTGGTTCCACCATGGATAACTGGGAATGAGATCCTAATCTACACGGGAAAATTTCTGTTATTCATGGAATGACATCTGGAATATGCCGACAAAGCAGTTTTTATATTTCGTTTGCTTGTGTTTTGAAACCAAGTCTCACTCTATCATCCAAACTGGAGTACGGTGGCACAATCTCAGCCCACTGCAAACTCTGCCCCCAGGTTCAAACAATTCTTATGTCTCAGCCTCCCAAACACAAAACAGTTTTTCTAAGAATCATTGCTCTGTTCCATTGATAATCTGTCTCTGCTGAATTTTGTCTGCTTAGCACAGAGGTAAGTTGCTGAAAAGAGAAAAATATACTGTACAATATCACAGGGTTGATTTCACCCCAGGGGCTTGCAAATCATTCTGCTCAGGTGCAAATTTAATAATTAATGAACACATTGCTCTTAACTAATAAAAAACATTCCATTTCAGATCCAGCTCAGATTAAGTTATTTATCTTTATTTTATTTATTTATTCATTCATCCATCCATCCATCCATCCATCCATCCATCTATTTGCATTCTGTAGACAATGCACCCTCTAGGGAATGGTTCTCAAGAACTATTATGGTAACTAGACATAGCAGTGGAAGGGAGAGTATTCAATCCCATCTAACGGGTTTTCTATCAAAGTGACAAAAATACATTTATATGAAACCATGTCCATCTGGGACACACATTTACAGCACCATATAAAATTATAGAGCTATTAAACAAACATGCTTTAACTGACAATATCTACAGTACTCTAGTATATCAAGAACCTCTGTGATAGGTTACCACTGTTTCTGAGGACATGCTTTTAAGAATGCCATGAGTTCTCATCCAAGCTTTATCATAATGGTGTGAGTCACCTAGATCTATAGCTCCCTCATAACTTTGCATGGAGGACATAAATAATAAGACACACACACATAGTCAACTCCATATTACCTATTAAAAATTTTCAAGTTACTATCAATACAATTTTGTTGGAGGGTTTATAAATCTTCTGCTGTTTTAATATGTCCTATCATGACTTCTCTGTATAGCCTGAATTCCAAGGAAAGAAACAAGCAGCTATTTGCCTAACATGAATTTTTCTCATGGAAATATTGTTTTTCTTAGAGATTAGGTTATTTAAGGTGACTGTTAAATGACTAGAAAAATCAAAGCATTTCCAGGCTTGGAAATAGAGTAAAGAAATCAGGAAAAAATATTACTCCCTCTGAGCTCTATCTTTAAAGTTTCTCTTGAAAATGTTTAGGATGCCTGGGATTTTTAAAGTCAGAAATATCCCAAAATCTTATATGAAATATAAGTAAATGTGTCATGTCATGGGCACTATTGTTTCTTTCTGTTGCATGCCTAGTTGAAGGGAATTGTGCAAATCATCTGTAGAAATGCAGAGATTTGGCTTCTTTGCTGTGAACTAAGGGGAGTGAATTGGGACTGACCCCCTGTGCTCTTTCGACATCTCTCAAGAAATCTAAAATGGTCAGTTCATGTATATTAATTAAGCAAATGAAATGGGCACATTTAGAAAACAATAACAAGGAAAGGCTTCATGAACTAGATTATACTTAATCATGGGATAAAAGAAGCTGCTTTGACCCAAACAATAAGGAATTATTTTCTAGATGGAGAGAAAATAACACACAAAAGCATTTTGCAGCAAGACAGCGGATGAAAATGTACAGAGATATGTATAATATGTCAAAACACAGACCTGACTGAAGCATCACTGCATTCCAGTTGTCTGACAAAATAATAATATCATTGGCTCCCATTTGCACAGTACTTTAACACTGATAAAAATATCTTAAAATATCATGGCATTAATTTCCTGATGGAGAACAACTCAGTGACGGAGGAAACATCATCCTCATTTTACAAACAAGGCAACTGAGACTCAGAAATGTTAATGAATTATCCAAAGCTACCTATGCACAAGAAAATGGTAGAGGGAGTATTTGCTGTTCTTCTGACTTTGTATCGAATGGTTTTCTAATAAGCCACTGTGTGGTTTACGCAAAGGTAAGTACATGTTACATGTGGATAGTGGGGAATAAGGATGGGAAAAACCTAAGAGACAAATGTAAGAGTTCTTAAAATTATTTCTTTTTTATTAACTCTTCCCTTCCACTGTATACTGAAGTTCTGGTAAAAATTCTTAAGAAATTAGAAACTCCTTAATCTGTAGTTCTGGAAAGAACCACAGGATGTCATCCTCTATAATACTTTTTAGGCAAATTATTATAAGTTTTGAGATGGAGAAAACAGATTTTTAAAAGACGGCAATAAAGCTTCACTTTTTAAAGTAAAACTTACTATTTTGAATGGTAATTTAGCCATATGGCTTAGAAATCAAAATGATTTAATAAATTATAGATTGAAAAGATTTGATTCTACTATAAAATTTCTGTTGATATCAGTCTTCCCACCAACCCATCCTCACCTCCCATAGCTGTAGTGTGTTCCCTCCTGAATGTCTGTCTTACACACATCCCATCACACACACACACACACACACACACACACACACACACACACACACATACATTTTCCTCTTCATTACATAAAAGACAGCATACTAGACACATCACTCTGCATGTTTTAAAATTTACTGTATCCTGACATCTTCCCTAGTTAACACACAGAGAATTTCCCATGATTTTTAATAGCTGCAGAGCACTTCAACATATAGATGTTTATATAAGGATGTTGAGTTCTTTCAAATTTTTGCTGTGAAACTTCCGAATAGTGAATTATAAAAACAGACATAATTAAAATGTAGTTTGATATATCCATATTGATGGCCTTTGATAGGTAGCTACCAATACCACTCAATTCCTCATTGCATTGTTAAGCTCTTCTACTGCTTTCTCAACAGCGAATAATGGTTGCTTATCTTCCTAACAAAGGAGAGGGGTGAGGAAAGAGATATGAGATTGTGAAAAAGATGCTCATGCTCAAAATCTTGGAGGAAAACACTAAGTTACATCTTTTACATCAGAAGAAAAAGTAAATCACTCAAATGTCCTAACCTGTAGACATTTCCAAATCTCTATTCTTATGCACCGTTTTATTCTGCCTAACCCATGGCTTTTTCAGCACACATTCATCTAACTTTATGAATATGATTCTGTCTATTGTGGCCCCCATTTGGGCTGAAGAATTAGCATGTCTTGTGGGCAGACACAGAACTTACACACAGAGTACCATTTCTTCTGGTCTTTGGAGATTAAATTTCCACTAGCACCTGATAATTTGATCTTAGTCTATCTCTACTTGCAGCTTTATGTAGACATAGCACTAGATTAATCTCTACCCACAGGCAATGTTCTTGAAAAAACTGAAATGTAATTCAATGTTTTTGATAAAAGGGGCTAAATGAAAAGCCCCTTAATGATTAAGAAAGATGTTGACTTTCTCACACTTAGCAGAAAACAGCACAAAGAGATGAACTACCTACTACAAATTATTAGCTATGTCTTAAGTGATGAAACTACTTAACATAATTTGAGGAGTCATTTACCACAGCATGTCAAAAAGTATCTTAGGGACATTGAAAAACTGATTTCCCATCTTTCATGTCTACATATGTTAGTGCTGCATTTCATGTAAGGCACCAAAAGTCTAAACAAAATGTATCCAGAAGATCAAAATTTATGAATTATATACTTAAAAAATAAATTATAAGATCTTATTTGCCCCAATACCCATTTGATCCCAATGTTCATTTCATCTTCACCATTCCCTTATACAGCCTTTAGTTTATCTTCCAGGCCAGGAGAACTTTATAGTTTCCCCAAAAGGATAATATTTCTAGAATTAATAAGTTTTCCAGACTGGAGCTACAGGACACCAACAAAACATGTGGAAAAGTGAAAATTCATTTCTACCTGACACTAAATAACTGTTTTGACTGATTATTTTCTCTGAACTGACAGGTTGTTTTAGCAATGTAGACACAAGCTTAGTCAATTTAACACATGAATGATACATGAGGGGTTCCATATTCAAAGCAGAAAAATTTTACAGTTATTCACTGAATACTGAGGGCATTTGCTTGGCTCAATGACGCTTATTTTAAAAGAAGTATTCATGATGTAGATTATGAAGGGTGTTTCTTTTTAACTTAATCTTATACACAACATAAGACTGGAAAATACTGGCAATGATTGTTTAACAGATTTCATTAATAACTGATGAGGTGACGCATATGTCAAAGCCTTCAAAAACTTTACTGAGTTACCACCTTTAGAAGTTCGTCATAATTGTGCACACTCTATAAGAGTTATATGCAGAACGGTTCCTTGCATTATCATTTATAACTGAAAAGTAAAAACAAGCAGAAAGATCTACAGTGAAATAGTGGTTAAGGGAAACCTTCATACGCAGTTGACGGAAATGCAAATTCGTACAGCCGCTGTAGAGTACAGTAGGAAAGTTCCGGAATAAACTAGAACTAGAACTACCAAATGATCCAGCAATTCCACTACTGGGTATATATCCAAAAGAAAGGATATCAACGGATAAAAAAGATACCTGCACTCCTGTGTCTTTTGGAGCACTATTCACAATAGCCAAAATATGGAATCCACCTAAGTGGCCATCAATGGATGAATGGATGATAATGTGTAAATATACAAAGGAATATTATGCAGCAATTAAAAAAGAATAAAATCTTGCCATATGCAGCAATAATAATCTCTATTTCCTTGGATGAAACTGGATATCATTATGATAAGTGAAATAAGCCAGGCACAGAAAAACAAATATCACGTTCCCACTCATACTGGAAGCTAAAAATGTGGATCTACGGAGGTTGAGAGTAGGTTGGTCATTCCCAGGGGATGGGAAGGGAGGGAGGAGGAGACTTGAAGGGGAAAAATGACCTAAATCTATTCATTACCACTGAACTATACACTTAAAAATGGTAACATTGGTAAACTATATGCGCATATTCCATCACAATAAACACAAATACATAAATTAAAGAACATTTTTATATTTTATTCTTCTCCGCCACATACTGCAATGATGAATTTGAAAAGCTGAACTCAATTTCAAAGCGGCACATTCTTCCTCATTCTTCTTTAGGACATTATGCAAGGAGCAATTCTCAAAGATGAGTCAATTTCAAAATGGCATAGTACACAAAAATCGAATCAAATCCTGTAGACTAAGGTGATTTTTGTCCCTTGTGGAAATACGTCTAATCTAGTTGATTTAGATGTCACTCTATGTTCCAGTGAACTCAGGAAGGTTTTAATTACATAGAAAATGTTATTATTTCTCACAGGAAATAATATACGGGAATTAGAGTGTGATTTTCAAAAAAACATATGAAAGAAAATGAGTACCTTGTGAGATTAAGCACTGCTCCAGCTTGATTCTATCATACTAATTTATCAGACCCTGTGTTATTAAAGAGGACAGATTTCTTGAGGCTTTGTTCTCCTTATGATTATTATTAGAAAAGCCTATAATTGAGTCCATGAATTAACAAAGTCATATTCTTTTCAGTGTTATTTACCATGGGTGAGAGGAAGGCTGTCTTAATGGGTGCTGCTGAAATCTTAATGAGGAACCCCTTCTGTACCTGTATTTTCTCTGCACGAAAGCAGCATGGGTGTCAGTGACTGGGGCATATTCTTTGCTATAAGCCTAGAAGTGCAATTTCCTATAAAATGTATATTTTAAAGCCCACACTTAAGGCTTACAAAATGTCACTTAAAAGATTACTTGGAACAAAAAATCAAATGGAGAAAGAACTGAAATGGTGGACCCTATTTTCCACCTTGTCGTCCCACACATTATTATTAAAATTATCAGTGTTCTGCTTTCCAGAGAGAAAGTACAAATTTGACTGCATTCAATACAAATACTTCTGTAGGTTTGCTTAATTTGCCTTCAACCTGACTGGTAGCAGCCATCACCTCTGAGTCCCCCCGAAACTGAACTCATTGGACAACAGGAATGCATTGTAAAGGTTTCTTCTGCCTTGAAACTAGAAAATGAAAATAAAAATTAAAAACATTAATGACCAAAGTAATTCTACTTTCATTTACTGGTAAAGTTATGTGGAATTTGTAAATCAAATGAGAATAAAATTAAGCACCCATATGTCTGAAAATGGACAGGTGCTCATACAGATCAGACTTCTTTGTCTTCAGTGACAGAGTCCTTTCTCTCCCGTATGACTGCTCGATTACCACATGTGCAATGTTTGTTTTTAATGAACCACCATGAAGGCCAGCTGCCCTTGTAGTGCACGGTTGACATCTTCCCAAAGCAAGACGTTTCCTTTAAAAAGACAGTCAAGATGCATGTTCTGGTCACTTGGTGTTATAAATTAAATGGCACTCCTACTGCCTCACTTTGCTTTTGTACAGTGCATGTTAGCTGATTTAAGGCCAAATCCAAAGGCCTGCTAGCATAATGGACATTATCTATCCCAATCCCCACTTTTGCTTTCACTGGGGTACCCATTTATCTCATTATTTCCTTCAAGGAGAATGCCAAGTGATACACTAACGGATCTCTTGCTGCTAGCACCTCAGTTTCCAACTGAGGCCACTGGCAAAATCATTAGTTAATAGGTTTTCATTCAAGACAGTGTACCCATTACTACTTCTTCTTTCGTGTCACAGATACGTGTGAGAAATGCTTTACCATTTTTACATTTTATAAAATATGTTTCACATTAAAAGGTATATTGATTCCATGTGCTCACAACTACCTAGCAAATGGAAAAGATAATTAGCTAAAATAAGTTTGCCAAAGTATTTTGCATATTAAACGGTAACATGGTTTTTCAGTTGCTTCAGGTAATATTCAATGATCTTGTAAAATAAGAGACTATCAGAGGTTTAAATACTCAAACATGATTTCAGTCATGATTTTTTTTTTTTCTTTAATTCGGGAAAGAAACCATTGTCTTAAGCAAAACCGCCAACTGGCAAATCTTACTGAAAACAAAATAATAAAAGCCCTGGTTAACTTTCACATAGAATGCCAAATGGCATAACTTTTTACAAATTTTATTCATGTTTATACTTCAACATATTTTAAAAATCTGGGAATTTTTAATAATCATGGCATCTAGACATCAAAGTGGTCCTGCGACAGATGTATTTAACGAAGAATTAAGAGGTGATGTTCATGTGCTCTTTCTTCACGAATCTTTTTGTTACCTACCTGCTACCCAATTAAATTTCTTATCTTTTAGGGCATGCCTTTTTATTATAATGAGCAGCGTACTTACAGATTGTTCTCTGGCACATAAAACTTTACTTAGAAGAAGTTGTATTTCCCACTTCCTTATCCGTGTCTTGTACTCTCATATCCACACAATGCTGTGTTTGGAGCTGAATTAAATTTCATAAGACTAATGTGCATTAAATAAGAAAAATTTCTAGACCTATAATTAAAGGCCAAGTCAACATTTTGAAATGTGCATATTAATACTAGTTACAACGCATCTTCATTCATTTGACAATTAACTTGGAGATGCTATTTGTAAAAGTAATACTAATATAGCAGTAATCATTAATACATCATTCTGTTCTCACCCACTGTACACATATTTATGCAGGTGGGCATGAGCAAACAAAATCTGAGATCTACTTTTAAATATGTATAAGTGGATGATATTGTTCTCTATGGCATGGAATCATATCACTGAAAACTGAGATGAAGATTTTTGGCAATTTCCTGATTCCAACTGAACTATGTGCATTAGGCTTTAAGTCTGACATTCCCCTTGAGATTCAAATCTGTGGTTTTTGATTGTCTACTGAATATCACTTATTGGGAAATGACTTGCTTTTTTGAAAACTGTCTAAAACTCAATTATCTCTTCTCACCCTTCCACTTTCTCTCTCTTCTCATTTTTGATAAACAATGTCATTTTTCATCTTGTCACAAATCTACAAATTTTGGAGTCATTTTCAATAACTCCCTTTACTGCATTTCAATTGATCACCAACTCATATGAATTCTACTGTACATAGATAGATAGATAGACAGAGAGATAAAGATAGAAATGTACCATTTTTACATTTCATGAAAGATGTTTGTCTTAAATATATTACTTGAGATAGATGCGAGTGAACTATTATATGTATGTGTATGTATTCATTTACATCTTACTCTTTTCCATTTTTAATGAAACTCACATTACTACTTTCTGGATTTCTGTTGCGGCTTCTGAACTAGTATCTTTGCTTTCAAGATCTTCTCACTGTAATCAATCAAGACACCTTTTCTCAAATATCTATCAATCATTCATCTATCTATCTATCTATCTATCTATCTATCTATCTAATCTAATCTAATCTATCACCCAGCTCTCTCTTCTATGGCTTGGATAGACTCTCTTTGCCTAATTAACCAATTTATGGCCAATGTTCCATAATTGGAACACTAAGCTTGTGGGAATTGTTTATATCCTACTACTTATGGTCATCACCAAGGTCTGATTTTACACACACACACACACACACACACACACACACACACGGAGAGAGAGAGAAAAGTGCAGCCTCTGGGATAAATGGGTTAAGTCCCTTCTCTTAGCACGACACAAGAGTTACTTGAAAGTTTGCTCTCTGTCCACTCTTACCTCTGCCCAATGCTATTTGAACCCACTGCACAATTCCAGGCAGCATTCATGTTCATTCATTATTCTCTCAAGACACCATGGACTCTGTGACTTTAGGACCCTTTCTGAGCTAATTTTTCTCTCTGAAATGCTTCTGCATTCCCATCTGACTGAAGAAAATCTCAAATATGACCGCCTGTCCACCAAACAGCATTAAAGTACAGGCATTTCTTATAGTTCTCAAAAGTCACTGCTGTACATAATTAATGTATCATTTTTAACCACTAGAGCCCCTAAAAGTAGATATACTGTTTTTACCAACATTTTACCTGCTGTCCCTCCCATATAGTTAAGCTCTCAACAATAACTGTTGAATAATAAGGGAAGTATATTTTTGTTATAAATCTCTAACAGGCAGTTTAGATATTTTGCATATACATGTATGATCTAAATCTGGCATTAAAAGGCAGCTGTTTCAAGGCGAAAAGGAGTTCTGGGGTGTGGTTTGTAAAATATATATTTTTTCATTCTAGAACATATTTCAACATTCTCAACTCTTAGATGATTGAGGATCTGCTATTAAGCAGAAACGCTGAGGATTTATGCACACTTGACTGGCAGCTGGGGACAGCTACCTAGGTAACTGAACTCAAATCTTCTAGCCTTTTTAATCTATGGACCTAAATGTGTAAATATAGTAGTCTTTTGGAAATACTATCTTATGTTGGAAAAATAGCTTTCTTATTCTTTTGTAGTAGTTTCAAATATAATTTTATTTATTTATTTGAGACAGGGTTTCCCTCTTTTGCTCAGGTTGCAGTGCGGTGGCACCATCATGGTGCCACTACCTCACAGGCTCAAGCAATCCTCTCAACTCAGCTTCCCAGGAGCTAAAACTACAGGCTTAACCCACTACACTTAATTTTTTTTTTAATAGAGGAGAGATCCCACTCTGTTGCCCAAACTTCAAATATTTTAATGCATAAGTAATAATAAGACCTGCCAAGATTGTACTTGCTATACTAGGGACACGAGTTGAAGACTTACGTCTGTGTCTCCTGTCTGTGTAGGGGTGGTTCCCATTATTTTACAAATGAGGAACAGACTCTGAGACTATAACACTATAATAATGAGTCATATTTTAAATGGAGAAAATTATCTTTTATGACAGCAGCTAAATGATCATCTTAGTTTAGATTTTTAGTTTGTTAAATTATGAGAAAATTACTTCAAAAATCTGGTAAACATAGCAGAAACAATGCCACTGAGTTTACCAAATATCCAGATTTCAGAGAATAAGTCCCTCTCGAGAGCTTTTTATTACAGAGGGAGGCAGGAACAACCAGGACACGCAGCAGGACTCACTCCTGAAAATCACTTGGCTGGCCAATTGCACTGACTAGTCATGCACAGGCTTGCCGAGACCTCAAGTAGCAAAATCATTAGTTTTTTTATGATAAGCCTCTACATATCCTTGCTGAACTCAAACCAAGAGAGACTTCAACCCACTTGATGCAGATTTTACACACACATATATATATATATATATATATATATATATATGTAAAATGTAAATATATATGTAAAATCTACATCAAGTGAGACGAATTCTAATATTAAATATCGATTTTAGCTAGAAATTATAAATATTTCATGAGTTTTTATTTTGCAAAGACAAACAGAAAAGCATCAATTTAGGCACATAATTCTCTCTCATGCCACAGCCTCTCTCTGTCTGTCTCTGTCTCTGTCTCTCTGTCTTCTTCAATCTCCCCTTCAAAATTTTAGAAAAAATAAAACTCCTACAGGTTTCAAAATTACAATGATCCATGTTTTTATCCTCCCCATTTCATAGTCTACAAAATTTAAAATTTGTATGTTAATAAAAGTAAATTATAACTATTGTGTTAACAAAGATGTTGGCTGACAAAACACCTTTGAATCGGCTATTTAATTTAAAATGAATTTAATGTACCACATCAGAGTATTGTAAGTGTCTGTCATAGGATATAAGCATTTTAAATGCTCTGGTGGCAAATACTATATCTATCTCTGTATCCATCTCTGTATCTGTCTGTCTATCTGTCCTTCTTTCTATCCATCCATCCATACACACATATATTTGACTGGTTCGTCTCTGCCTTTATATCCTTGGGTTATTCAACTCCTGTGTGAGGCTTCTGAATTCTAGTTTCTGAGGAAGGAACTATAAAAGAGTATGGGCATGAAGGTGCTGCCCTTGGCTGATATCTGTAGAGAGCCCCTTCGGTTTTTTTTCCTGCTGTCTTCTGCCTTCCCTTCTCTCCCTTTCCTAAGGAGCTCACCTCCCTAATAACACTCCCAACCTCTGTATTTTCCCTGTATGGGCATTCTCCAGAACTACTGAGCCTCTTGCTTTCCCTTTAGTTATCTTATACCGTTTACTGACCTCCTTATCCTGTCTCCAACTATCTCTGCAAACTAGTGTCACTTGTTCCTACTCTCAACAAGCCCAACAATCGAGAGTAAAAACTCCAACTTTTAGCTAAATTTCATTCACTAGGCTTAAAGACTAAATCTGATATCACTTACATTTAACCAGATTATAATGCAAGCACATATATATATGAAAAATCTGAAAGTAAACATTGCATTTGAAAGGAATGAGGGGATAAATGGAATAAAATTATTGTACTATGAGTTCTCAAGAGAAAAAAAAAACCCAGAAAAAGGTGGAAATTAAAAAAGAAATTTTTAAAACAAGCCCCAAGAAGGAAAAAAAAAAAAAAAAAAAAAAAAAGAATGGCAAGGTGTGTGGATTTCACTTAGTGCAGCTCCTTTAAAAATTAGCACCTGTCTTCAATGCGGATTAGTTTGCAAAGTAAGACATGATGTATTTTTAGAAAGAGAGAATAGTTGACCTAGTGATCTTAAATTCACACCCCTCTTTCTTATGTTTCATTTTTGGAAACAGCCTTTGTTTATAAGTGAAAGAATATCTGAAGAGCATATTCAGATGAAAGAAATATGCTTTTATATTTTCATATAAAGGCAGAAAATTTTAGAAGTTAGTGACTTTTTAAAAATAAGTGTTTAAAGCTCTCCATGCATATGAAACACATATCTAAAACACAAATATAAGAAGTTCTGAAAATAATAACGTAAAATATAAAGAAAATTATATCAGGGTACTCAAGAACTCATAGGTAACTGCTGACCCTGAGAAATCACTCATCTTTTCACTCCACAGTCACCTCATCAAGACAAGGAATAACTGGAATCGATCATTTCTGAGGTCATTTCAAGCTCCATTTGTCTACCATAATGTGCCATTTTATAGATGATCTTTGTGAATGATCATTCTGTTTTGATGCTAAAACATTAGCCCATCACTAACTTTACTCCTGTCCAATTTATTCACCTCCTACTCTGGTCTTTGTGACAGTGTATGTCCTGGTCCTTATAAATACCACATTAAATATTTATAAACTTCTTTTCTCTTTTAGTTCTACCTTATTAATAACTGTAGAAACAAATCCAGGCAGTTTTTAAATTTATCATACATTTGCCCAATATTTTTTCATATATATGGAAATATATTCACCATATATATAAAAAATAAAAATATATTTATTTTCCATATATATAAAAAATAAAAATATTTTATTTTATATATATGGAAAAGTATATTTCCATATATATGAAAAAATATTGGGCAAATGTATGATAAATTTTATATATATTTTCCCACATCTAAAAAATAAAACAATATAAAAATATATGTACTTTCAATATATAAGGAAAATATAAATGAAATATGTTTATTTTCCATATCTATGTGTTTTATATATTTTTTCCAGAGGAAACAGATATGGAAAATACATATATTTATATGTGGATGCATATATTCAGCATATATGGATATATACACATATATACATCAACTGATTAATCAACAAGCATTTACTCTCCATACAAAATTTAGTGAATGACCTCTGGAAAGGAGGTAAAGATGGCAGGGAGGCAGTGACTAACTGCTTATTTTACTCTCCTCTCCCTTATACATATTTATATGTATAAGGAATCACAGAGGGTAACCGCCTCCATGATTCAATTCCCTCCCACCGGACCCCTCCCATGACACAGAGGGATTGTGGGAACTACAATTCAGGATGACATTTCTGTGGGGACACAGCCAAGCTATATCATTTATGCTTTAAGGCTAGCATGAGTTTCTAACGTGTTTTCTGCATGCAAGCCACTACTTATTAGCTGATTATCCTTAGGCAATTCTCTCGGCCTTTGTAAACTTCAATTCCTCCATCCATAAAATAAGAATGGTAATCACTGTAACGAACCCATAGGTTTGTGTGGAAAATCAAACATTCCCATGCATGGACAACTCTTAGCCCCATAAGCCACACACAACTGTTACTTAATGGTAGTTGCAGTTATTAGCAGTTTCTGTCAAAGCACAATTTACTAGTTGCACAGTTAATTGATTGGCTTGAATAGGATACAGAAGCTCATTCAGTTATTAAATCCTAAACCTAAATCAAACTGAGGGATGTTTAATAAGAAAAATCACATAAGTGAGCAGTAAAGGAAAGGATTTTACAGAGGTATGGAAAGGAAAGTACAGTAAGTAGGCAAAGCTACCTATTAAGTTGGTGCAAAAGTAATTGTGGCTTTCGCCGATAGAATGGCAAAAACCATAATTACTTTTGCACCAACTTACTCTCATCAATGGAGTTGGAATCTGAATCAAAGGAAGCATGAAGCAGGTCAATCACATCCCTCCTGCACAAGGAAGAAGCAGAGACTGTCACTATGCCACATAGCTGAATTACTGTCTCCATTACCCAGAAGAGCCTGATCCAAAATCAAAGCTGCCAAACAAGAAATAAACTGGAATAAAATATGGATAGGTTTGCTCAAGCATCCCTGCATTGAAAGCTTTAAAACAAACACAAATTGTCCAGGATTGTCTGATACCAATACTATAGAACTCACGAGATGAAACAAAACATTTCTTCATTGTATGTTATTTAAAAGATTGATTTGTGGGTGCCCCAACTAGACATTGATCAAGAAGAGTAACATTTAACCATTTATTTTCAAGGAAAAAAATGCTCATAGATCCTTTTCACTATTCCCAACTCAAACTTAATAAAATGCCGTCTTTATCATACATCACTTGTTTCACTTTGATTGCTTTTTGAAGCAACAGATGCTTCTTACTTTTTACGTAATTCTTCTTGTACAATTTTGTACAGTAAAGGGAAATAGATTTTAAAGCGTAAAATTATAGTATTCTTTAAATCAGTCTTAATTTTATAATACACTTGGTAGCCTCTATATGACTTTTTTTTCCAGTACAGCAAAGTTATTTTCTATTTTTCTTAATACTGTCCAGTATTTAAATCTCACACTTAAAAGTACATAATATATGAGGTAAACCTGATCCATGGATTTAATTTTGAGTTCTTATAAGACTATGTTAATCTATATTATATTATATTGTATATTATATATTATTATGTTATAGTCATGATCCACATGAAGACATTATAGTCATGAATGAGTCACGTTAACAACAGTGGTCCCATAAGATTAAAACATAGCTGAAAAATTCCTATCATGTAAATATTACCACTGTGTTACAACTGCCAATGATATCAGTACCATAACGTGCTATACAGGTTTGCAACCTAGGAGCATTAGGCTATACCATATAGCCTAGATGTATTGTGCAGATTATACCATCTCATTTTGCTGAAGCACACTCTGTGATGCTTGCTAACAAAATCAGCTAGGGATGTATTTCTCAGAACATTTGTTGTTAAGCAATGCAAAACTGTATATTATAGTTATTACGTGTGTGTATGTCTGTTGTGTATAATTTCGTAAGGAAAATTTTATTTCTCAAGTTGTGGGGGAATTTTATTCATAATTAATCCCTTTTTATATTTCTCCTACACTCAAAACTCAAACCATAACCAAACCACAACACAAACCTAGTACTATTTCAAGGTATTTCCTTCCAACAAGAAAAGCCTTCTGTATTATGTTATATTCTAACCCCTTTAAAATGCTGCTGCCTGATGATCCCTGTGTAAACAGGCTTTACAATTTTAGTTTCTCCCTTTAATGAATGATTAAGCTCTCAGTCAATGAACACTACTGTGGCAGACTCATTTTCCTTTCTGCCGAAAAGTACTCTACCTGGCCACCACATGCTGGTGTGTCCAGCGCAGGGTGTGCATTCAACTGAAGCCCTTCTTTCTGCACATCATTTTATCTTCTAGTGAAGAGTTTTGACCCATGTTGAAACCAAAAGTATGCAAATGGGAGGGCTGAACCAGCCACAAATAATACAATAAAGAGTCTCACATGGGATGTTACATGTTTTTGAGAAGAAACTGGGTAATGCTCTAGAAGTCTTATGTAGCTATACGTTACATGGGAGCGAAAGGACCATCTCATTCTCTGTCTACCTCATCCATTTTCCTTACTTGTCTAATGTTCACTTGCATTTCAGCTTGTAATTCTTGACTTGAGAGTCAAATTAGCCTATTAAAAAAATCAGCCTGGTGAGTACAAAGACTAAAACTCAACAGATATGATTTTAACAACTCTGTACCATACAGTGCCTTAATGACCATAAGCCATGTTCCTGGGTTCAGCTTTTCTCATGAGTGACATCTAAAAATGACATCATCTGTTCCTGCTAGAGTGTTTATGGAAATCAAACATAGCAATGAACCTATATATGAAAGCACTGGGAGTAATATATCTATATATCAATATATATATTATATATACACATACACATATTATTTAAGATGAACATTGGCAGACTGCTTCTACCTCCCATGAAAGTCCTATCATTTATTTCCAGAAGCCCATTCCTCTTTGTTTAGCAAAACATATTACTAGACATGTTTGTTTATGGGAGTGAACTCCCACTGGGTAACCTAGGTAGGGAACGTGTGATTCATTCATTCATTCATTCATTCATTCAGCACATACTTGTTGCATGCTGACTAGATGCCGGACATCACTCAAGGTGCTGGAGGACAGCAGTGAATGAGGCAGAGGATGTCCCTGCTTGAATGAGTCTCATAACTTGGGATACAACAGAGGGAGAAGAGGATAAGGGACAATCACAAAATGAACTTACTGTTGAATAAGACAGTTTCAGAGAGTACTGCAAGCTTTGAAGTAAAGACCAATAACACTACAAATAGCAATGAGACGAGAGAGTTGCTGAGAAAGTTTCTACAGCAGAGTCAGGAAGACCTCTCTGAAGAGCTAGTCCTTGAATCGTTCAGAAGACAGCCGTTTCAAGATTTTGGAGAAAAGCCCTCTGGGCAGAGGAACCAGGCCAGGCAAGGGCTCTGGGGTGGGATTGAGATCAATTCACCTGAAGCACTACAGAAGACAGGTAAGGCTGGAGAAAAGCAGGAAGGTGGTGCAGGGAGGGAGATGAGCAGTGACTTCACAGATGTAAGTAAGCCAGACCTCACAAAGATGGAAGAATCAGAGACACTGATGGCTGACATCTGGCTTCTCTATAAGCACATAACATGTAAATGCTTTTCATCAACAGGAGCTCAATAAACAATTTCTGATTGATTGCTACAGCAGCTGATGGATTACAGTACATTCTCAGTAAAAGCAAATTGTTCTCCCAAGAGAAATGATGAAAAAAGATAGCTGCTTCTATGAAGAGATAATTTACTTAATATAAGCCATTTATTTTGTTGGAAGCCAAAGGGAATCCTTCTAATCCATCCTCCATGGCAGCTCAACTGACTTGCAAGGCAAAATCTAATGCCATTCCCCTCTGCTCTTTCGTAGAATACGGCCTGTAAGCTGCAACCTGGAACACAAGACACTGCAGTGATCTGATCTCTGCCCACTTGTCCAAACCTGTCTCTCAACAAACTCACTTTCCTTTCTTTCCCAATGACCTAACCAAATAAAACTTCATAGTTCCGTAGACACTCCATGTCATGTCTCCATTTGCTCATAGTATTTACTCGTCCTGGAGTGTCCTTACCCTCCACCTCCAACTTACACTTTAAAAAATCAGCTACATTTATGCTTTAAATTTTTATCAAGGAAGCTTCCCTAACTACCTTGTCTGTACTAGCTGTTCCACTCCACACACTGTGCCCCGATCACCACCTGTACATAACCCAATACCACTGTGTGTTTAGGAATGCATGCTCTCCTTCTCAGATCCCAGGCTTCTTCAGGACACAGGTTTGGGGTATAAACCCTGGTATCACTAACACTAAACAAACACTGACAAAGAGCAAGTCTTAACTCAGGCATGATGTCAGGCCTGAAACCCCAGTGAAGATGGCCATTCCCAGATCACGTCCTTGCTGTGCTCATTGCACTCTTGTATTCTAGTTTCTGTAACAATAGACAAAGTGTTATTATGAGTGGGATTGTTCTCTACTCATGCTGGTATTCCTAATACCTGTGAAAGGTAGTTGGCACCTAATAAATGTTTCTTGAGTATACAAATGTTTGAGAATTATCATTTCATGCAGTTTATATTATAGCTGCTTTGAATTCATCATTACAGTCAAACACCATCTAAGCAAATGCTTGATAAGTGCAAATCTTACATTCGAAAGGATTAGAATCATTGAATGTTTTAAATATTTATAATTTAACTTGCCTTCTTGTCTTTATAGAATTGCTTTGGTGAGTGAAAAGGAAATCATTTAAAATTATAATCAGAAGAAGCTTCTACAAAAAAAAAAGAAAAGAAAGAAAAACAACAACTTTACACAGTGTTAAAGGTTATAAACGAATTCTGTCTCAACCACTAAATACTACAGCATTAGTCAGAGGGACAAAATATAAATTATAACCTGCCCTAAATGACAGTGTACAGCTAAACCGATGAAAACATGGCTTGTTTATGCTGCAGTGCAAATATTTTTGGCATTATAAAGTCAAGACAGGGAATTTTAGAATTTAAAATATAATATTCCTAAATTTATAAGCTTATTTGGTTTTATTTTAACATAACATTTTTATGATACAGTAAAATGGCATCCAAACAATTTTAGCCAACTTTCTAAGCAGAATTCTCATGATCTTTAATTAATTTCACATCAGTATTACTATTTAAGATTTGGGATGAATAAATATAAAACAAATAATTTGTAGATCAACTATTATTCAGAAATGACTTTCATCCATTACTCCATGGAAATATATCAGCCAGGGGACGGTATTTGTGTAAATAATTTTATAAGATTACTTTTATTTCAACATTTCATTTGCACAAATATTTTTCTAAGAATAATAATCCAAGAAATATAATTGGTATTTGTGTTATATCACTCTGTGTGAGACCTAGGAACAATAATAATAGAAGACCCCAAAGATGGAAAACAGCAACATTCATTGTGCTTCTCTTTGATCTTGAGACCAATGTAAGACCCTACGACAAGATATAAAAGATTACAAGGCATGTAACTTCTCTTTAAAGAAATCAGCATCCAGCAGTCCCACTGCTTGGTACACAAGCAAAAGTAAGGAAATCAGTATGTCAAAGAGATGTCTGCATGCCCATGTTTACTGCAGCATGATTGATTAGCCAAAATATGCAATCAACTTGTGCCCATCAACGGATAAACAGATAAGTAAAATATGGTATAAATAAATGAAATCCTTATTTATAAAGCTATAAATGAAATCCTTATTTACAGCAACACGGATGGAACTGAAGGTGATTATGTTAAGTGAAATATTTTAGGAACCAGAAAGACAAAAATCTCATGATCTCACTCATATGTGGGAACTAAAACAGCGGATCTCATGGAAGAAGAGAATAGAATGGTGGCTCCCAGAGGATGAGAAGAATCAGATGGAGGGGTATGATGACAAATGGTTAATGGGTATGAAAATACAGTTAGAAACAAGGAATAAGTTCTAGTATTCAATAGCACAGGAGGGAGATAACAGTTTGCAATAATTTATTATTTCAAAATAGCTAAAAGTTAAGAATTTGAATGTTCCCAACACAAACGAGAGAATTTAGATGATGGATATGTCCACTACCACTATTTAATCATTACACATTGTATACATTAATCAAAAAATCACTTGTGCCACTATTATACATCCATTTAAAAAATGAGTCATCATTTTAGTTGGAAAAAACAGAGATTTGGAAATAAAAATAATAGTAACATCAATAATAGCAACAACGGGTAAAAATGATGGCTTGGTGACCACCGTAGGCAAGATATTGCTATTGCAAGCCCTTGAATTGAAATCATTTGATCCCCTTAACATGCATATAAGGTAGATCCCTTTATGATTCCGATTTCACAGAGACAGAAATGGAAGCTCAGAGAATGTAACTTGCCCAAGATCACACATCAGAAAGTAGCAAAACTATCATTTGAATGGTGACAATGAGGCTCTATATCCTGAGTTCTCGCTCGTTACATCAGCACCCATACAATGATGCACACGTAAAAAGAAGCTGTATTGGAACCCCCTCAAAGATAGAAACCATATTGATACAGCATGTTTACCTATGCAAATTATGTACCACAGAGCTAAGAACATAGAAAGCATATGATATTTAAAGATTTGTCCACACCCCCAAATCTCAAGCATCACAGTTTTATTCATTTACCTTCCATAGGTCTCAGATTCTGCATGTATGCCTCACAGTTGTAATTTTCCAAGTATTTGCAGTCACTGTGGCAGCAGCAGCATTTATTAGGGAAGTCTGCCCATGTAATTCCTCCTTCTAGCATGAGGACTAAGAAGACTAAATAAATTTCTCCCTGAACTTCGCATGCCTTTTCCCTACACCTGTGGCCTCTGGTGAAGAACCAACAACAGCTGAGGCTCCAACAACCCTACATTTTCCTGCAGGAGGAATGAGGTTGGTGTCTTAAGGAAAGATGTGACTTCCCCTTTTCTTATCATCCTTCCACCTACACTCACTGATTTCTTCTTTCTCCTTTTGGCAAAGATGTGGCCTCTGTGGCGTATTTCTATGAAAAAAAATGAACACACAAATTTATCCATAATTTAATAAATCAGTGGACTTTCAAACGCTGATGCTTAAATAGATCAGTTATTATCAAAATTCATTTGATAGCAACTAAGAAAAAAACTAGCTAACCCTCAAACAGGTGTTTTCTTCAAAGGTGCAGAAATATTTCATGGAGACTAAGGGAAGTTAGGGGTAGCTGGATCTCAGAAGAGAAGAACCAAAACCCAGAGCCCCATATTTTTCTAAATTCTAGTATGTTTCATTATTCCAGTGTCTATGCAGACCAATGCTTCTACTTCTCCAGTGTCTGACAGAAGCCGGCAGTCAAGATTTTCCAGACTCTGTGTTAGTGAACAGTTGGGGTCTCTAAATCTCAATATGACAGGTTCCTGGATGGCAGATCTTGCATCAGGCCTCAGAGCCTGAATCGTGGCTTGGGGCGAACTCAGCAGGAGCGAGGGAAATCGACAATCTAGGGGGATTCATGAACCTGGTGTTGATACCACACGGTACTTCTCAGGAGTTTCTGGTAAACTTCAGCAAACCCCAAATGCAAAACTCATGCTACGTCGATTAATTCCAGATATCTCAGGGGTGAGATTTGACATCAATAGCTTCTACATATAGCTTTTCAAGTGACTGCAATGTGCAGTGAAAGATGACAACCCCACTGCTGAGACCAGGTAAGGTCCTAGGACCAGTAGCATCAACTGGCCTGGGAGCATGTTGGAAAGGCAGCATCTCCCTGAACCACTAGATTAGAATCTATATCTTAATATAATCCCCAGGAAATTTTTATGCACAGTAAAAGCTGAGATGCTCTGCTTCCAGCACCTATAAAAGGGGGGAGGACGTAATTGCCATAATTCATGGAATTATATTTTCACTAAAAATGAAGGCTGTGTTTCACTTATTTATTTCTATATTATTCAGTTAACTGAGCTAACCAAGCTAAAATATGGGCTATGTCTCCACAATAAGAATATATCTGAATTGAAGTCAGCATTTATCCATACGTCCAACAAATATGTAAGTCAATGCCATGCATCTGGCACCGTATCGGACATGATAGAATTTTGGTTTCCAATGAATAAAAAGATAGATGTCATATGCCCAGCAGGTACGATGGTAATCATTGCACACATTGCATGTTGCTGAGCTGAAATGGTCTATTTTGCTTATTCACAACCATCAATTCTTGATATTTACCTAGCTATGTCAACAGATAGCTCCTGAAAATATCACTGGGATTTGTCTTAGTCAAATCCCTATTTATCTATTTCAATAATCCATACAGTTTTTGTGAAAGAACAGATACCAGCACATCACAGCGGGATACATGCATAGGTAAAAAGATGACAAAGACCCATATGAGATGATAATGGGGAAAGGAAAGAACTGAGCACACACTCTGTGCCTAACACTTAACATAGCTAGACCACAACGTTTATCGTAATTCTCCTTATGTTGTACACATTCATGTCAGAACCCCTTTAAACTTCAGTTAAAGATCTAGCTCTTGTGCTCTGCTCCTAAATTGAGTGTTTCGGGAAAAGGAACTTATGCAGAAGGCTCACATTGGAGTTTCTGCCTTGTCATAATCTCCACATGCATGAGGGTCACAGGACATGCAGGCAGACGGCACATATCATGGGATAAAGATAGCATCTGACACAGCTGACTGCTGGCTGAAGAGCAGGCGTACTTCATCAGGTTTCACAGTTCATTCTCCATTGGGTGCACCCAGCCAAAGGCACATTGGGGAATGCATTCACTAATCCAGACGTTGAGCCCCACATGGAGTGTGGTCTTCACCCAATTCCCATGAAGATGTTTATGGCTTGGTGATGATTATCCTCAAGAACACACTGACGTTACACTCAAGTTACAAACACAAATGCTTTCACCAAATGATTATTTCCATTGATGAGGCGGCTAGCTGAATGAAGTTAGAAATAATAAATTTATAGACTTAAGGTATTAGTATAATCAAAGAAGAACATGTCAGCAAGGAGGGCTAGCAACCATAGTTTAATAAACTCTTCCTATTCAAAAATGGAATATGTCACAGTTATTTATAATTATGGTTTCAAAGATGTATAAGTTATAGAAAGTGCTTCCAAACACAGATAAGAAAAACTCATGATACAAAAATGTAAATACAATATAATTTCCATAGATAGTGTATTGGGGGCGAAAAAAATGACTTCAATTTAAATTTGAAATCATTTTATTTGGGGCAAAGGGAACCAATAAAGGGGGAAGATTATTTAAAAAATAGGCAATTTTATTTTCTTTATGGTTTTATTTTTAATTTTCAAGTTTTCATATATTACATTTTATGAGAGAAAAATACATTTTCAATTTTGAAATGGAGAAGGTTTGCTGAACCACAAAGGAAGTAGTGCCATGCCTAAAGCCAAGAAACACTTGGCCGAGTAACTAAATCCCTTTGTGCATCCCTTTCTGATAATCCACTTCCTATGAAGCCTGGAGAGAGATCCAGGCTGGCCAGAGGCTGCCCTGACCAGCAGCTGAATTTGGCATTGAGAGACAGAAGGTCAGAGAGAGGAGACTGAAACTCCTCCACCTACTGAATTTCAGATGAACGTTTAGTGACGGGTCTACACAGTTGCGTGATAGCTTCCGTTGGCACATGGAACACTACTACATACATACTGAGGAACGTGCTTCTGTTACTTCCCAATTTCACAATAGCCAGCACGTTTGATATTATTTCCCCCATTTATATACACAGAAACTCAAGTTTAAAAAATTATATCCAACGCTAAGTAGCCAGTAAATGGCAAAGACTGAATTTGGAGCCGTATCTAATTAACTTTAAATCATGTGCTTTTTCTACTCAACCACCCTCCACTTAGCTACTTAATGAATTTTTCTAGTTAATTTTAGCATCACAGAACAGAAAAAATAGTGCTTAAAGAGATATTTGGAATATATATGCATATATATATATATATTCACTTAAGTTGCATGTCCCATAGTCTAGGGAAACCGTTCATAGTTCTAAAATGCGGTCTTAAACATATTTTTAAGTGTTCATTTTTAAAGTAACTCCTTTTAAACCATACATAAAGGAAAGTGAACATACCTCTGGAACCACTACCCATATCAGTCATGATCCTTGCCTCACACTGCTGTCCGGCAAAAGTAATCACTGCCATAGATGTGTTTTGCCTGCCTTTTGAACTTTACACATACAGAATCATATATGCTGTGTTCTATTGTGTCTATCGTGTTATTGCGTGTATTATGAGATCACCCAATTGCATTGCTTTATCTCATTGCATAAATGTACTACAATTTACTTGGCATTGCCACCACTGATGAGCATTTAGTTTCCAGTTTTAGACTATTATAAATAGTGCTGCTATTTATAATACATGTAAGCATTTTCGCTAATGTACCTAGGAGTAGAGTTGCTGAGTCTTCAGGACGTATATATTTAGCTTTAATAGGTACCGCCAAACAGTTCTTCAAAGTGATTGTTGACAACACCACAGCAGTTACAGTTGCTCCACATCTTCACCAAAACTTAGTATTGCCCTTCTCATTTTAACCAATCTGATGGATACAGAAATATCAAAGTGTTTTTCAGTGTGCATTTTTTTGATGACTCTGGTAGGCAGAATAATGCCCCCACCCCCAAAGATGTTCACCTTTTCATCCCTAGAATCTGTGAAGATTTTATCCAACTTGGTACTATTTGTCAAGTGGAATGCTGTTACTATTTATATGTTTTACTGATGTTAATCAGTTTAACTGACCAGTTGGCTTGGGTTTAGGTATGTTGTATTCGTATTTACAACCTGTTTATCCTATCAACTTAATACATTTTTTAATCTTTTTTCTTTTCCTGTCTTGTTACAAGAGAGCCTGGGTAGTTTTGTTTTTGTTTTTGTTTTTTCCCTTTTCTGGGTAGTTTTCTACAACTTATCCTTCTCTGCATGCTGTGAACTCTAATTTCTCTGTCTCTACCACCATGAAAATGCTGGGAGACCAGAAAATAAAAAATCTTTGTTTCACTCTCCAGCCGTTTTATGCCTGGTCTCTTAGACTTTTGCCCTGAGCAGATTAATCAGCAAATAATTGGCACCGTGTTTTGGGCTTATCTCCTTGAGCTTTTTTCTTAATTTCATTCCTGGATATCATAGCAAAATTCAGTTCCAGGTTTTTGCTCCCAAACTCCAAGGGATTACGATAAGTTCAGATGCTCTTTCTGACTCTTGGTAGCCGCCCTCAACCCGAGTTTGGGAGGTCTTGATTTCATACCCTGTATCAGCAATCAACAAACGACACTATGGGGAAAACAGAACTCAGCAAGCTTGCCTTGAAAAAATGGGCTTCCCTGCTCCCCACAACAGCCGTTCTAGTAGTGACTAGTCAGCACTGTCAGACAGTTCTAAACATCTTTTACAATTTCATCTAGCTTCTCTAGATGTTCTCAATGACAACATTGGTCAACAAGCTATTCCTTTATAACTAAAATAGTATTTACTTTTTAGATGAAGAACACTAGTACGCCCTATCTTGTACTCTTTCACATATACTCCGTGGAAAGCTGCCAACTTCTTAAAAATAAAGTAAAATAAAACAAAAAACAAACAACAAAAAAGGTGTACACAGATAAAAACCTTCCCACATTCTACATTCTACATAGTAGTAGTATCATCCTAATGATGCAGTGAAAAAAAACGTCATGGGATGGGATTTTCATCTTTTCTAAAATTCAGAAGCCACTGGCTTAAAACAAATTGCCTGAAGAGATGCTTAGCCCTCCTTTTTTCTTGTTCTTCCTCTTATCCTGTATTCTCACAGTTAAACTACTAGTGTCTTATGAATTGTTGATTAGAGGATCTAGATTATTTGCTTATTCTTAATTACTGAGTAAAATATTTTCACATGAATTTTTTCTCTATTAATGTAATCTGTATAATAATGCATTTGATTTCTAATATAAAATAGGTAACACTCTACATCAATCAATTTGATGAGACTCCTGAATTCAGCTTTATTTAATCATGACTTAAGTATAATATAAATCTTTTTACATTGACAGTCATCTTTAAGAGCTTGTCAGTAAAATTTATGAGGTTAATTTATGAATATATGAATTCATTAGTTTAAGCCAAAGTGGTCTCATTATGAAAGAAATTCATATGGTGATTCTTTTTTATTTTCTAAAGGACAATGATATGTATTTACATAATATTTTTGTAAAAATTTGACATCACATCAAAAATTAAAATACACTTACCTTTTGACCAAGCAATTCTACTAATAAAAATTTACAGGTATAACCACTCATTGGATAAAGACTTATATACTAGAATGCTTATTGTAGCTTTATTTATAGATCAAAAGTTTGGAAATATCCTAAAGGGACCGACCAGTTAAATAAATGATATTATATGTAATCAGTGAATCGCTATGCAGATTAGGATAACTTATATATAAAAATATGAGCAATCACCAAAATGTTGGTGAAGAAAACAAAATGAAAATGTAATTAAATGCAAAGGAAGCATAAGGTGAGGGTGCTTCCTGGAAACGTACAAGAACCTAAATAAATCCTGTCTCTTCCCTCACCCTATTCCCTCAGTAAAAGAAAAAGTTGGTTTTTAAAATTTTGTGGCATTTTTTAACCATACAGATAAGTTGCATTTTCACTAAAAAGATTCTACTTAATCAAAAAAGAACCTCATTATCTTGATACTTGCAGCTCTAGTTCATTGCTTTTAAATTGTTGCATAGTATGGTTTATTTTTAAAAAAGAATTAAACTTTCTCCTACTGATGGACATATAGATTGCTTCTACAAAGCAGGATTGCAAATATAACACATCCCATGAAAGCCTTAATAAGATAAGATATTGCTTAAAGTTAATAAAGTTTTGTAGTAAAAACATATGGACTTTAGAATTACAAATGTCCACCAGTGACGACTTGTATGGCCTGAACAAGTCACTAATATCTGAGTTCAATTTTTCATAAATAAAAAGAGGAGAAAAATATTTTTAAAAATTACTTTATAATTTAGGAATATTTACATTATGGGTATATAGTAAATGTTACATAACGCAAACAACCAAGTTAAGTATTACATTTTCCAAATTTTAAGTCATTGAATATCTTCACGTTTGAAATGGGGGAATATATGTTATTTCAAAACTGATCTACCTAGGCAATCATTTTTTAAAACTGAGCTTAACAAATTTAAAAAAGCTACGCTAATTTTTACCTGAAGATTATGGAACAATTTGTTTCAAAATTATGTGTATTATAAAAAGCTACAAATGATAAAAACAAGTAATTTTTTTAATCAATGAATTACATTTTACAGTAGTTTTCAGTATTTAGAAAAACTGGGCCAAGTATACGAACAGTCCCATATGTCACCTCCCATACACATCTCCCCTATTCCTATCTCAATACATTTTTACAACTGATGAATCAATATTGACGGCTCACTCTTTGCATTGTGCAGTTCTTTGGGTTTTGACAACTGCCTAATGTCATGGGTCCACCATTAGAGTATCATACAGAATAGTTTCACTGTCTTAAATGTCCTTTGTGCTCCACCTGTCAGTCCCTCCTCTTCTCTCTCCAAACCCACGATAATCACCGATTTGTCTACTCTGTACTGTTGCCTTTTCCAGAAAGTCAGGTAGTTGTAATCATGCAGTATGTAGCCTTTTCAGACTGGCTTCTTTTACTTAGCAATATGCATTTAATGTTTATCCGTGTCTTTCTGCAGCTTGATAGCTCACTTCTTTTGAGCCCTAAATAATATTCCATTATATAACTATACCAAAGTGTGCTTATTCATTCATCTATTGTAGGACATCTTGGTTGCTTCCAAGTTTTGGCAATTATCAATAAGCCTGCTATAACATTCATGTGCAGGTTTTCATGTGGGTATAAATTTTTAATTTATTTGAGAAAATACCAAGAAGATTGATTGCTGGTTAATACGGTCAGAATATGTTTAGTTTTGTACGAAACTCTCAAAGTAGCTGAACCATTTTGCATTCTCCACAGCAGTGGATAAGCATTCCTGTTTATTCACATCCTTGCCAGCATTTGCTGTTGTCATTGTTTCTAATCTTGGGCATTCTAACAGGTATGTGGTGGTAGCTCATTGTCGTTTTTAATTTTTGTTTCTCTATAACATGCGACATTGAGCATCTTTTCATCCGCTTATTCGTCATCTTAATATTTTCTTTGGTGAGGAGTCTATTCAGATCTTTTGCCCATTTAAAAATTTGTACTGTTTGTTTTCGTTCTTGAGTTTTAAGAGTTCTTTTTACATTTTGGATAAAAGTTCTTTATCAGGCCAGGCGCCGTGGCTCATGCCTGTAATCCCAGCACTTTGGGAGGCTAAGGCAGGTGGATCATGAAGACAAGAGATTGAGACCATCCTGGCCAACATGGTGAAACCCTGTCTCTACTAAAAATACAAAAAATTAGCCAAGCGTGGTGGCACATGCCTGTAATCCCAGCTACTTGGGAGGCTGAGAGAGGAGAATCACTTGAACCCAGGAGCTGGAGGTTGCGGTGAGCCTAGAATGCACCATTGCACTCCAGCCTGGGCAACAAGAGCGAAACTCCGTCTCAAAAAGAAGAAAAATAAAGTCCTTTATCAGATATAGGTTTTTAAAATATTTTTCCCAATTTATGCTTTATCTCCTCATTCTCTTAACAGCACAATTTTTAAAATGTTAAATAAATAGTATACCACCATTTATACTATTACCTAACTTGGTTACTCTCCTTCTCATCCCACCATGTAGGAACTGTCAATCTTCACTGTTTATGCAAATATTCAGGTTCTCATGCAGATATTTTTATATCTTGAGTTATACATCTGTAGATTAAAACATCAAGAAGCATACTTCTCCACTGCAAATGTTGTTAAGGAATATTATTTGCTTTTCTATGCTATCTGATAAAAATTTATATAATCCTTTTTTAAGATGTACTGGCTATGCAGTTGCGTTTTGTCCAGGTTACATTTTATTTTGCTTAAAATGACTGAATTAGAGATTTTGCCACACATGTACATTTAAGTCCTGGGTTGTAGAGATAATTATTTCATATAAATTACCTTTCACAGAAGGCATATTTACTGAATGCTACATATATTTACCTTTATTCAATACTTTTTGTGTGCAAATAAAGCTTTTCACATACATAGTAAGTTGATTAGTCAGAAAAAATAAAAAAAAAAAACAGTGTATCCTGGAAAATTATTTTTTAAATGTCATGGCCATGTTAAATGATAACTTAAAAGAAAGCTACAAAAGCTACAATATAACTGAGATAGTACAGGGTATTCAACTTTATATGTAAGAGACTTTCTGTCTTTTAGGAAAGTTTATTTTGTGACGTGCTGTGCCCTTCAGTCTATACCGAAAAAGGCGACCCTCACTAAGCACAGTGCTTCCAACACAGGTTAGGCCCCGGCCCCTCACCTTGCCATTCAAAATGATAATGCTACGTGGGCTGTTACCAATACTTGTAAGTTACTTTGGCCAATAAATTAGAGAACTTAACAGAGAAGAACTACAGATTTTAAAAAATACTTGAAAAGGCACTCTAAATTTTAAGCAGATTAAATTTGCCCTGCTGATTCTCCCATTCTCAAAATGAGTATTTTTAAAGTCGCCTGCTAGGTCGAAGATTGTTTTTGGCCCTGGTGGCATATCCTACACTGTCATTAATGATATAATCTCTATTTATCTGATAAGGTAAAGCCATTACAGATGCCCCCCCACCCCCAGATCAATAGTGCCTGTCAAGGAAGGTCACCAAACAGGGGCCAGGGTCCCCCTGGCATGGCAGGAGCTGGCCTGAGGGGGCTATGCAGTGAGGCTGCGCCACCTAGTGGCTGCGACTTCGAGTCTCCTCCAGCAAAATCGGATGTTCTTGGCCAATGCTGCCATTTGAATGGTAATCTCTGCAGCCATTAGGGGAGTATCTCACACCGGGGCCTGTCAGGGGCTGGGGGGACAGGGGGAGGGACAGCATTAGAAGAAATACTTAATGTAGATGACGGGTGGTTGGGGCGTGGCAAGTCATCATGACACATGTATACCTATGTAACAAACCTGTACATTCTGCACATGTACCCCAGGACTTAAAGTATAATTAGGAACAAATTAACAGCAGTTGCAATGACCTGGATGAGACTAGAGACTATTATTCTAAGTGAAGTAACTCGGGAATGGAAAACCATACGTCCTGTGTTGTCACTGATATGCGGGAGCTAAGCTATGAGGACACAAAGGCGTAAGAATGACACTATGGACTTTGGGGACTTGGGGAGAAGACTGGGAGGGGGCAAGGAAGAAAAGACTGCAAATAGGGAGCAGTGTATACTGCTCGAGCGTTGGGTGCACCCAAATCTCACAAATCACCACTAAATAACTTATGTAACCAATACCACCTGTACTCCAATAACTTATGGAAAGAAAAAGAAAAGAAAAGGAGAAAAGAAAGAGAGAGAGAGAGAGAAAGAAGAAAGAAAGAAAAAGAAAGAAAGAAAGAAAGAAAAAAGAAAAGAAAGGAAAAGAAAAGAAAAGAAAAGAGAGAGATCATGTCTTTCGCCAGAACATGGATGGCGCTGGAGGCTATTTCATCCTTAGCAAACGTACATAGGAACAGAAAACCAATTACCTCATGCCTCACTTATAAGTGGGAGCTAAATGATAAGAGCTTATTAATAGAAAGAAGGAAAGAAGAGACACTGGGATCTACTTGAAGGAGGAGGGTGGGAGAAGGGAGAGGAGGAGTAAAGGTAACTGCTGGGTACTGTTCTTAATACCTGGTGATAATCTGTACAACAAACCCCCATGACACATGCTGACTCATGTAACAAACTTGCACATGTACCCTCAAACATAAAACAAAAGTTAAAAAAAGATTATACATTCATTACTTTGTTTGATTTGTCTAATGCATGAGATAAAAGGAAAATGAGTTACTGTGTCTGCTTTATACATGGAGACAGAGTAAGGCCCTTGCTGAGAGCCACATGGTACATCACCTTTGGCCTTTGGCATTTAGTCCTGGGTTCTTTCTGTTCTGCATTCTTTACTTGCTCAGAGCAACAGTCAGGAAGCAATGACCGTAGGTCATGCCAAGGATCCTTTAAAACTCTGTGCTTTTCTAATTACACAACGTTGAAATGTCAGGTCACAAAATTCAATTTTTTATTACCTTATTTGAATAAATATCTGAGATTTTTATCAGTATTTTAATGTCCTAGAGACTTGGGTTGCCTCTTTTTGTGAGGGTTGGGAATTCTCTGAAATAAGAAAAACTATATTTGAAAGTATTAACACTATGTTTCTGTTGCAATAATGAAAAACTCGACAGATACAAGTATTAAATGGAAATTTAAAAACCAACCTGTTCCAAAGGATGGAGTATTAATTAGTTTTGAACAATGAGAACACATGGACACAGGGAGGGGAGCACTACACACTGGGGTCAGTTTGGGGGAAATAGGGGAGGGACGGTGGGGAGTGGGGAGTGGGGAGCTGGGGAGAGATAGCAAGGGGAGAAATGCCAGATGTAGGTGATGGGGAGGAAGGCAGCAAATCACACTGCCACGTGTGTTCCTATGCAACAATTTTGCATGTTCTTCACATGTACCCCAAAACCTAAAATGCAATAAAATAAATAAATGGGGAAAAAAAAAGAAATGGAGCAAACATTGGAGCTTGTCTAACTCTTTTCAGCAAATAAAACTGATGTCCCACCTACTTTCACCTTCCAGACTTCTTCCCACTGTCTCTGAATTCCGCTTGTTATGTGAGGTTCCTAAGAAACCATTCCACAAAACTGTTTACAATAATATACACTTGAGGATTACTAAATTTCAAGTACTGAGATCTAGTCTAATTAAAATAAGACTTCAGAATAAAGGGAATGATAGAAAGAAGGAAGGATGTATCTCACTCCCTGGTGTTCAGCTATTCACCCAGGACTCTAGAGACTGCTCTTTGCGAATATATGAAAACTAATTTTAAACTTGAAAGTTTTCCATTTTAATGAATGTGATATCATAAACTAGAAGACATAATGTGATTTTTAAAAATCTTCATAGATATAAATATGTTTAACTCTATAAATAACATTATGCTTTGCTGAAAAAAATACTGACGGTTATGATGTAGGACCGACTTCAATTTCTGGCTTTCGCACTAAAAAAAGACTGCGAATTCATCTATGACTTGGTCTGGGACTTTGGATAATTTACTTACTTAAGCTTCTGGCCCACAGTTTCATCAATGCAATGAGGTGACTGTATTACCTAAGGACTTAATTCTGTCTCATTTAAATTTCTGTGACTCTGAGTTGTTGGCAATTACATCGCTCTATGTGTCATTCTGGCTTTTGTTATAAAGCTTGTTTAAAAATTCATTATGTGCCTAATGACCTTTAACATATTTAAATGTGCTCATTAGAGAAATAATAATGTTCTTCAAAGTTGAAGATATCTAAGTATAATGTTTTAAATTTTAAGTTTTCTTAAAGGTATATATAATACATTGCCAAAGTCCCTTCCGTGAAACTCAACATACTTACAATATTTGGAAATTCATGATAGAACATCTTTGAGCACCATTATTTTGCCCACAGAAGTCTGCCTCCCTAGCCCCAAAGGATCATACCCATCCCACATGTAAAATGTATCCAATCCCATCCTAATATCCCCCAAATCTCAGCCCATTACAGCATAAACTCAAAATCATAAAACTCATCAGCTCAGAACTCCCGAATTTCGTCATCTAACTCATCTAAATTTGGCTTGGTTTGGATGTAGGCAGAGGCTGTGTCTACTGCAACATCCTAGGAGTAAGATTTTACTTCTATTTTTCTGCCTGCTGCTATCCCAACAAACTAATCATCCTTATATTATCAGTTAGTTTTTCTTTTGGGAATTATTTTGAGATTATCCCTTTTTCACAATATGGAAACATCAATGATTAGGAGCATTGTGCCATTTGGTGCCTCAGATTGCTGCAATCTGAATTTATCCATAGTCTGTTCTATGTCCACTGGGTTGGTATTATTTATTTTTCATGACTTCTGCCAACAATGCTTCAACAAAGACACACGAGGGTTGAAAGACGCTTCATTCGTAAACAATGGCAGAAAAGACGGTAAAATTCGCTTGGTATCTTTATGGGTTGCTTTTAGTTTGGAGTATCATGAACAAAAATGGACATTGTTAAGTATTGGTAAGAACAAGACATTCCAAGGGAAAATAATCTATATTTAATTTTACCACATTAAACATGTAAAATTTGTATATTAAGTTGTGTATTTTTATGTTAGTCCAATATCTAATGAATTCTCTCATATTCTGTTTATTTTATTGTAGGGGGAGAAGGTAATTGGGAATTGCCCTACGGGGACCCAATTCATTGAAAGTTTCCTGACTGCTGAAACAGAAGATTACATAATTATCTACCTACTTTTACACTGAGGCATCATTTATTTTAGTGCCTAGTCATCTAACACCAATAAATATAATCAAGCCATTGCTATTCTCAGCAGAGAGGTATGTTTTCTTTTTTTTATTACAAAATAGTGTGGAGAAATGTTGGAATCTGTCAGTGATGTCACTAATGGCAGTTTTTTTTGTTTTTGTTTTTTTAATTTCAATGCATTCGACCTCTTCATATAGACAGGCCATCCCCAAATAGAATATATTCTCTCTACTTCTAACCACAGTGCACAAAAGATACAGCAATCTACCAGAGATGACCTTCACGACCCTACATCCCCAAAGCCTACCTCAACTGCCCAATTAGAAACAACCCTGGATCTATTTTCAAGGTCAGACTTACTTGCCTCTCACAGAGCTCCCCAACCCACACCACACACACAAGGACGGAATGAAAAGGTAAATAAACAGTAAAGCAAGTAAATTCCTATGCAACAAAGGAAAAAGAATACAACAAAGTCTTCAAAATCTCCTCTTTCATTTGCAACCCAGACAGCGCATTAAATAAAAATCTCATGTAATTATTTGATTTTCCAAATTATTTTGTTTCAAAAATTTAATGATTAATAAATCCAAACCCAAACCCAGCAAAGGAAGGAAATAATGAAGATCAGAGCAGAACTAAATAAAATTGAAACCAACCAACCAACCAAAAAAAGATAAATGGCATAAAAAGCTGGTTCTTTGGAAAGATAAATAAAATTGATAGACCATTAGTGAGATTAACCAAGAAAAAAAGAAAATCCAAATAAACTAAATTAGATATGAAAAGAGAGATATTACAACTGATACCACAGAAAAAGAAAGATTATTCAAGGCTACTCTAAAAATCTTCATGCGTATAAGCTATTAGATTGGTACAAAAGTAGCTGCAGTTTTTCCCAATGCTTTTAATGGCAAAAGTAGGCACTCAGCAATGCCATTACTTTTAATGGCAAAAACTGCAATTACTTTTGCACAATAGAAAACCTAAAGGAGATGGATAAATTCCTGGAAATGTATAACCCTCCATCAACCCAGGAATATATGGAACTCTGAACAGATCAATAACAAGCAGCAAAATCGAGATGGTAATTAAAAAATTGCCAACAACAACAACAAAAAAAAAGCCCAGGACCAGATGGATTCACAGCTGAGTTCTATTAGACATTCAAAGAATTGGTACCAATCCTATTGACATTATTCCAAAAGACAGAGAAACAGGGAATCCTCCCTAAGTCATTCTATGAAACCAGTATTACCCTAATACCAAAACCAGGGAAGGACGTAACAAAAAAGAAAACTACAGACCAATATCCCTGATGAACATAGACGCAAAAATTCTCAACAAAATGCTAGCAAAACAAATTCAACAGCATATCAAAAAGATAATCCACCAGGATCAAGTGGGCTTCATAGCAGGGTTGCAGGCATGTTTTAACATACATAAGTCAATAAATGTGATATAGCACATAGATAGAATTAAAAACAAAAATAACATGATCATCTCAATAAATGTAGAAAAAGCATTTGACAAAACCCAGCATGGCTTTATGATCAAAACCCTCAGCAAAATTGGTATAGAAGGGACATACCTTAACGTAATAAAAGCTATCTACAACAAACCCACAGCCAACATTATACTGAATGAGGACAAGTTGAAAGCATTCCCCCTAAGAACTGGAGCAAGACAGAGATGCCCACTTTCACGACTTCCATTAAACATGGTACTGTTTAATAGTACAGTAGTGGGGAGAGGATGGCATGTATTGGGTATGAATTTAATGCTCTGGGTGGAAAGTATTTACCAGTCTGTGGGGATACTGCCTTGATATTGCTGACCAGTGACTACTCTGAATTCTCAGGAGACATGTGCTCTTACACACAAACCTACTGCCTACTCCTCTTTCCACCTAAGAGGGACTACTGATTTTTGTTTATTTCAAAGCTTAAAACTGATCATAGGCTAATAATTGAAGTATCAATGCCACACATTCCTGTGTTGAGATTTCTTACCTATTTACCGTGTCCCTGCTGCACGGTTCCATCTGACACTTTAGACGTGCATGAACGTCTTGTTTTAGAATTCCTTTATTCAAGTGAGGGGTTTTGGTAGTAAACTCTTAGTTTTTTTTGAACTGAAAAGATTTTTATCTTGCTCTCCTTTTTGAAACAAAACTTTATTGGGTGTACATCTTCCAGATGTTATATTGGGGGGCACTTTGTCTCCTGGTTCTCATGGACCCTATAAAATACCAGTTGTTGGTCTGACAGTGGTCTTCCTATAGGCTACTTGTAAGACTTTTCTCCGTATTGTTTCGCAGTTTTATTATGATGTCTCTGGATGTGAATTTCTTTTTCTTTTTTCTTTTTTTTCCTTTTGTAGAGATATTTGAACCTCCTAAGGAGAAAAATTGGTGGACTTATTTTAGTCTGCAGAATTCTTATCTTTAAATTTTTCCTTCTGCCAATTATCTCTCCTCTCTCTCTTGCAACATTCATTTGCTTATGTAAGAGCCTCATCTGTCTACTTTCCATGCCTCTGGGTCTCTTTTTCATTATTCTTCATCTCCGTCCCTGCTTTTTAATACTTATGGCTCTTATTACCTTCCTTAATACTACCTACAATTCTCAGGTCATTTTATACTAATGATCAACACTCTGTACCTCAAACTGTACTTCAGGTTGAATAATGAATTTGTGCTTCACCTCTAAACCAAATGACTTGGTCTAGTCTTGACTGGTCCCTTTTTCTAAATCTCTAAGATTTTCTAACAGTCTAGTGGCATTTTCAATTCCTATTCCCTGTCATCGTCTTAAATTATTATACTTTTGAAAACTCAAATTGCAAATTTTCACTCTTCTCGTAGCCTTGTATTATTCTCAACTCAGATTCCCTCATTCCTGCCCCACGAGTTTCTTAACCTCACCAAAGCTTTCTTACCCTTGACCCACTCATCATTTCTTACCCATATTATTAAAATAATCCCACTGCCTTGAATCATTTCCCAATTCCATTCAGTCTACCTTAACACCATGAAAATGATATTTCTACAAAAGTCTGATTATGCCCTTCCCCTACTCAAGTTGTTTGTTCAGTAGGTCCCTGGGATAGGAAGATAATGACCTGAAATGTGACCGCTTCTCCAGATCACGATTCCATCTTCTCCATAAAGTTACATGTTAGTAGAAACAAAACTATTTGGAGTTACCCATATGCACCATTATTTCTCCTCATCTCTGTGCATTTTCCTGTTAAGTATTTTCTTTGGAATACCCTCCGCAACTAGCTACCACTGACATACACACACACATTCACTCAAACTTGTCTTCCTAATGGACCCTGTTCTTTAAGAATCCACTGAAGTGTTACTTTCCTCTAGGAAGCCACCCACCAGGGTGAATCAGGAGCCATTTCTTTGCTTCGCACCATCCATTTATACTTTTCGCCTATAATGTGCATGTCATCTATTGCATTTATCTTCTTTTCCCCACTAGATTGCTGCCTCATCAGTGGAATGCCTTTTATCTGTGTCTTTGGTCTCCAGTGGCCTGTCTTCCATACTTTTGTCATTAAAAGAAAACAGTTAGATGAATTACATCTAAAAAGACCATCCTGATAATCCTTCAAACTAACATTTACTTATTTCTAGAGAACTATTCTCCCTTTTCCCCATAGCATTCACTTGGCATCTTTTTCTGAGATATTCAGTAGTCTAACTTGTATTATAGTAGAATTGCCCATCGCTCTTATTCAATAATAAGAACCTCCATGGTAGTGAATGTGCTTTTTCTTTCTATATGGTGCCTAGAGAGCTGCTTTCTAAAATATAAAATCAATAATATATACTTCTAAATTTATAAATGAGATTGTTTTGGCTGCCACTGAATTCTAGGTAATGTATTCTTTTCTAAATGTTTGATTATATAAGCAGTTACATGTGGTCCCTCACTTTTAAAAAAGTATTAAATCACCAAATATTTTCAATAAAGCAGAATAAATTCTGAATCTAATGAAGCCTTGAAGTAATATGTCTTTCAAATTAAAATATTTTTTATAGTGCAAGCCATAGTCTCTTCACTTGATTTATAAAAATCTTACTGTTCATATGGTTGGTTTAATTTCCTAATTATTTTGTATTTGTAGGCACAGACTTGGTCATGATCTGAGAAATTTATCAAATCAAGTTAAAATGTATGATTTTTAGGGCACAGATGATTTTTAGGCCACTGAAAAATACCCTGTGTGATACACTATAATGGTGAATCCATGTCATTATACATTTGTCTGAATCCATGGAACATACAACGCCAAGAGTGAGCCCTAATGTAAACTATGGACCCTGGATAATGATGTGTTGATGTAGGTTCATCCAGTATAACAAATGGTGACGGACATTGACCCTAAGAAGGCTGTGCCTTGGTGAGGGATGTGGTATGTAGGAAATCTCTGTATTCTCTGCTCAACTGCACTGGAAACCTAGAGTTGATCTAACAATTAGGCTTTAAAAAAAATGTAAGGTTGCAAATATCAAAGGATTATTTTCTTCATTGCATAATCTTATTTGGAAAAACATCCATGAGTTGAACTGAAAGTTATTTAAAAAAAACTCGCTCTAATCATTTTATAAGGAGCGGGATTGGAGCACCTCTCAAGATGTTTTTAGTGCTATGGGCTCTTCTAAATGCTAGAAATTTCAAAAAACATTTGCATTAATCAACAAAGGAGATTTCTCGAGCAACTTTGTGTTGATTTGGGTTTCAGGATTTCTCACTCATTTCCAGCCACCCCACACTTGCCTTCCTCCAAATCTTACTGGCATTAAATGAAACCCTGTTCATTGCTAGCAATGTGTGCTGGCAAGTACAGTAAACCAGGCTGCATCAGATACTTCCAATTTATCTGTAAAGCATACGCTTTATTGTTAGCTTTGGAAATCACTTACATAGCTTGCTTTTACTTTCGCTTCTTGTTGTTCATGACATATTCAAGGAAGTAGAAAAGACATTATTATATGATGTCTAACAACCAAACTGGAGTCTTGTCTTTTGACAGTGGCCACCTGAACTAGTAGTACAGGTAACTAGATATGAAAGGCGTAACAGAGAAGCTTCCTAACAAATAAAAGGGCTCGGCATAATACCTTAACCAAGACATGCCACATAACCCAAGGATTAATTTAATTAGCATTACACAATGTTCTGTGAAAACTGAATTACCTCCCATCTCACAGTTTGAGAAAACACCCTGTCATCCATCATGACTGGGAAAATCATGAGATCTCCAGCCCAATTCACATTGAGGCAATTATGCCTAGCTAATAAGAAATGTCAAAGAATAAATATATTCTACAACACTAATCTGAAGCCTAATACTTAATACCTGTTACAGCTCTATTCAGAAGAAGAAAAAAAGATGATAAACAACAAATCAATCCACATAAATTTCTTATTTTTGTCAACTCTTCAACCCAATCCAAAGTTTTATAATTCCTATAAATTTATTTCTATGGCTAAAACTTTTTTAAAAATTGCATGAGGAAATTATTATCACTTACTTCTGCTCCAGGGAAGACTCAGTTTATGAATTCCCCCTGGACATAAAAGAAGTCACAGTTGGAGGAGAATAGCAGGAAAAAAAAAAAAAAAACCTCTATTTTCCCATTAAAATTAAATCCTTTCTCTTGACATTTTTGGACATGGAAGTCTTCGGATATATTTTGTTCTCTCCCCTCTCATTTTGGCAGCCACTCTTCACCTTCCCTTGGTGTCCCCTGGCCAAGACATCACAGCCTGGCTGGGTGGCCATGAATGTGTTGGAGGTCTGGGGGTCATGGGGTGCTCCAGAAACCATCCACATGGAGTCCTGGGCACTGGACTCAAACAGCTGGCAGTAGAACTCATTATTTCCAGAACATGTTGCTAAGACAGAATAGAGCAGCCAATAAAATATATCATCTAGCACCTTCCACATTTTGCTTAGCAGACTTTTAAAAGTATTGAAAGCATGAACAGTGTTGCCTGTTAATGCTTTCTGTTAATAGAGAATATTAACCCTGATAACTAGCAGAGACATAAATACCTAGGAAAAGTATGGGAATCATTTTTTCTTTAAAACTAGAGTTGTTTTTAGCCATTTTGATATCCCCTGCTGGCATGTTTCATGCAGTTCTCAAGAATCTCATCCATTAAAAATAACTTGGAAACTGAATTAATGTCACATAATTCACCTTTCATTATATATTATAATTTTAAAGATTCAAAAAATGAAAAATGTTAGCAAATTAACAGTATAGAAATTTTAAAAGGGAACTGCATTTATCTACATATTCTAATGAAGAGACGATACATATCCTTGTTAGTTGTAAAAAGACACACTCATTTTACAGAGGCTCAATGAGTATGTTTACAATTGAAAGAATATTAGCTCAACTAAATTAAGACTATGCTTTTTTGGCTAAGTATGTTTTAGCAATTTTGGAAACAAAATTAACTTACATAAATTAAATATTAACTTAGAATTTTAACTTAATATTAAAGTTTTTTTGACAGTGACATATTATTTAATGTGCCTACTATATGAAAGTAAATTAATTTATCTAAATTAAAAAAATATATAACCCCTTCCTCACTTACTGGGATACTACATATTTGGTTGAGTAATTTCTTTTCACTGAAAACATGATTATGTTGGTGCTATATAGCTATCATCACATCGTCTTACAGTAATAAGACCTTACAAATAAAATATACTAAGATATTTCATTCTTGAAGAAGAATGTTCAACTGTGTTTGAAGGTGAAGATAAATTCTAGTGATTCTTTTCATAACAGCACATAAAATTCATTCATCAGTTCCTTAGGGGACAAATGTTTCCTTTTTGTGTCCAAGGGTAATAGTCCTGAATAGAAAACTAATGAAATGAAAATTGCTTTGTCCTACAGCCAAAAAAGACCTTCAGAAGGTATGTAGCAGATATCGCCAGTGCTGGAAAAATACACAATTAAGCCCCCTTCAGCATTTGAGTCCTTGTTAAAGGTTAAAAAGACCTTTAAATATCTTCAAATCAGAAAACCCTGAAGAAGCCTGTCAAGATAATCGTATTTTTGTGTGTTTTTTGTTGTCATTGTTGGTTTATGTATGTGGATTTTAATATCTCATACCACAGTTAAATGATAATTACTCAAATTCCCCATTATCACCAGCTCAAGAAATACATCATAGTCCGTTTCAGAACTTAGAAAACAATACAACGTATAATACAAACTGATCTTGACAATGTCATCACCTCATTACCAAATTGAGTAGTGAATTCTCAGTTATCTTACTAGAAAGCTATTGGCATGATTTTCACAATGGACCCTTTTTATTTCGTGTACTTTCTTCATTTGGCCTACTAGATACCACAGTGTCCTTTCCTTTCCACCACCACTTCGGGTACTTTCACTCATTCTGTTACTGGTTCTCCTCAATTCCTTAACTTCCAATGTTGTTGTAGCCATAGTGCTAACCTCATCTCTCTACTCCCTGCTTTGTGATTGCATCCAACACGATAGCTTCAGACATCATCCATGTGCTGACGACTCCCAAATGTACACCTCCGCACCTTTAGTGCAGACCAAAGTCTAGGCCCGTATGTGTATCTTCTGCTTGGCACCTCTGCTTAATATTTAATAGACATCTCAGTGAATGACCCGATATTTTCTCCACCAAACCTGCCTCCCACACAGTCATTCCCAAAGTCTTCTCCATTTCAATCAGTGAGGACTCCATTCTTCGAGTTGGCAGGACAAACCTAAGAATCATCCTCCCCACTTCTTTCTTTCACATATACTCAATCTGTCCACACATCTACTGTGTTGGTTCTAACTTCCAATGAGACTTACAATCCAATGGCTTCTCATCACCTTCCAACACCATCCCCTCTCCAGCTTCACCTGGATCATCACATTAGCTCCTAACGGATCTCTACTGACACTGACACTCTTGCCATGCATTCCTCATTCTATTTTCAACACAGTGGCAAGTAAGTCAGGTCATGTCCCTCTTCTAAGCATAACCCTCCACTGTTTCCCATTTAATGCAGAGGAAAAGCCAACACCATTATGATGCACTCCAAGGCCTTATCTGATGTACCTTCCCCACCACCATTCCCCAACTTCAGTCTATGAACCTTTGTCCCATCATTCAGAGAAAATGACTATTCTCCTATTCCACTCATTCCCAAGTTTCCCTGGTTCTACTTACTTTTACCACAAAAAAAAAAAAAAAAAAAAAAAAAAAAAACACAAGGAAATGGTTCTCTTCAATGCATTCTGTGGAGTTTTAATACCCTCATATCTTGTTTTTCTTTTTCTACACCACATTATTTTAATCAAGTGTGATATTATACATTCTTGCTATTATTTAATTTGACTCAAGCATGTTTTTCTGTAAGTACTATTACAGTTTTCCCAGGGTACCCTGACTTTAGGGTGTCTCTATGTAGGGGTTTTTGTTCTTATCTTCACAACCTACTCCAGCTCTTTGGTTTCAACTGTTGATCATACAAAACACTCAGAACAAGAAGTAACAGTGGTGGGAAAATGAAACAAAAAATAAATGTCAGAATTTCCAACAGACAATATGGCACTTAAAAGCAAACATATAATGGTTGCTATAACAGGATAAAAAATTTAGCTTTGAACTCCCTAATATCATTGTAAAGGAAAAAATTGACTAGTTATGTTATTCTAATTTTCTGACTGTAGAAGAAGTGTCTGTACTGAAGGTTTATTTTTTCCTTATATTTAGCACTAATTTTCTGTAGAAGACACGTCTATACTCAATATTTTTTTCCTTATACTTAGCGCTGATAGTCTCCATGTAATATAAAAGGAGCTTTAGCAAGCAGCCAACAAGATTTATCACTGTGTTTGTTTTGGGAGTGTTGAGAATGTCTCTAAGGACTTTAGACAATAGAAGACTTACATTGTTAATATCATGATAGTTCTTATCCTTAATAGTATTGTTTTTGTTTTTGTTTTTTTTACAGTATGGGCACTGTAAATGTTGTACTTAACAGGTTTCTGTATTAGCTGTTGCTGCAATGAAGCTTAAAGACAAATTTGTCGATCCTGTCAAATATATAGTATTTCATGGCACGATAATTCTACAGAAAATATATTTCCCCTTTTCTATTTCAGCTGTAAATTATGAGTAAACTACAATTGTATCCTTTACTATTACTATGAAATATCTCATTCTTTTACATTATTTTTCATATTTTATCTCTTCTTGTCTTAAATGCTTTTTAAAATATTGGAAATAATAGAAAAACATATAAAGACACTGAATAATATGAAGGGACTTCAAAAAGTTTATGAAAAATAAAAAATAAAAAAGATAAACTTTATTTTTCAACATAAGCGCCATCGAGGTCAAGAGATTTTTGTAAATAATGACATCAGCCATTTAGTCCATATCTAAAGAACTGAAGGTCCTGGTAATTTAACCATGTCAATGCAGTCTTTGGCACATTATTAACTGAATAAAAATCGATCTTCTTTAAAGATTTGTTTTTAAATTAGGAAAGAGAAAGAAGTCACAAAAGGCTAAATTAGATCTGTAAAGTAGATGTCTAATAATGTCCCATAAACACTCTTGCAAAATTGCCCTTGTTGGATGAGAGGAATGAGTAAGAGCACTGTCATGGTGGAGAAGGACTCTGTGGTGAAGACGTCCTGGGCATTTTTCTGCTACACCTTTGGCCAGCCCTCTCAAAACACTCTCATAATAAGCAGATGTTATTGTTCTTTGGCCCTCTAGAAAGTCATCAGGCAAAATTTCTTAAGCATGCCAAAAAACTGTTGCCATGATCTTTGTTCTTATAGGTGGTCCACTTTTGCTTGGACTGAAACATTGCCACTTCTTAGTAGCCATTGCTTTGATTGTGCATTGTCTTCAGGATCATACTGGTAAAGCCATGTTTCACCACCTATATTTGGGGATCTTGACTACACTTGTTTAAAATTTCCCTTTGAAGTTCTATTTTCATCTGCAGCTAATTTAGGTGCCACAGTTTAGGCACCCATGGGTGGAAAGTTTGCTCACCTTTAATTTTTCAACCAGAATCGTGTAAGCTGAACCCACTGAGATGTCTATGCCACTGACTATTGTCTTGACTATTAATTGCAGTCCTCTTCAATTAGGACAAACAAGATTAATTTTATCCTCACAAATTGATGTGGATGGTCTGCCACCGCAGGCTCATCTTCCATATCATCTTATCCTTTCTTAAAATGAGTATCCATTTTTAAACTGATGATTTATTTGGATCATTGCCCCCATAAATTTTTTATGAAATATCAATACTTTCACCAAGTTTTGATCCAAGGTTCACTATAAATTTGATATTTATTCATGCTTCAATTTTAGCAGATTCATGTGGCTCTTTCCAAACTGATGTCTTATTGTTCTCAGTGCCTCAGACTAGATCTTGTTCAGACATGTTGTAACAAGTTAATATCAGTTTCTTTTAGTGCAAAACAATTTTGAACCATGCATAGCTTTTTACATAATATGCATTTTCCATGAACTTTTTGAAGACCCCCTCATATAAACTATTACACCATTTCAAATAGATAAGCAATTGTACTCATGTATTTTTTAGATTTTTATGTTTCCTCCTAATACCAATTCTCATTCCACCTAAGTGCTCAATAAATGCAGCCTCAATTAATAAACAGATACCCGACAATTCAATTGTGTTTAACCTTGTATGTAATTACCATAAAGAACATTTTAGAATTTGAGAGTCAATATAAATTTTATGAGAACACCAATACCCATACACATACTAAATATTAAATGTTGATATGCCCTGAAAACATTTATATCCCTCAATTCACAAAATCATCATATAACAGGAGATCCTATCGCCACCACCCCCAGTAAAAAGTTTTACTTCATATTATTGAAAGATTGTTCCCCTCCATTGGAATTTTAATTTTAAAATACAAGTCAAAAGGAAAAGAGGCCCCAATATCAATGCTCTTTTTTTGTTATTTAAAATTAAAAATACATTTCATTTAATTTATGCCACTTAATGGTTTAGGCCTCATTTTCCTTAATAATTATGTGAGCATTCAAACTAAATGATTTCTAAGATTCTTAAAACCATATTTGAATACAGAGCAGTAGTAAAAAATGAAGTGCAGTGTTAATATTCTTAGTCCAACAGATAAGTTTTCAGTGTTTAAAGTCGCATGTTAAATTTAACAATTCTAATTTTCTTTTAGAAAAAAACAAATGCTATCCATTAGAAGCAAAGTTAATTTGTGTAATTTCTACAGAAATCAGAAATAAAATCCCTACAAAACATGTAGACTGCTAGTTCCACAGCAAAAAAGGCACCTAATCAAACCACTATACAATCATAGATGACCATTCAAATTTTGAAAAATCTTCTCTCTATATAATGGAAAATATTTTCTTATTTCTTACAATGGCAAAAAGTACATGAACCACTTTTTTGTCATACATTTATCTCTACATCATATAACTGCATACCCAATTTAATTAACATAATTAAAATTGAAAAATACGTGACAATACGGAAATTTATATCAATTATTTTTTAAGTAGAAAGGATGTATCCCATATTTCACTGAAAACCTATATATTGGTAGGTCAAGTATTTTTCAATCTATTTTGAAATAAGCCCTTTCAAAAGTCAGTGGAGGATAAGGCATATACTGCTAAACAATCTACCAAATAAAATAAAAACAGATGTTCCTTTTTGCCTTCCCAAAGAATAAACATGCAGGGTTTAGTGATGGGAAAATAATATGTAATTTTCTATTCTGTACTTTCCATCTCAACTACTAACTCGCCTCTGAGGTTTCGAAAGTTGCTGATCCTTTCTCCCTCCTGTATCTTGATGAGGCGCAACACAGATAGTTTTGCTGCTGTTGTCCAGCTTCGGTGGGTACAGGGATCAGAAGAGCTGGTGGTACCTTTCTTCATATTCTGAGTGTCACTCAGCTTCAACTTCCCTACGGGCCCCTCTACTGAGAAACATTTTGCAAGCAGAAGCTAATTGGTTCTTCTGTTTGTCTGATACTTGGATAAGTAAATATTCCTTTTTCTGTTTCAATATTTGCAATATTCATGATGAATAATTATATTTCTTAGGGGTTTCTGAATTAGTAATGGCAATTTTTTCTCTCTTCCAATCCCTAGAATTTACACAAAAGTATACATTAAACTCAGGAGCAACTCTGTCCTGTGATATTTAAGACTCCTTATGCAGAGTGCAGGCCTCTCTGATCTATATGACTCCATCCATGAAATACTCTATCATAAATCTAACAGCTTTTCATTTATAATTTAGCTATGGTTCATAACCTACCTCAGAGAAACAGAATGAAATTTAATGAGATCAGACCTAGGGGACGCTGAGCTTCTTAGAAGACAGACAGCCCATAAATAGTATACCAAGTATTAGAATGATCTGCATTTTCACTTTCTGACAACACATTTTAAAAAACCTGATAGATTCAAAATCAGAAATCATTAAACCATACTCAAAAATTCTTGCTTTTATGCTTTTCTATTAATCCTTATACATATATTTATACTTTTGCAAACAATAGTACTAATATTAAGCTTTTTTGGTATATTTTTCTTATATATAATCAATAAAATTTTGCAGATAATCTATTATATGTTAAACATTACCCTAGGCCTAATACACAGAAGAAAAGAAGGAAGGAAGGAAAAAGATCCTGATTCTAGTTTTCAGGAAAGACTCAACATAACTGGGAAATGCTAGCGATAGTTTTATTTAGATATAATTTTTACATATGAAAACACTTCATCCAGTAATAACCAGTAATCAGAATTTACTCTTAATACTCATTGCTTAAATGATTGTGCAGAATTGCAGCACATGCTTGAAAACTAGAAAATGTGAAACTCAGTAAAAAGTAAAACTGCGAAGTCCCATCTTTAATCCAAATAAATGAAAACAGGAACACGTGATTGTAAGCACATGCCATTAACAGAGCAAACCAATTCAATACAACATAAATGAGTCATGGGGACCTGCTAAAAATATTGGATTCTCTGAAGAAGCACGAAGCCACTGTGAGAACAATCAAACATCTGTTATTTACAACAGGTTTACAAGCAGAGCTTGCGTGAGCTCATCACAAAGGTTTACCAACACAACCACATTTTTCAGAGATGAACAGCGTAAGAGCATATTTTTCTTCCTTGTTTCAACAGTGTTTTCTGTTGATGTTCATGTGTTCATTGTAGTAACTAAAAAATAAGAAAGCAATCCCTTGGCTCTTTTTTGAAGAAAAGCTAAGTGGAAGTGCTTTGGAATATACTGCAAGTCACAACAAATGCAACTGCAATCAAGAGTCCTGTTTTAGCATCCATCCTCCCACTTGCCAGCACTGCACTGTTTTATTATTCTCTCTGGGTCACAGAATTATATGGATAATGATGCTGCAAATCCTCACTTATGAAAGCTCGACTCAACCGAAATGATGATTGGAATTATTTGGCTTCACCCTATAATTTTTAATGATTCACAGGAAATGAAAAATAGTTGCTCTTAAATACTCTTTTAGAAAATGTATCTTTTCAACTTCACTGTCTACTGTGGCACAGTCATAAGTTTATGCTTCCAGTTTAGAGTCACATTAAAATTACTGAAAAGGTTAGTAAGATCACCTGCAGAGAACTTGCTGGTATGCATAAAGGTGAATCCATCATACCGAAGAATGTACTAAAACAGGCATCAAGCCGGTGAGTTTAAATGTGGTCTTAGTGACTAGTAAAATACTCTTACCGGTAAAAGTGTTATTTTATATACACATACACAAACATGACATACAGGCACACACATACAAGAACCTAGGAAGAATCATAGTCTCACTGATCTCACTTTCAAGAAAAAGGAACACAGGGTTAGGGCTTAAGTAAGACCTCTCAGAAAGATGGGCTAGAGTTGAGTCCCCTTTTCTCACGGAAATCAGTAATAAGACTATCTTTCTTCCAGGCTGTAACAGTAAATGAGCTAAAGCATGTAAATGCTCAATGTCTCTCCTGAGACAGGGAAGGTGTTTCATCCACAGCAGCCAGATATAACCTGATTGCTTTTGTTTTGAGACTTTTCACTATCATTTTCATATCCCATGTGCTACCTATGATTTCTTACCAGCTCTTCCAGATTACAGGGCCCAGACCCATTCACTGTTCTTCACAACCACTGATGGTGTTCCTTGTTATGGTCTAAGGAGCACTGATGGCACAGTGCTGCTCGTATTGAGATTACAGCCTAAAAGCTCTAAAACGTTTCCTGAAAATTATTGTGAAGCAAGGTCTCCTCTACTTGCTTAATAGTAATACCCTGTGCTGGTAGAGTTAAAATTCAGAAGTAAGGTTTCATCTACACAGGTAGTCAAGATATTTCTGAGTCTTGATTCCATTGTCTAGCCTCTTCTCCATCCTTTCCAGTACTCTTATGGATGACACACCTGGGATCATTTACCAGCTCTGTTGATTTTTTAATTGTCACTTTCAACAGTCATTGAATATCTCAGATGTGCAAACCTCCTTATCAAACAGGTTGTACGTTCAATTCAATCTTAATAGAGTAGAACAAAAGTAAATATAATTTGCCCTCAAATTTTATAAAATTATTATGTCAAGGAATGAATAATAAGTACTCAAAATAGTGAAGAAAATTTGAGGAATACGGAAGTGGTACTTTCTTAATGTAATAATAGATCTTGTGAACCTATGATAATTAAAATATTGGCACCAGTAAAAAAAGGGGGAGAAAGATCCATGATAAAGAGTAGAGATGGTAAAAACAGAATGAATTACACAGGGGCGTTTTCCATATAATAAAATAATAAATATATTTAAAAATGTATATAATAAATAATATATAGATAAAATAAAAAATATATAATATATAATAAATATATTTAAAAATAAATATATTAATAAAAATATATTTAAAAGCCGAAGGAAATATTGATTATTCAAAATTGGGACTGGGACAACTGGATAATCATTTAAGAATGAATGAAAAAGAGTCAGATCTATAGCTCATAAGCGCAGTCTGCTTTGCGCCATTAAATTTTTAATATAAAAATGGTTACAAGAAAATCAATGTACATAGTTTTATATAAGCTGTATGGGAAATGCCTTTGAAATCTAATATCAAAGATAGAAACAATTACACAAAAGACTGATCAACATTATATAAAGCTAAAACTTTTATTAAAAAAGTACTTTAAAAGTTAAAAAGTAAATATTTGCCACATATAGGACAACATAAGACTTTCTAGTTTTGAAAATAAATTAAATATGGTAATATGCAAGACCAGAAAATCCACAAAAACCAAACAACTAATGACAAATAATTACATGAAAAATGTGTACATGCAGTACACTAGTGAAATAGGACAGGTTAGGATGATGCAACATTTCTTGTTCAGAAGATTGTCATATGCCTGGAATAATAGACATCAAAATGTGAACAGCTTCCTGTTGATAGGAAAGGTGCTTTATACTGTACTTTTCTTAGCTTTTATTTTTCAAGAGACATAATGGTTTTAATAATAAATAGAAAAGAAATCCTACTTCTATTTTAGCAGCAAAATTGCTTTGAAAAAAATCTACCTCATTGCTTTGTAAGAATGAAAATCAGAAAAAGCCTGTGAAAGCCTTAACATGACGCCTAGCAAAGTAGGCATTTGGAGAATGTGAGCTAGCTCTCTATTTTCCGGAATACTCTGGAGTCCACATAGGGAGGCATTAAACAATGAACACCCTTTTGAGTCCACCAATCAGCTATGAAGCATCTTTAAGTCTATTATTCAATCCATTTTTCTCCAACACATCCATAAAGGTGTCATGAGACTTTTTCAAATAGCTTGCCATAATAGAGGAAGATTGAATATTATAGCTATTATACTTTCAATCTAATAATACCTCACACATATTTGACAAGCGGTTTACCTTTGAGAAATTGATGCTACATCTATTGTCTTAGAATGCTGTAGTTTAGGCCTTATCCAAAGAGTCTAGCATAAGGTAGCACGTCAGAGAGATGCACTGTGGACATGGTGGTGAAAACACAGTCCTAGCATCAAGTATAGTCAGGCTTGCCTTATCCTCAGCATCACTGTGTAGAAAGAAAAGTGATTTCAGAAAAGATAGTGGGTGAGAAGAGAGTCAAGATTGCCCTACTGGGAAACTTGGTTACGGCTAACATAAACCTTAACTGAACAGTAAATGATTGCCTTTTTAAAACCTGATTCTTTTACATCATTCTTTTTCTCATTACTTCAAAAATTACTGCTCTTTACTATAACCATCACCAGTATTATCAACCAGCATTTCTGTCAATACTTTGACTCCTTCACAAACTCTCTAGTTAAACTCCAGCAAACCAAGGTGATTTTAAATTAACTGAGGTAAAAAATTCTCCAAGCTGCATGATGGCTCAAACCCGTAATCCCAGGAGCCTGGGAGGCTGAGGTGGGTGAAATATGAGGTCAGGAGTTCGACACCATCCTGGTCAACATAGTAAAACCCCATCTCTAATAAAAATACAAAAATTAGGTGGGCATGGTGGCGGGTACCTGTAATCCCAGCTACTCGGGAGGCTGAGGCAGGAGAATCGCTTGAATCCAGGAGGCGGAGGTTGCTGTGAGCTGAGATTGCACCACTGCACTCCAGCCTGGGCAACAGAGTGAGACTCCATTCAAAAAAAAGTATCCAAGGCCACCAGTGACCTGCAAACTACAAACTGTAGACTTTCTTGTCCCCATCATGACACTCAGCAATCTTTGGCATCAGTCACTACCTCATCTTTGCCTTTTTTCTCCCCCATTCTTCATCCCTCCCTTTTCCTTCATTGGTTCTTCCTGTGTTCCATCACATGGAGATATATTTATTCCCCCAAATCTAGATTCTCACTTCTAACTCAACAGCAAACGCACATCTATCTCGGACAACAAAGGTACCTATAGCATCCACACCAAAAACACCTTTTCTGTTTCCTCTCCTTTCTGTGTGGGTGTGGCTGCATATTTGGACTTTGATCTTGCCTTCTAAAGACTTTCCAATAGTCCATTACTAAACCTTGTTTTCCGTTCTCTTTTTTCCTCCTGTCTCTTTCTCTGCTGTTAAAGGATTAGTTCTCAGGCAACATGCTTTAACAAAATTCGTAGAGGAAAATAACCACAAAATAGCCTGATTCACTTCACCCCTCTTTTAACCAGTAGTTGGAGCTTGTCCCAAGGAAGAAATCCAGTTGCTGTCTTCTGGAAGGTGGAGGGGGTCCTGCGTTTACCACAGGAGAATTTTGGTGATTATGCTCAATTCAGCTATATGGTGCTCTTCCTATTCTCACAGGATCAAGCCATAAAAAGGAATTCATGAGCTCAGATCATAGCATTTTTCAACTAATAAAAGTAATCAGGGATGGGAAGAGCTTTGTTAAAGGATACACAATTACAGCTAGATAGAAGAAATCAGTTCTGTGTTCTATAGCAATGTAGTATGACTACAGCTAGCAATAATATATAGTTTCAAACAGCTAGAAGAATAGTGAATGTTCTAGAGACAAAGAAATGATACATGTGAGATGGAGATGCTAATGGCTCTGAGCTGATCATTATACATTATACGTATCAAAACAGCACTAGGTACCCCATAAATATTTATAATGTGTCAATTAAAAAATACAAAATAATAGTAATAATGAAGAAGTAAATGAGGTGAGGGTCACAGAAGATGTCATTCAGTTGTACTTGTTGGAGCTGATCCGTTGGAAGCAGAAGGCACAGAAATGGCTTAAGCATTCTCTCCACACCAGAAGCCAGCACCCTGTAAGCTCTGCAGCAGCTATTCAGTGTCCTCCAAAACACATTTACAGTTCTCTTTATTACTGGACCAAAGATGAGAGCAACACCAAACCATCACTTAATTTTCACTTTCACTTTCCAGCATAGATTTTAATATCTAATCTGATTTCCTGGCCTTGTCCACTCTTTAGCCCTAGTGTGACCAGTGGAAAAGTTAAAAAATAAAAAATCTCAACAAAATCTCTGCCTCCATGTTCTCTGCTAGCCTACTGTCCTGCACTACAGTCTGAATATAACTCACAAACAAAATAAGGTACACACTTAACTTTTCCAAAATCTGAGTCATTGTAAATTCTATTCAAAACACAAGCATGATTTCAAGCATCTTACTCAACCAAACACCCAGCCTCTTTTCCATTTTATCCCGAGTGCATGCTATTACTTAGCCCTACTTGGATCACTCACAGGTCTTTGAATGTGACCTGTGCTTCATGACTATAAGGTTGTTTTGTTCATGCTGTTCCCTCTGTCCCCTTTTTTTCAATTTACTTCTAATGGGAGGGAGATCGGCATTTATTTTTTTTTTCTTAAAAAGCATTTATTGAGTCCATTCTACATGCCATGCAATGTGGCAGGCCCTGTGCCTGTCTTCAAGGGGTTGAGACTCCAGACTGGTAAGAGGCTTATTAAGGAAACAATCACACATCTGCAATATATACTATAATGCATGCACACACTTAGGCAGAGACCTGAAGGGACAATGCAAAACTTCCATTTAAATATATGCAAGACCATAAAACACCATTTCAAAAGCATAGAAGAGGAAGGGCTTCCCAATTCAGAGACCAGGGAAACATCCAGGGTGGCAGAAGTGAAGGTCCAGTTGGGGACAAGTGTGTTGTCAAATGTTTTTTCTAGCACTCTCATTCCCTCTCCAGCGACTCAAAGGTCAGATCCTATTGGAAGCTTGGAGCTATGATGAGGCTAAAAAGTAGGTAGATAAGGATGTTGTAATGGGATTTGTCACAAAGTGAGGGTGACACTTTGAGAGGCAGGTTAGAGGTGCCCTGCAGTACCCTAGTCAACAGATAAAGAGGCCAAGGAGTTGGGACTGGAGAGACATTTCTATGCTTTTTTAAAGGCTCAATCCAAATATCACCTTTCATGTTAGATTTTCCCTTCCCAAAGGAAACTGGTATTCTGTGTACCATTTCCATGGCAACTTGCTCAACCTTCTGTTCTGACATTCCTGGTATTTGTCCCTGCATGTTATCAGCAGGTTCGAGCTTGCCCCCAACTGGGCTATAGGCTCCAGGGCTACAGGCTTAGGTCTGGATCTCGAAATACTCATTGCACCTGCACGTAGACAGCATCATTGCCCAACAGATGCTTATTGAAGAAATGAGATTAGAGTTGTTCTAGTGGCTTTTCTGGGGGTGGGCGTGGGGAGGAAATCTTTCTGTATCCCTTAAAAATGTTAAACCCTCTTTCTCATGTTGCATTATAACTTCGTTATCTCTTGCTCCTTTTTCTGGAATCTCTAGAATTTGAAACGGTATCTTTAAACATATTGAAGTGTTTCGTGTGTAAGTGTTTTTGTTTCATTAAATGGTTTAATATCGTGTTGGCATTAAATAGGCTGAGTCTACTGTGTCCAAAAGAAATGTGTACCTAAGGTCCTTTGCCTGGGGTTTCTATCTCCATAGCTACTGCTGCCTGGTTCTATCACTGACACTTTAAATATTGGTATTAGCCACGCCAATTCTTGTTCTTGAACGCTTTTGAAATACTTTGACAAGGAAACAAGGAATATCAAAAGTCACTATTATAGAGCCAATCCAGATGAGGCATGAAATGTCACTCATACCTGGGGATCTAAAAAACGCATTTTCCATACCTTCTTCCTGGCTCTAATTGAAGGCATGAAGGAAGGCAAGACTTCCTTTCTCAGAGTGAGGAGTCACTTGCTACCAGATTTCTAGAAGGTCTCATTGGAAACTGTCAGCCACAAGCAGAATTCCAAGGCTTGTGAAATTACCGGTCAACTGCTTCCCATGCCTATTTTCCTTTTTTCCCCCAAGATACAAAGGTCTTCATGAACTTTCACCTGCTCAAGAGCCCTGGAAAAACACTGAAGCCTGCTCCAAAGAGTTAATACTACTTTTTCCTTCCCTCCCTTGAAAGTGTATAGCTAAATTAAACGAATGCATACTATGACCAAATGACCACCTCAGGCCTCGTAACCTTTCCAGTATATTTGCTTTAATAATACTACTTATTCAACCAACAGAGTCGTATAGACTTAGATCCGATGCTAAAGATGTCAACAGGGCAGTTGGTATTCTGGGAATTTGATCTTTAGAGAGTCTGGGTATTCAAGCAGAGGAATAGTAGGAAGAAAAAATCCATAGCATGCTTCCTTTAGGCATAAGATACAGTATAAAAATATGTGGCAGATTTGGAATATGTAAAATGACCTGTGAAGACTAGCTAAAGGAATGGGGTTAGCTTAGGAGGGCTGCCAGACCCAGCCCTTTGTCATACAGACAAATGTTGTTATCACAGCATTTTATGAGGGGCATCCTATGTGTATCTTTACTTTAGAAATGCAATTCTAGCTACAGTTTACAGGAAAGATGAAAGGGTAAAATATTTGTCTTTGAAATACATTTATACACATATATACCTCACAATTGCATGGACACATATATTTTTAAAAACTGGTATAAAATAGTACTTACGTTTATTTTTGTTCTAAGCCTATAAAATTATTTGACTTCTAAAATCATAAATTTTCTGAATAAGGCCAAAGAAACTAAGGAGAACAGAATAATAAAATACCAAAAGAATTCTAAAATTTTGTCAGGATACAACATATCTACCTATTAAAACACCCTACAGATTTATGGCTTTGATGAGACACTGTCTCCACTCTGGGGGTCAGAATCATACATGACTAGATAGAATAGTCTTTTTTTTTTCCTCTCGCCTAGACTGGAGTGCAGTCACACAATTTTGGCTCACTGCAGCCTCTGTCTCCTGAGTTCAAGCAATTCTAGTGCTTCAGCCTCCTGAGTAGCTGGGACTACAGTCACACACCACCATGCTTGGCTAATTTGTGTATTTTTAGTAGAAACAGGGTTTCGCCATGTTGGCCAGGCTGGTCCCAAACTCCTTACTTCAAGCGATCCACTTCAGCCTCCTAAAGTGCTGGGATTACAGGCATGAGCCACCGCACCCAGCCAACAGTACTTCTGAAGCCACAGATGTGTAAATGTGAATAAACACAATTGAGAAAACCAGAAATATTTATCAGGGTCCTTAACAAAGTTAGACACTCTGTTTTGTAACTCTCCTCCTTAAATTCTGTCACAGGAAAAATTAGAATTGGGCACAGAATGTATAACCAATTATGCTAAGCAGAGTATTATTTATAATACCTAAAAATCAAAACTAAATTTAATGTTCAGAAACAGGCGAATAATAAAATACATCATGGTAAATTCACATAATGAAATATCACATAGACATTAAAATCATTTCTTATAAGAACATGTAGAGATAAACTGTTAAGTGAAAAATGAAAGATACAACCAAAATATTGCTTTAAACATGTATAATAATGTTATCCACCTACTGTACTGTTTTTTTCAACCATGTTATTCTGTCAATGTGTCTACAGTCTGTAATTATATTGTAAATAATTAAAATTGTGAGATAATGGAAGCAAACGCAAAAAAGCAAACAAAATAGTAGAGGCCTGTAATTCAGATGAAGGAAGCTTGAACTCAGTTTTCTAGAATATACATATTTGGGTTTACAGAGGCAGCTTCTCTATTTTTCAACTTTAAAATGTACATACCGTATTTCTGCCATGGCATATTTTGAAAAATGTCTATGCACAGCCATGACCTAAAATCTTTTCAGTTAAATTATTTTCAGGTTTCTTAATAACCAGGCCGTAAACAATTACAGAAATCATAAAGTCCATCCCTTTTTCGTGTGTCAAAATGAAAAATAATCCTGGCTAGACTATTTGCGAAGTCAGTGACCTTCTTTGAAGCATTTACTTTTAGCTTGCACTTTACAAGCTTTCTCTTCCCTTCCAATAACCCCACAGACAGGAGGGCATTGTGAATGAGAGGATGAATTGTGTGCTCAGCCAATGGCCGGCAGAAGATGGGTGAGGGCCACAAGAGGGAGGGGAAGTGGGTAGGAATCGCAAGATGTCAGTTACACACACACAAATCTAGAATGAACTACTCATCTATATAAATGTTTACAGAGCTTCTAGTTTTGCAAAATGCCATCGTTACCCACAGACATGGTGCCTGAGAAGTGAGCTGGAGTGTCTCATCAAACAGAGCTGTGTCCTAACTGCCCTAGCGGCAAATCCGAATCTCTGCAACACCAAGCAAGTCACCCGCCTCCCTGAACACTGCTTTCGTCTGCGGGCATAGATGAGTCCACTCTCATACTGTTATAAAGAACTGCCCCTGACTGGGTAATTCATAAAGGAAAGAGGTTTCATTGACTCACAGTTCAGTGCATCTGGAGAGAACTCAGGACACAATCATGGTGGTAGGTGAAGGGGAAGGACGACTCCTCCTTCAGGAAGCAGCAGGAAGGGGAAATGCTGAGCAAATGGGGAACAGGCCCTTTTAAAGCCATCAGAGCTCGTGATAACTCACTATTGGGAAAACAGCATGGGGAAACCATCCTCATGATTCAGTTACCTCCACCTGGTCTCTCCCGTGGCACGTGGGGATTATGGAGCTAACGGTGATTACAATACAAGATGAGATTTGGGTGGAGACTTAAAGCCTAACCATATTAGGGGCTTCAGGAGGCTATAGATAGAGTTTGGCAAACAACTGGTGTTTGAGACATATTTGTTCCCCTTTCTGTGAAAGATCTTTAAGGCAGCTTAAATGATGATTGTGAGCTGTACTTTTCTCCCTAGGCCCATATATTTTGTATATTCCAAGATAGCCTCAGTTTCTTATAGCTGAAAATATGTTAAAATATGATGATTCATTGCATCTAAAATTTAATGTTTAATTTTTCATAACCTTGTCAATCTTTACATCAAAAAAAATTATGGCAAGAAAATATGCGTTTTTCAAAAAAACATTTTCTTCAGTTTTTTGGTTTTTTTTAACGCAGAAACCTTTAACTATAAATGTTCCTACGATAGGATACAAAGTGTTTTTCTCTTTACTAACCCCTGCCAGGTACATCTAGTGCTTAGCATATAATAATTGCTCACTAAATATTTGTCAAAGAGTGAATGTTAGACCTGGGGGCTGGATGAGGGAAGGGTAATTACAGAGCCAGACCTCACTGTGCAAGTGACTTTTATGCAGGAGAAGGCAGGTTAGAATCATACTTAACATTATGAAATGTAATTCGGCTTCCTTTAAGTGTAGGCGGGTTCTGTGCCCCGATGGAGGACAGGTATCATCCTTAGGACCTCCTCAGCAGCCCCCATGGGGTCAGGGAGGTGTAATTGCTGGGTCCAGATAATCCCTCCTCCAGGCAGTCCTCAGCTCCCACTAACTAGCTGGTGCTACAGGGTGGGTGTCCTGGCCTTCGCTGGTTTCTCTCCATTTTTACACCACCAATCAACCTCTAGGTGGAAAAGATGGATCTTCACGAGGGAGCTCCAACCAGTCTATGGATTCCTACATTCCCAGGTGTCTCCATTTATTTAAAATTAGGTTTCTTAAAGCCTCAGAGCTCTGCACCAGGGTGTATTTGAATCTACTGGCTCCATGCAGCTGTTTCTGAGAAGCAAAAACACATTCATGTCTCTGCTTTTGCTCCCATTCTTTTAGTGGAGAGACAGTCTTCCCTCCCTGGACATCCCCAGGACATCTGAATGTGTCCCCTCAGCGTCCATCAGAAGGGGCAGGAGACCTCCCAAGCACAGCTGCTTCAGAAGCCCTTTGTGGGTGCCTATATGCCCAGCCCATGTGCCCAGGTGCCCAGCTGCCCAAGTGCCCAGCTGCTCAGGAGCTGTGCCCACACAGGCTCTGAATTGCTTTCAAGAGAAGCCAATGTTGCCAAGCTTATCTCTTCCCACAGTTTGCCATTTTACTTCCAAGAGAGGAAATGTTCTCTCCATACAGACACCGACCATGACCGCGATGACACCAGGCTGACAGGTTGTTCCTGAGGAAGGTTCAGCACCACCCAGTGCACCGAACAACTGTTTTTTTGGGTCCCTGGAAGCTGAATTCTTTTTGCTCTGATGCCAACTCACATGTTCATATGTGTAGGAGTGTGTGTGTGTGTGGGAACATGTGTGAGAATTCAAGGGTATGAGACTGTATGATGGCTGCGTGTGTGCACAAGGGTGTGTGTGAGGAGTGTGTGTGTGACAGTGTGGTGTGTGAGAATGTGTGTGAATGAGGGTGTGTGACTGTGAGAATGTATGTGTGCACAAGAGAATGAAGGTGTGTTTTTGTGAGTGTGAAAATGTGAATATGACAGTGTGGGTGTGTGAGTATGGGTGAGAATGCAAGTGTAAGAATGTGTGTGCATGAGAGGGTGAGTGGTGTGTGTATGAGTATGCACAGGTGTGTAAGAGTATTTGTGAGTGTGCAAGTATAAGAATGTGTGTGTGTCCATGAGAGAGGGTGACTGGTGTGAGTGTGTGTATGAGAGTCTGAATGTGCATGAGTGTAACAGTGTGAGTGCATGTATGAGTGTGAGTGTACACATGTGTGCACAAGTTGTCACGCCAAGTTTTCAGTTTTTCATCTGTTTTTTGTAAGTGCACATTTTGCATTTTGCTAAAGCTGAGTGAATGTTTGAAGGCTTGTTTTCAGCAGTCACTGACAATAACGCCATTTCCTATTTATGGTCTTTTTCTCCTACTGGTGACTGACCCTACGTTACAGAGCAAAATACCCGGCAGTACACATGTGACAGTCAAGAGACCAGTTGTGCTAACACCGGACATGTGTCTTGGAAACCATGTGTCTTTATCAGTAAAATAAAGAATTTGTCAGAATCAGAAGTCCAACATAGCTATTTATTTGATTGCTGGTCTGTATATTTTAACATAGATTGGCCACACTGACTTCAAATGAAATAAGTGGGCAAAGCCCAACACGTAAATGAGATGACAGGGTCCCTGGTCTGGCAGAGCTGGGGCTGGAGGCTGACGGCCTGATCAACCCCCTCTGGCTCCCTAACTGCGCTGGGGTGCATCTGTGAATTCTATAGTTTCAGGGAGAAAAGCTTGAAAAAAAAATCACCATTTTACATAATCTGTATGCCCAGTGAACCTCTACATTTTTAAATTCAAATACCAACCTGAAGACTTGAGGGGAGGCAGGACGATCCATGAGGTGAGCGGGGAGACCGAGTCATGGGAAATGATCAGAACGGGTTGTCCATTCCCCCAAGGCTGGTCCAATCTTGTGACACTTAATATTGTCATCTGGATCCTGCTCTCATCCGATGGCTGCTGGTGCCTCGGGAGGGCCATCCTCTCAAGGGAGCCCAAAGGCTGGCAAATCCCCCTCCTTCCTCCCGTCACCACCCCTGATACTGTGCTTGTTCCAGAAGCCTCAACTATTTATAGATGCATAGGCTGAGAAGCAGCAAAAGAGAGCAAGCCTAAATGACAGAGTGGCCTCGTTACTCCTCCTCCTCTCCACTACCCCTAACCAAGCTTCCCAGTCGGCTCTTCTCACTGTCTGTCCCAGGAGCATGTGCACACTGGAATCCCGTGCAAATCCTGCAACCACAGTGCACCCAGATGATATCCTGGTCTTTTATTTCACTAACAGACATGAATAATCATGTATTGGAAACATATTAAAAAGACAATTGCTGGACAAGTTACTAAGGCTTAAATATGCTGGTCCAAACCAGACCCTGCTTTCTACTAGGTCGTGCAAACTCCTCCTGAGGCCCACATTGATTTTTCACTCTGTGAAAAAGATAAAATATTATTGCCTTCATTTTGAACATAAGAGGAAAGACAAATACCGTAATGTGCTTTAAGAAGCCAAAAACAGCCAGCAGCTGTGATGGCAATGCCATCTGTAAGGAGGGATCTGCCCTGCTTGCTCTCTGACCCACCCTCCCCGCACTCATCCTGAGGCCCTTCCTCCAGGTCTTCAGACAGCTCTCCCCTCCCTCCTCAGCCCCTTGCACAGGCTGTTCCCAACACACTGCCTATCTGCCTGTGCCCCATCCACATTCAACTCAGATATTTCATCCCTAACAAGGCCCCCAGGATCTGTCAGTCAAGGTTAGGCTGTACTTTTATGCTGTTTTGTCATTACACCTTTTTTTCCATTTTCTTTCTCAACACTTTTTAAAGTGTGTACATTTTTGAGTGAATATGCATTCATTTATTTATCTGCCTCTCACGCTGAACTAAAAGCTCTATGAAGGCTGGCCCACCTTTGCCTTGCCTATGTTATCCAGGGTTCCCTGCGAGACATGCTTGCTGCATTGGAGCATAAATCAGGATGTTTGAGATTCATGCGGAAAGCCAGCTCAGCCCAGGTGCAGTGGACTTTTCAATGCCCTCTGCTGCAGGATGGCTCCAAGGTATTTCAAAAGCCTATGTTTGTCTTAACTATAAATGCAAAATTAAATTATGCTTAGGGCCAATTTTAGTAACAAATTGTTCTTTATTCAAATATTTTAAATGAGAGATGTGCATGGTAGTTTACACCTGTAATCCCAGCATTTTGGGAGGCTGAGGAAGGTGTGCCTGTGGCCAGGAGTTGGAGAACAGCTTGGGCAGCAAAGTGAGACCCTGACTAAAAAAAAAAAAAAAAAAAAAAGAGAGAGATAGAGAGAAAGAGAGAATTTAAAAATTAGCCAGGTGTGGTAGCATGCACCTGTGGTGCTAGCAGGGGGAGGATTGCTTGAACCTGGGAGGTCGAGGCTGAAGTTAACTGTGATTGTGTCCCACACTCCAGCCTGGGCAACAGAGTAAGACTCTGTCTCAAAAATAAATACATAAATAGAATCAGTAAGTTGAATAAACACAACCACAGATGTAAGAAGGCATAATTTTATTTTGTTTTCTCACCACCCTTTAAAAATAACTGGTTAAGTAATCTTTCTCAGACACTGAACAAATCTGGGAGCGTTCCCATGCCATATCTGCTTATCTGTAGTCAAGGGACAGACTTAGGGTCACTTTATGCTGCCAAATAGTCATAACTCTGTGATTAGAATCTACATGTAAAGATGCTCTTCCAAACTCCAGAATTAACCAAGCATTAGGTCTTTCTGTTTTCCACAGCTCATGGCTGGAAGTCTGCAGTGGGGACAGAGAATGCAGTTCTTTCACTCCCTACCCTTTGCTCTATGTGGCTGCTTGGTTTTGTCCTTTCTTAGCTGGTGAAGTTATTCAGTGCAGGGCCTCTTCAGAGCTCTCCTGCTGGACTCCTCTCTCCTGGGATTCCCTCATCCTGCACAGATGCATTTCTGTTCTGGGAGGGTCACTTTCGATTTTGTCCTCTGTCACTGGACTCCCAATGGAACACATCCTGTGAAAGTCTCCCAGACACCTGCTGACGGGACCCAAATCAACCCAATACTGGCTTTTGCCTGTATGGCCCAGATCTCTTCAAATGTCCTTGCTCCACAGACTCTGGCAATAGGCCAACCCTGCAGCCATCTCCAAAGCCTCGTTTCATCCGTATATTCCCCATCTCAGCTGCCCAGCGCACCCCAGATTCAGGGCACTTGCACCTCAGGCCACAGTCCTCCTGACATTCTGTGCAAGGGCAGGCCACCAGCTGTCTGTGGCTTCCAAATGCAGAATCCGCCTCACAGCACTCTGCTTTACCCACTTCCAGCGCCCGCAGGAAGCATTAACCTCCAGCTCATTTCACAAAGGATACGTGGGAGCACCTTGCTCTATTCTGAATCTTCTTTCTTATCCTTGACCTTGTTAAGGGGTCTCAGAAGAGTTTCTCGATGCCATTCCCTGTGTAAATGGGCAGAGGCGAGTAAGAGGAAGGGTGTGTCACACTGGCTTTGGCATTTGGCAGCCATACAGGAGTATGAAGGTGAAAGGATCCCAGTCTCACATTTTCCTACAATCATTTGCGGTAAGCTACTGTAATATTAACATGATAGTCCTAAGCAACCCTAGATAAATATGATTTGCTGCAGGAGGGATGAGTCCCAAGTGGATTTAGAGAGTATCCAGAAAGATTCCAGGGAAAGAGTGGGCCAGGAAAGAATTCTCTGCCCAGTGTTCCCTTCACCTCAAACTGAATATTAAAACACAGGTTTCTAAAACAGAATACTGAACACAGTCTCTCTGGCTGGTGGAACGCTTTTAATTGGAAAGATATGAAAAAACCTATCATTTCAGTTCAGTTGTCTCTAGTGAATTATTTAGCTACCAACAATGAGGAATTTCAGCAAACTCAGTACTTGTCAACATGCACAGATGTTGGCAAGGATCTTCAATTTGGTATAAAGTTCCTAATTAAAATAACAACTATACCTCTCAAGTAGCTGGCAATATTAATCCTGAAGGTTCCTCCACACCCGCAGATGCCTTTGCCACCGAGTTACACCCTTTCCTTCCCATTGCTAATCAGGGCTTCGTTTCCCCGGGATTCCTGTGAGTCTGGGGACCAGGTCAACTACTGTAGTTACTGCGGCACATCTCATCTTTCTGCGTCAAAAACAAACAAGAAGGCCGGGTGCCGTGGCTCACGCCTGTAATCTCAGCACTTAGGGAGGCCATGGTGGGCAGATCATGAGGTCAGGAGTTCAAGACCAGCCTGGCCAACATGGTGAAACTCCATCTCTATTAAAAGTACAAAAACTAGCTGGATGTGGTGGTGCATGCCTATAATCTTAGCTACTCAAGAGGCTGAGGCAGGAAAATTGCTTGAACCCAGGAGGCGGAGGTTGCAGTGAGCAGAGATTGCACTACTGCACTCTAGCCTGGGGGACAGGGCAAGACTCCGTTTCAGGAAAAAAAAAAAAAAAAAAAAGACTCCTTAAGGATACAAACTCCCACTTTAGCATTTTTGTTTCCACAAAGCTACCAAAGGTAGGATAGGGGGATGGTGAGTCTTACTGAATTGGTTTTAATCCAACAAGATTATTGTTAAATAATTATTTTTAAATAATTAAAAATTATATAGTAATGACTAAAATACAAAATTGTTGATTTTTTTAAATGATTAAAAGATTATATAGAAAACATTCGTTGGAATTCAAGCACAGAATGCTAGTAACTTGAAATGAAGAAGAATCCTTATGACAGGGAATATATTGTTTTTAGAGAGAAAAATTTTATCTTGACCAAGGCTGACTTTTGTTTCAGCAGCAAATGGACCCGTGGATCTCTAAATGTGCTAACTCATACCTAATACAGAGCAGCGGCATGGAAGAAAAAGGGATGATTGATACATGAATGCGAAGTGCAGAAATGCAAATTATCAATTCCCCTGTGGATTCATGTTTTGAGCAAGATATTTTGAGCACCGAGTCTCTACTGACTCTGTTCTGAGTCCTAGGTGTTTGCATGGTGCATAGGTTGATAGGGTTCATCTCGCACAGACTTACTTTCTAGAAGGAGAAGAGCAGAATAAAACAGATAAGCTACAGATATCATTCATGATGGCGCCGTGAAGAACGTAAGACAGGCTGATGTGACGAAGTGGCAGGGCAAAGGTGGAGCAGCTGGGCCTCGAAGGGGGAGGATGGTGGGGCAGGCGATGAGGGCCAGTCTCTGAAATGCTGAACATTGAATAAGGACCACAGGAAAAGCCAAGGGAATGTCTGGGAAGAACATTCCAGAATGGTCTCTCCTGTAGTTAGTTGCATGGTAGACACAAGCTGGGAGTATATGGGAGCCAATGGGCGGCAGGTTTCAGATGAAGGCAGAGGATGGGGGAGCACCCTCCCAGTAGAAAGTCCAATTTTACATGATTGACAGCCTCTAAAGCTTCCCACAATATAATCAAGCAATTGTATGTTTTTGTTTTAGAAAATAAGTCCCAACATTGACAGGCACTTCTTCAAAGAAGACATACAATGGCCCACAAACATGCCAACACACTCAATATCTCCATCATCAATGAAATGAAAATCACAACCACAATGAGATATCGTCTCATACCAGTCTGAATGGCTATTAATAAACAGTCAAAATAATAACAGATTGGCAACGGTGTAGAGAAAAGGACACACTTATATGCTACTGGAAGGCATGTAAATTAGTTCAACCCCAGTGGAAAACAGTATGGAGATTTCTCAAAGAGCTAAAAATAGATCTATCATTTGACCCAGCAATCCCACTCCTGGGTATCTACCCAAAAGAAAAATAGTTTTATCAAAAGACACCTGCACTCCGCTGTTTATTGTAGCCCTATTCACAATGACAAGGTCATGGAATCAACTTAAGTGCCCATCAACAGATGATTAGATAAAGAAAATATGGTACATATATACCATGGAATACCATGTAGCCATAAAAAATGAAATCATGTCCTTTGCAGGAACGTGGATGCATCTAGAGGCCATTTTCCTAAGTGAATTAATGCAAAAACAAAAAATCTAATGTGGAATGTTCTCAGCTATAAGTGGGAGCTAAACAGTGGGCACACATGGACATAAAGATAGAAACAACAGACACTGGGGACTCCGAGAGTCTGGAGGGCAGGGGAGGGAGGGGTAAAGACTGCAAATCTACTTTTTGGGTGCTATGTTCACTATTTGGGTGTTGAGTTCAACTGAAGCCCAAACTTCAGAATCACTCAATATGCCCATGTAGCAAACATGCATATGCAGCCCCCTGAATTTAAAGAGAAAAAAAAAAAAGAAATTGATCCAGTACACACACACATGAGCATGTGCAGACACACACACACACACACACACACACACACACACACACAACCCATCTGGGAGCCAAAAAAGAAAAGAAAATGGGTCACAAACTGAAGTGTAGGGAAATTAATTGCAGTGATATGTCTTATGTCTTATATATTCTTGTTGAATTGGGATAATAATTTTACTTACTTTAACAAGTTGCCTAGAGCAACACTGTTCAATACTGTGTATGCCAGTGATGTGCAGCTATTTCAGTTTCTCAGATGAAATACTTTGTATAAGTATCACCCACACAATATTTATACTAAAAAGTGAAATAAAATTAGAAATTCAGATTGTCAATTGCGCTAGCCATATGTCAAGTGCTCAGTAGCCACATGTAGCACATGGATGCCACAGACAGAGCCTCTCCATCAGTGCAGAGATGTCTTTGGAACAGCACTGAGAAAAATGCCTGAAATCCCAAAACCAAAAATTAGGCAAAAATATATTTAATTTTCAAACCGATAGCATTCCTCAACAGAACACTGGCATAGAACTTTGGCATTTTAAAAAGAAAATAGAACAATATTAACTAAAAAAATTCTGAACACTAGTACTACTACTAATGGTGACTAACAATTTCACATTGCCTTATATGTGGCAAATGTGTGCTAAATGCCTTAACCACATACTCTTATCATTTTCACTTAAATCTAATGGCATAGGCACTGGTATTATGTGGATTTTATGGCTATGAAGATGGAGGCTCAGAAGAGTTCATTAACTTCCCCAAGGCTACAGAGATACTACATGTGGCCCCAAGTGTCCAACTCAGGCAGAGTTGCGCAGTGTTCCAGACAATTTTTCCCACCTGACATTACTGTGAGTTTAAAAACCTTTTACGCAGGCAAATGGTAGGATTTTACTGAGTACTGACAAGCTTAACGTTACTAAATTCAAATTATATGCCATTTCTGTTCAATTGGATGACTGTTACATAATCACATAAATACCAGCTATAGAAAAATATATAACTATGTTTTGAACATTATAAAATGCCTTTGAAACACATGGCAAAGCACTTTCAATTGTTTTCAGAGCTTAACAAAAAAAAGAATGAGGAATGACAATTCTAAGGCAGTTTTCCAATAAAATAAAACCAGACTTATTTTTTATTTCTATATAAGAAAATTTTTTCAGGGAGAACCGACAGGCAGTGTCAAAGAGTGTATCTCTGTGCCATTCCAGGGCTCACGTTGAGGCAGCCCCACGTCCGAAGGCCACAGACCTCTTGCCAGAGAACTGAATCAGAAACGTCAAGGCATGGGAGAAATCCCTCTCGGAATATATAGAGGTCAAAGGCAGAGGATGGCAGAAATGTGGCTCCTGGGTCAGGTGACATAAATGCATTACCTAATGAAAATGACACCAAAGTGCTGCAGACAAGAGTCTCGAAGCGGAGGTCGCTGGTGAGGATGCTGGTGATGAGAAGCAGCAGGAGGGCACATTTTAAATGGAGTCCAAGGACAAATGGCACGGAACAAAGAGACCCAGCTCCAGGAGCTTAGGATTCTGCTCTGTCACGGACTGGACAGGAAGGCTGATCAGACAGCTGGCTTCCCTAGGGAGACATTTTTTGTATTCCCCTTGACAACATCCAGGGAGACTTCACCCTTCCAGGAGTCACAGCGGTGCAGGAACCAGCATCTGCATACCAGGAGGCAGATTCTCAACTCAACCCCGCCAGCACTTCTCACCTTCTCCTCTGACTCTGTCCTTCTGTCCTTCCTCTCTTCTTCCTCTTCCAACAACCTTGTCTCCTTCTTCTCCTCTTCTCTCCTTTTTTCCACTCAGGTGCTACTGACTATATTTCATGATGACAATTTTTAAATAATCGATATGATGTAATCCATAATCTTTTACTGTATTTATTTTGATCCTAGTACATCAAGAATCACACTGGAGTTCAATTTCTATAGTTGCTTTCTGAGAAATGAAGTTAGTTATTTTAATAAATTGACACTGCAAAGAAGTATACCTTCGTTATATGGACCTTGGTCAAATGGAATTTTAAGAGACTGCTGTACGACCCTAAATTTGAACTCTAAAAATAATAATCTTGAAATAATCATTAAAAACTAGACATCAGAGTCATGCCAGATATTTTTGGGAAAAAAAATAATTGAGGGATTTTCAAATTCTCCAAGTTAATCTGGGAATGGAACAGTGATGCAGATAAAAATATTTTTTTCCTCTAGAAAAATCTTAAGATTCTTAGTATGCATAAGTGAATAAGTTACGGAAACTTTGAAAACATTCCAGCCTCTGCCTCTTAACTTGGTTTTATTCGTCTTCATTCCCTTCGGCAAACTGAAGACATAATCAAAAGTAACATCTCATAATAACTTCAAGTTAAAAACAATATAGCTCCCTGCAGCTATAAACAGATCTTGTACCTTGTCTATGTAATTACCATTTAACTTTAGCATTTAAGTAAGTAAAAGCGAACAAATTATGCAAGGAAACAAGAAAGGAGCTAAACATGTATTAAGTGTCTTTCACTGTTACATTTAGCTGATTCAGTACTAAGGCAATCCTTACAAGTAAGTCTTATTGTCCTTAAATTTTCTACACATAAAGAATATGAAAGAAGGGAAGATTAGAAAACTGAGAGTTAGAATAAAGAAGAAATTGCATTGACATTCTAATCAAGTTCTGCTGTGTTCCCGTCTCCATACTTGGCAACCTTAATATACTTTAAGGGTTAATGCACGCAAAGCTTCAAATGAGAATGTTTACAATTCAAAAAGAAAAGAAAAAGAGTTACAGTGTTTTGTTGACAGAGAAAGGATGCAAATTAGGGAACATCATATTCTTAGTATGCAGTTCACAAGTTCAGTAGCATCTAAAAGTTTCCAGGACTTGACTTCCCCAGGGAGAATTCGATGTAGGACATCTGGAATGATAGATTTTATGTGTATTAGTTCAGAGAGTTAATGTGGTTTTTACATTGTCTCCTGGGGAATTAGTGAGTGATCTGAACTACAGAATGCATTCAACTTTGAAGATACTTTGTTTAAGTGGAACAGATCAACTTTATACGCTGAGAATGCTCATCCTAAAATTTAAGAAATGAAAACTTAATAGAGAGCAATGATATGATCTCAGGGTAGGATAGAGTGTCAATGGAAATAAAAAATATCTTTTAGAATAGTTTACCAAATATGGTCATAATGAACAATTTGAAGGAGATGGGAGAGGAGTGGTTGATGCGTCTCTGAATGATGCCCTAACCAAAGGACCAAATGCTACATTGGAAAGGATAAAGAAAGAAAGAGATAATTTTAATTGTCCATGCTATAAACACTTGTGCAGAGTTTCTAACAGTCATGAAGAAGGTACATGTTTTGCTATCATGCAAAACATGATGGCAAGTATATAGGTCACCCATGCATTCTTAGAGTGATATGGGAAATCTATTTAGCTTTACATAAATCTGAGCCAATGTAATTCACGGTCTTCTACGGATTGAATTATACCCCTGCCCTAAAATTAATATGTTGAAGTACTTCAGAACTTTAAACTTACTTTGTAAATTCAGTTAGTCAAGTTATGATAAGCTCACACCGGAAGAGGGTGGGCTTCTAATCCTTTATAACCAATATCACTTATACAAGGGGAAATCTGGAATCAGATGCATACACAGTGAGAATGCCAAATGAAGATGAAGGCAGAGATTGGGGTGATGATTCTGCAAGTCAAGGAATATCAAACGTGGCCAGCAAATGGCCAGAAGCCTGGAGAGGGGAGTAGCACAGATCCCGCCTCACAGCCTCAGAAGGAGCCAACCCTGCTGACACCTTGACATTGGACTTCTTAGCCTTCAGAGCTTTAAGACAATAAATGTCTGATGTTCAAGCTACTCAGTTTGTGACATTTTGTTACAGTGGCCCTAGGAAACTGATAAAGTATCCAGTATATACTTTACTTCTGATTATTGATATGGACAGAAAGATTGTAAAGATATGGCACACCCTTTGCATTTGAGATCAGAATCAAAGTAAAAAGAGGTCATCTTCCTTCTCACATGCACAGAATTCAGTTTTTCTTAACACCATATTTTCAGCCAAAGAGGACAGCAACAGATTAACAACTGAAAATGACAAGAGCAAGTATCTAAAATCCATTTATACTGTGCAATTTATTTTCAAATATTGTATATTAATGTTGTGCTTTGATGGTTTTTGTGATGTTACACTAATGAGAAAATAACAAAAAAGTTATATGAATAAAAAAATAGGCAAGAAGAGTCTAGGCAAGATTCTGTAAAAACAAAGAATGATGTACAAAAATAACAAGAGGAGTGTGTTAAAAAAAAAATGCAAGGCAGGTTTAAACAAGATTCAGAGGAGATGTATGTTTCCTTAAAAACTGTTTAAGCCACCACACTAAACTCTCCATTATTGTGTGGAACAATTGAAGACATGACATGTATCATATTTATTCTTTTTATCTTAATTTCTGAGAACAGACATTGGTATATTGTTCTTGTTCAATAAATGTTTCTGAAATCTCTGAATGAATGAACAAATGAAGCAAATAAAATCTCATGGACAAATGAGCATACTACTCACCAGATTGACCATAATTTCTTACATTAAGAAGAGATGAGTTTATGCATATTGAGATTTATGAAACATTCTTATTACTTAAAATCATTAATTGTTGATTTTGAATAGGAAAAGTTTAAAAATAAATTAAAAGCCTAATTTCTTTCTTCTTAAATTAGACCCTAGTGAGAATGGGTTACATTTATTGCCAATTTTTCTACCCTCCTTTGATCAACACTGAATACCTGAATTTAGTCATCTAAAATAGAATGGTAAGCTTTTGTAATATTATCACTGTGTGAAAACAATGAATTTGTTAAAGCAATCTATGGGAATTATTTTTGATGCAGACATACAATGTAGCCAAACGCAAAGTTTTTCTTTCATTTAAAACCTCAGTTTTCTTGAGAAATCAAATCTAAATTGATTTTATATTATGCCAATCTGGCCCAGCTTGAAGCAATGTAGAAATTACTTTAATTCTGGCTATTTATGGATTAAAGTCTTATACTTGCTGCTAAAGAAACCTAGACTACGTGATCCTTAATTGTTTCTTCTGGGGTCTCAATCATAATCAAATAAAAATGTGAATCTGCAGCCAAAACTATCCATTATAAGTAAAAATGTTCTCACAAACCTTGAAAAAGAACTGTGCAGCTGACATATTTAAAAATAATCTTCTTAATTTGGTATATATTTATGGCTATGCCAAACTAACAATGTCTACTTACTACGGTTGTATGGCTAGAAATCTCCCCTTCACTGTCTGCCTGAATAACTAGAAAAGCAGTAGCAGTTATTAAATGAACTTTAATTAAATTTCTGAATTTAGATAAAAAAATAACAGTATACTTTTAGAATAAACAGAACGTGGGAAACATTTTTCAGTCACAGTTGTATGGAATCCCTGCTGTGCTTACTAGGTGAGGCAAGGTTATTTTAGAAAGGCATTTTTTTTTTTTTAATTTTATAATGGAGGTAAGGGAAGTATTTGTTGTACCTAGTTCATTATTGTTGTTTATTTAGTACTTTCTACTATATCACTCTTCTAATTGCCACAAACTTTGACCATATAAATGGAATATAAAATGTTTCCCCTCTAAAATAAAGATGTCATAAATGGACACACTGAACAGACGACAGTCTCAGAAATGCAAAGACGTGACTCCATTCAGAGACCACAGTCCTTTCCAAGTGCTGGGCTAGTTGTTTCACACACTTACTTTGTAGGTTCCTTGTAAGATCTCTTAGGTAAAATTTGTCACCTTCATTTTGCAGAGGAGGAAGCTGAAGAGGAGGAATCATTAAATCACACAGGTAATGTCACAGTAATAGGGATGGTGCTAGCCAACCCTTGATCATACCACCTGACTTTGTACTTTACCATCAGTAAGACAGAACTCTCCAGCTAAAGGCTTCTGGCTGCAGGTAGGAGAATGACTGTATGCAGTGACCCGTAGCAGGAAGCAGTACTTGTTAGAAACATGGATGAGGGGTTTTACAAACAGCTGTTGAAGCCAGAAAGGATTAGGGGACGCTAGAGATGCTGTCTCAAATCCTACTCAGGTAGGGAGCTTCTCAGCCTTGATCCACCTTTTACAATCGATTGGCAAGTTATCTTTCATTTTCTGCTTCCTCCATAAGCTCAATACTATTCTACCTGCCTTATAAATTTATTTTTTTCTGCCTGTCTCCATTGTTTGATTTGACAATTCAGTAGGCTAAGGAAAGGCAGGCTGCATTTGCTTCTGGTGTCTCTCTCTATATATATATTTACATTGTTGAAGTCAAAATCAATTGTCAAGCCAATGCCTGGTTTACATGGGAATTAATTCCTGAAAAATCTGATGTAGTTTGTTTTATTTGGGGTGGGAAGAGGGGATCTGCACATAATAGAGACTGGGACCCAACAACAAAATATTTAGGTACTGTTAAATTACTGACACCTTACTGACATTTGAGATACAGTCATTTTGCCAGTTTTTGAAATTTTCTTGCTCAAGTCTCAGATCAAATTTTAATCATATCAAAATAGTCCTCATTTCTTAAGCAAAAAAATACTAATACTGCAAATATCAAACTTTACTTATAAAATATATTTATTTTCTCTCCTTTCCTCCTCTGCAACTTCTCTGTATCTGTGACACTATTTTGAAGTCAGTTCTTTTTTTTATTTTTTGGAGACACAGTCTTGCCGTGTTGCCCAGGCTAGAGTGCAGTGATGCAATCTTGGCTCACTGTAACCTCCACTCCCAGGTTCAAGCAATTCTCCTGCCCCAGCCTCCCCAGTAGCTAAGACTACAGGCATGTTCCCCGACTCTCAGTTAATTTTTGTATTTTTAGTAGAGACAGACTTTCACCATGTTGGCCAGGCTTGTCTCAAACTCCCACCCTCAAGTGATCCGTCCACCTGGGCCTCCCAACATGCTAGAATGGCAGGCATGAGCCACTATGCCTGGCCTGATGTCAATTCTGATTATAGGTTCTACCCCCAACTAACCTGAACGTTGAAGAAACTCCTTACCTTCCAAGCTTCAGTTTTCTCACATATAATATAGAACCAATAACTACATTTAAAATAGGAAATAAAATAGGAAAAGCATCTATCCTATGTCAGACTTTAAGTCAGAGAAAAATTAGTGTATTACAGATAGTTAAGAGACAGTGATCACTACTTTAGATGCATAAAGTAGGATAATTTTTATAACATAAATTTTGCTTTGTAAAAACCAACATGCATTAAAACAAACAAACATAAGTCGACCATAAGGCTATGGTCACTGTGACAGAAGAAAACATTCAGTGACTCTCCTTTTATGTATTTTTTCCAACAGGCCGAGACAGCACTTTAAAGGCAGATTCATGGTTTTATATCCAAATAATTTTGTTTATTCCTTCCTAGACACCTGCCTAATTTAATTTTTGTGCTTGTTCAAAGCCCAAAATGAGCTCTTAATTTAAATATGAAAATTTTAACTGGGGCTTTTGGAGAATAAAAATAACAGGTAGAGAGAATAAGCAAATAATACCATTCTCCTCGGTTCTAGATAAGTACTCTTTCTATTACAGCATGTATCTTGCTTTATTATATCAGTGCTTTTCTGACATACTCTTTTGTTACAAGGTTTATACAATTAAGCACACCTTTTTCAAAAGCATAAATAAGATGCAGTTTTCAACACACTGCCTGGTTCAGTAAATTTTGTACAATGAATTAGAGCAACTTAACAATGGAAAATATGAGTTATGTTTGCTCATCTATAAATTCTTATTATTTTTTTTTTGAGATGGAGTCTTACTGTCACCCAGGCTAGAGTGCAATGGTGTGATCTTGGCTCACTGCAGCCTCTGCCTCCTGGGCTCAAGCAACTCTCCTGCCTCAGCTTCCTGAATAGCTGAGATTACAGGCATGAGCCATCAAACTCAGCTAATTTTTGTATTTTTTAGTAGAGATGTGGTTTCACTATATTGGCCAGGTTGGTCTTGCACCCCTGGCCTCAGGTAATCTGCCCATCTTGGCCTCCCAAAGTGCTAGGATTACAGGCATGAGCCATCATGCCTGGTCTATAAATTATTCTTAAAAAAATGCCCTTATTTGCTAGTCATCTTTGAGATTATGAGACTTACAACAATAAGAAGCTAAAGATTACATCTGGTAAAAGATATGCTGTACATAATTTACATTGCAAAATTTCCAACACCTTGCAAATGTTAATCATGGTGGGCATCCATTTGATAATGGGTGATTCAAAATCTGATTTCTATTTCACAACTGACAACCTCACACAAATAAGAAACAGTAAAAACCTAACAGGTAGATAAGGGTAGCTTTAAGGACTTGGGAGTCAGACACAACAACTCTACTGCCTACTAGTTAGGAGTATCTGGGCAAAGTACTTCACATCTCCAAGTTAAGTGATTGTGTGTGTGTGTGTGTGTGTGTGTGTGTGTGTGTGTGTGTATTTCTCTTATATACATTTGTGTGTATAAAACACAAAATATCAGAATTAATAATGTTTACAAAAATATTGGGGGTTTAAATTAGGTAGTACATATGAAAAAGAACCAGTAGTGTTTGGTATACAAAACGCTTAATAAATAGCAGCTCTTTTTTAAGTATTCTAATTTAGATGACGTTGCAATTTGGAAACACTTGCATATCTTGCATGATTTTCACTTTTCCAATTGGCCTGGGTTTTGTATTTTGTAGATCTTGTCCTTGCCTGTACCCTGCTCTACATGCTTACATTTACATTCACATACATTCTCTCTCTTACTTAGAATCTTCCTCCTCTAAAACCTGCTTTCTTCTTAATTTTCTTTTATTCGTATGGTCAAGTAGCTATGGTGTTCAATAGGCATAAAAAAGAAATAAAGAATTTTGTATGTCACGGTAATTTTTGGGAGTTTTAAAGAAAGTCTAAATAATGATCGCAAAGAAGTTAAGTTACTGCCTAAGGCCACATATCAAGGTGATGAAAACTGAAATAGGAAATAAAACAACCTAATGCCTAATTTATGAGTATCCAGCACTTCAAAAGAAATGCCTATTCCACAGGACACATATTTATAAAAGAATTCTGATACATTTTATATCACTCTGCTGAAAGATTCTTAATAGCTTTGGATTATAAAGAATACCTCACATGAAGATACTAATTTATGAAGTATATAAATTAAGTGAAAAAAAATCAATTCACTTAATTCCAAAATCAATTCACTAAATCAATTCCAAGTGTTAGAATTAGTGATGTAATGAACCTTAGCCAAAAAAATTAATTTGTAATCTTATCAAGATAATTTTATTTTGAACTTTATACCTTAAGCTTCTAAAAGTTTATTTGTATTGTACAATATTCAACTGTGTTTTTCACCTATAATTAGTTTTCTACATTCAGCATTTTTATTTTTGAGGTTTATAGAAAATTTTCAAATTAAAAGCTGTATGTTTTGTTTGGTCCCAAAAATTTTATTGGTTTTAAAAACTTATTAAGTTTTTAAATATAAAAATATTTATATTTAAAAGTATAAGCTTTTACTTACTTGATAAATAAGCTTACTTATTTATCAAGTAAGCTCTCCACCAAAATGCTTATGAAGAACAAAGAAAAAAAATTCATTTTTCCCACAATACTTATACACAAATATGAAAATAAAAGGAATCAAAATTATTAACACTGAAGTAGCACATAAATTAAAACCTGTTTTCCTTTGCATTTTATTCTTGATTCTGACTAAACTTTGTACTTAAACCATTTCAATTTTTGTTTAACAAACAGCCAGTTTCTCTCTAAACTATCTTTAATGTAGTGGCAAATTTAAAATCTCAAACTGAAGTACATATGGGGAAAGTTCTCTTCACCTCTAATCCCCTTGCACCTACTTTTCTAGTTTCCAGTGTGTAATACATATGTAATTGAATTAGGTACATTCCAATCCTTTCAAGACCATGCATACTGTTCTACATTTTGTTCTTGCTTTTTCTTTTTTTTTCTTAATTTCTTTTGGAAATCTCTGCATGTCTATTGATAAAGACCATCCTCATTCTTTTAACTGATGTCAATCACTTGCTACTCCTTTCTATAAATTCATCTTAATTTGTTTAACCAGTCTCTTGGTGACAGAAATTTAAGTTGTTTTCCATTTTTTGTTATTAAATAAAAGTAATATTATCAATATATTTGGGCATATGTAGTTCTCAAATGCGCTAGTATGTCCAAATTGTTGGTCAAAAGGATATGTGCTATCTAAATCCAGGAGGCACTGCTAATTATTCTCCAAAGTAATTGTGCCAATTTACATATCCAACAGCAATTCTAATCTAAGCTTTATTCTGGTGCTTCTGGTTCAGCCGGGGAAAATCCTCACACGGTTCACAACAGAACTAATTAGCGTTATTTTTCTGTTTACAGAAGCTTTGTCCTTTACCTATAGCTGTCTCCCACCTACTCCTATACACCATATAAACCATTGCCTTATATAGATTTACGTGTATATAGAATATGTACTTCCAGTATATGCTCTTTACTGACTACTTGTTTCATGACTAAAATGTTCCCCAAAACATTTTTGAATACAAAATATCATTCTCTGAGATGAAGACTGCAAATTGACTCCAATTTGTTCATAGTGATTGGGATTTTCAGATTGACACAACAGTATGCAGAATAAGAACTACATTTCCCCGACCACGTTATAGGTAAGTGTAGCCCTGATCCTAATGAGATATAAGCCAAACCGTATCCACTTCTGGATCTTGCCTTCAAAGGGGAGTGCTCTTCTTCTTTTTCTTTCTGTCAGTCATAATACTGATAGAGTGGTGGCAGACATCTAGGGTCATAAGCAATGGGAAAACAGGACAATAAGATTCAGGAAGCCTGGGATCCTGATGACTTCATGAAGTGCAGTTGCCCTAACTACTCATATTTTTACAAGTGGGAGGAAAAATAAATAATCCTATCTTACTCAAAGAGCCTGTCATTTTAGGTCTTTGCCATTCATAGCTGAGCTCATATCACAACAAATATCCTTTCCTTAGCATTTGCAGAGAAAATACCTTGTTAATCCAATTTGAAAGTCAAGAATTATGGTTAATATTTTATGGAAGTAATATTAACGTGACTTTTTGGTTTGTAGTAATACTCATTTTTATCCTCCTAAGCCAATATTTATTGAATCCTTCTGAAATAAATGTCATTATACTCAATTAAAAAAAGAGAGATACTACTGGAAAGATCCATTGCTGAGAATCAGACTCTGTTTTGATAGAAGTAGAGAAAAGAAAAAATTATTACAGAGGACTAATCCTTGAATATAAAATGGGTATTTCAGGATATAAAATTCAGTTATTCTTAATCATCTTGAAAAATGTTGTATTCATAGACATCCTTTCTAAAACAGGCAACTGAAAAGACTTTGTCTGTCTAGCAATGTTTATGCCAAGCAAGCACACCACAGACAGTGCAAATATGTTGTCCCAGTATGAAGGTCATAAGGGATAGGAAAACAAGGGGAAGGAATATTTGGAAAAGCTTCATTTGTTTTTATGTCTAATTGAAACTGGCACCCATTACTAGTCAACATAGTATTGGAAGTACTAGCAAAAGCAATCAGACAAGAAAAAGAAATAAAAGGCATCCAAATCAGAAGGAACAAGTTAAATTATATGTATTTACAGATGAGATAATTCCATATGCAGAAAACTGCAAATATTCCACACACAAAAACCTGTTATAACTAATAAATGAATTCAGTGAAGTTCAGTATACAAAATCAACATACAAAACTCAGTCGCATTCCTACATATAACCTAGCTGAAAAGGAAACAATCCCATGTATAAAAGCATCAAAGCAAAAAATAATACTAATTATGAATAAATTTACTCAAGTAGGTGAAAGATTTGCACACTGAAAACTATAAAATACTGATGAAAAAATTAAAAGTGCAAAGAAATAGGAAGATATCCCATGTTCACGGATCAAAACAATTAATATTGTTAAAATGTCCATGCTACATAAAGTAATATATAGATTTAATGCAGTCCCTATCCGATTTCCAATGACATTTTTCACAGAAATAGAACAAAAGAAAGCCCGAAAATTCATTCAGAACTGCAAAAAGAATCTAAATAGCCAACAAAATACTGAGAAAGAGAAATAAAGTTGAAGGCATCACAATTCCTGGTTAAAAATTCTATTACAGAGTTATTTCACACAAAGGTATGGCACTCAAAGTTATGGTACTGACATAAAAAGAGAAACCAAGACCAATGGAACAGAATAGAGTCCAGAAATAAACCCAAACATATATATAATTTTGAGAAGTACATCAAGTGAATATAATATGGAAAAAACAGTTTATTCAATAAATGATGCTGAGAAAACTAGATTTACAAATGCAAAGAACTGAAATTGGACCACTGTTCACAGAAATCAAGTCAAAATGAATAAAGGACCTAAATGTAAGACCATAAAACTTCAAGAACAGGTAAGGGGAAAAGCTCCTTGCATTGGCCTTCGCGATGATTTCTAAGATTTTAAACCAAAAGTTCAGGCCACAAAAGCAAAAATACATGAATAGGACTACAGCAAACTAAAAAGCTCCTGTGAAGCAATAGAATAATCTACAAAATGACAAGTTAACCTACAAACTGTGAGAAAAATATTTGCAAACCCCATATCTGATAAAGGGTTAATATGCAAAATTTATAAAGAACTCTTCAACCCAATAGCAGAAAAACAAACAAAGAACAATTTTAAAATGGGTAAAGGACCTGAACAGATATTTCTCCTAAGACATAAAAATGTCCAACAGATATAAGAAAAGGTGCTCAATATCACTAATTAAAGGAAATACAAATTAAAACTCCTATGACACTCCAAACCCATTTAGATGGCTGTGATCAAAAAAGACAAGTGATAACAAAAGTTGGCGAGTGTGTGGAGAAAAGGGTACCCCAGGACACTGTTTATTGGAATGTAGGTTGGTACAGCCATTGTGAAGAACAGTATAGAGCTTTCTAAATAAAAGAAAAATAGAACTACCATATGACTCAGTAATCCCTCTTTGGGATACATACCCAAAGGAAATGAAATCACCACCTCATAAAGACATCCTGCACTCCCATGCGCATTACAGAATTATTCCCAACAGCCAAAATATGTAAAGAATCTCAGGATCCATTGATAGACAAATAGCTAAAGCAAATGTGGTATATATAATACAATGAAATGCTATTCAACTTTTAGAAAGGAGATCCTGCCATTTGCCACACATGACTGGACCTAGATGGTACTATGCTAAGTGAAATAAGCCAGTCATCAAAAGAAAATATTGCATGAGCTCACTTAAGTTTGGAATCATTAAAAGGTCAAATGTACAGAAATAGAGAATAAACTGTGGTTACCAGATACACGGGTGGGGAGGGGAAAATGAGACAGATGTGGGTCAAAAGACACAAACTAGCAGATGTGTACAGTAAACAAATCTAGCAATCTAGACTACAACATGAGGACTATAGTTAATAAAACCCTATTGCATTTGGTATTTTTGTTAAGTAAGTAGATTTTAGTTGGTCTTCTCACAAAAAAGTAACTATGTGCAACAATAGATATATCAAATTGCTTCACTGTAGTAACCATTTAACTATACATATGTTATCACTTCATTTTGTAAACCTCAAATATACACAATAAAATTTACTTTAAGGAAATAAAAAATAAAACAGGCTTTAAAGTGAGCTCACTTTAATGGGCTCATCATATCCGTTGGAAAGGGGAGGGCTTCTGAAACTACACAGCCATCTGGAGAAAATAAATTAAAAAATCACAACTGGCTACAAAGTATAATAAATGCATTGACAAACTTAAATGGTCAAATCTATCTTTGAGAGCAAAGATTTGAACCGGCAATCCTATTACTGGGTATATACCCAAATGTTACATTATTTACTAAAACAGAGAAAGAGTAAATGTAGCTACAGATATGTGGAATTGTTGACAACCCTGGGTAATGTTGAGAGTACGGAACTTTGGTATCAGACAGATCTGATGTAAATTATGGTCCTTTCACTTCTTATTTGGGTGACATTAGCAAATTTATTAAAATTTCATGGCTTTTGGTTTCACTTTGTAAAAAAAACATTATAAGAAGCAATTACTGTAATCAATATAAGCAATGGAAAGTTTAAAATTACAACTCCTATTACAAAGCCTTTTTATGAAAATGTCCCCTATCTACCTCTTCTGAATAACCAGTCATGTTTCTCAGAAGCAACCAGTTTTAGTTCTTTCTCTTGTATTTAAATTTATATTTACATATAAAAAGAGCTCTTATATAATTTTTGAATTATATATTTTAGAAATTTTCTACTAGTTTTTTATTTTTTAAGAAACTTTATAGTTTTATGATGTTTTGTTTTTTGGTCTCCAACTTTTAAGTCTAGAGGTACATGTCAGGATGTACAGGTTTGTTGCATAGGTAAACATGTGCCATGGTGTTTGCTGTACAGATCATCCCATCACCTGGGGATTAAGCCCAGCATCTATTAGCTATTCGTCCTGATAACCCTCCTCCCACACCCACCATCCAACAGGCCCCAGTATGTGTTGTTCTCCCCATGTGTCCATATGTTCTCAGCATTCGGCTCCCACTTACAAGTGAGAACATGCAGTATTTGATTTTCTATGCCTGTGTTAGTTTGCTGAGGATAATGGCATCCAGCTCCATCCATGTCTCTGCAAAAGACATGATCTCCTTCATTTTAATAGCTGTATAGTATTCCATGGTGTATATGTACCACATTTTCTTTTGGTAGTCTGCCATTGATGGTCATTTATGTTGGTTTCATGTATTTGCTGTTGTGATGAACATATACATGCATGTATTTTTCTAATAGAATAATACATATTCCTTTGGGTATATGCCCAGTAATCAGACTGCTGGGTCAAATGATATTTCTGCCTCAGAAATGTTCTATTGGTTTTCTATTATGGTGTATGGGTGGATATTAAGCCCTGTCACTCTTCTTATTCACCTATTTACCCATTTCTTATCTTCCACCAAATAAATACTTTATATCAATCTTAAATTAATAATTAGCTTATACATTTTCTGACTAAATACTTCTTCCTGCTGTATCCAAATGTTTCTTCTTTGAATGAATTTTGTTTTTCTTAGAGTTAACAAATGCCTTGTATTTCTTCATTTGCTTATTTTTTTTAACATACCCACAGTGAAGTTATCTTAAATCTGTAAAGGCCCTATCAATCCTAATCCATTTATTTTCAGATGCATCTGATAACCTACTTTTCTTTTCTTTTTCCCCCGGAGTCCTTACTCTGGAACTTTACTAGACCTGCCACGTAAGGAACTTCTTTCCTGCCCTCTCTGTGAAACCCTGCTTCCTCATTTCTTGCTTTTCCTTTCATGATTTATATAATCTTGGTGACACAAACTATCTGTAGCTTCATAACAAATATTGAAATGGAGCTAAACATTTATTTGCTATTTTGCATGACCAAAACGTTTTGGTTTTTTTTTTTTCCTCCTACTGTTATTAATAATTTGGCTTCCTATCAAGTGCCAGAAAATATGTCTATTTTCCCACCTTCGGAAATTACAAAGGCATTGCTCTCTATCTTCTAGAGTCCAATGCTGTTCTTAATGCATGGAAACCCATCTCATTAATTTGCATACAGCTTTTTAAAAGAAATTTTTGGTCCTCGATGTTATGTATTGTCATGTAAAATTTTATTTTAGTGTACATTTGTGTGAGTTCTCCACTACCCCCTATTCATTGTTCTGGTTGCTTTATGGTCTTTTTCATTGAAATATTTGCATTTTCTAATTCTTAAATGTATTACTGAATTATTTATTTCTTTTATAATATTCCATTTGTTTTCTTTTGTTCTTTCTTTTCTGAGGTCTCAACAGTTAGATCTAAGACTTCCTGCTTATTTTCTCTGATTCACCAATCTTTTCTGTACCAATGTCTCTTCGAATTCATTACATTTTTGAAAATTTTCCTCATATTTAGATTAAAATTTTTCTGTTAAATTTTTTCAGCTACTGTGTTCTTAACATCCTAAATTTATTTTTTAGTTCCCTGGCAGTTTTTTTGACACTGGTACCTCACAATGCAATACTGTTTATTTTGAGCCAGTTTTAACATTGTGGATTCTAAGACTCCAATGTCACTATCTTTTGCTTGGGATTATTGGGTTTATCCTAAAAAGAACTGTATAATCTCCAGGTTTTGGAAATATCTGCATGGTTACAGTCATTCTCAGGTAGGTAAAACAAAAGGACTGGGAACCCTACATTTCAGTGTGTGGAATATGACATATGCATCCTGTTTTCATTTCTAAATTTTACTTTGAATTGAGATGTCCTGAGTCTCAATTTCTTTAGCTCACTGTTCCACAGGACATATTGGTAAAGAGTAAGAGAGAGAGGAAAGAATGCTCCCTGTTGACTTCATTATCTGTTTGACTATTATATAAACAGAGTTCCAATCAGTGTTTCTATGATTAGCCTCATGCCTGGCCTATATAACTTATGGAAATACGTTCTTACAAATTCTGAGCCTCCTTGTCCACATGATGTGCCAGACCTTAAATACATTCTCTCATTTCAACTTTATACCAGGCATATTAAAAAGTACATATATTACTCCCTTTGATACACAAGAAAATAGAGGTACTCTTAAGTACAAAGGTACTTCCCAAGACAAGCAGATATAATCTCAAGACACTGTAAATTGATGGCGACAAGACCCAAACCCAGCTTTGTCCAACTAAGAAGTTGATACTATTAACTTCTACCTGACCCGCCTCCCTCACAAACATGCAGAACAGACATTCTTTGCCACAATGAACTCCCAGTGTGTGATGCAGTCATTAATGGGAGTTTTTAAAAGAAACTTGAAATGAAATAAATTCAAACCATTTACTGCAGTTAATAACAGCAAAGTACTTCTGAGACAGCATGCATACAGATACACGCATTTGCTTTTGAAATACTGGCAGATTATATAGCCTAAAGTGATGAGCTGCAGAAGGTTCATATGCTAAATCTAAAGATTATATATATATTTACACACACACAAACACACACATAGATATGTATGTTATAATCCAAGTTGTTCCATGCTTACACAATGATGCATAAGTAGAAAACAATACAGATTTGTCATTGATCATAAGATTATTACTAGACATAAACAAAATACTGGCTTAGAAAGAAACACAGTGAGAAAAAATAAAATTATCCCTATGCTTTGTTCCAAAGCCAGGGTTATAACATAAAAAACAGGGTGAATCAGCTACTAACCTCTGCTGAGGACAAAACAAAACCAATTATGCCTTTCAGCATAGAAAGAAAAAAAAAAAAAAACAGATGCTTTAGTGAATAAAGTGTGCAAACCTTGGGAGGCTTTGCTTTCATTATTATTGTTTGTTTTTATTGACAGCTTATATTTTGTCATAGATTTGCAGGCATAAGAGAGGAGTTAACTAGTATTTTTCCAGCTAATACATACTGCAGATATTTAAGAGAGAGAGAGAGAGAGAGAGAGAGAGGGAGAGAGAGATGCTCGGATTAGTGGTGCAGTGCTTTAAAACACTGAAGGAACTGCCAAAAGCTTCAGTCAATAAAGAATCAGCGTTTCAACTCCAGCAACACCAATGACTACAACCTAGACATCTGAATAAAAGGCACATTATTCAGCTTAAGTACACATGTTCTACATCCTGCCAAACTGCAGGGAAAGGCAAAGCTGGATGGTTGCAGTATTCTGAAACAATAGGAGTCAAACTTTCGTGGCAATAAAATGTCAAAAATGCTTTTCTGCAACTCCCCACACAAAGGGAAAGTGAACTATCAGTCAAAAATGTAGCTAGAACTCTGTTCCCTTCCGGATATTATAAAATTTATCTTTTATCTTATATATCTGTTTCTTAGGAATACATGTTATGTGGAACATGTGGACACGCAGCTCTGCAAGACAGATTCTACCAGCAGTTACTTCACTAAGCCTAATAAGACATCATAGTATATTAAGATTTCTCACATGCATCCTTTTAAGTAGATGAGTTTTATCCTAAAATAGATTTTATTATCATATTTATTTTTTCATGCCTAATCTGCCTGCTCTTCACCCGCTAGAACGGTTCTCAACGCACATTTAAATTTAGCATTAAATGCAGTCTATTTCATGTGGTAACTCAAAAGCATGATCGGTTGTGAACAAAGCATTGCAACCCAGAAAAATAAAAGATTGGATTTTTTTAAAATAGAGAGAATGTAAGCCAAATCCCCCCTCACATGAAGAAAGCTGTACTAGAATGAATGGACATCCACAGACTGGTTCAATGATTGGCCTGAGTGATTCAATTCTTCAACTGTAAATGTCCTGCTTTATAACTTAAAGAATTATCACTAAGAAAATATTTTCTCTTAATAATTCTAACCTCATTCATAGTTGAGTACAACTGCTTGTCAAAAACATATGGGGAGAGGATTATGCCTGCCAGTTTTTACATGAAGGACATTCTTATGACATTGTGTCACTAGACCCTTCAGGTAAGCTGAAATAAATCTAAACATCTGGGAGACATTCATTTCTTTCTTGAATCATAAAAATGATGCATCCAATATAAGTGGTAAAAGGGTGTAAGTAGCTTTTACATGTAATAGGACTTTCAACATTGTTTTTGGCTGCCTCACCTTGGAATTCCCTTTTCATGTTTGCGATGTCTCCTACCTCTAGCAGACCTCAACCCTCAGAACTGAAATGAAAATTCTACACACTTCCTTTTCCAACCCACCCTACAGCTAGGGCACAGGCATGTGACTTATTCTCTGCCAAACACAAGCACTAACTCCCTACTTTGAATAGACAATTATTGAGCCAAGCAGGCAGGAATGCAGAGACCAGTTTGTAGTCACAGCATACAGAGTGACTGCCCTGAGATGGACATGGTAGTATCCCACCTGGCTAGAAATTTGGGGATAGACTTCATTGCTCATAGCTATATAGCCTTCACACTGGGTTAGCTAGCTTTTTGAGAGTTTCTATTAGCTACCCAAGAGCCTTAAATGCATTTCACTTTTCTGCTTAAATTAGCTACACAATTAGTCAATGTCTTTTGCTTCTAAATAATAACTCTTACTCATACTCTTTATATTCTGTTTACTCTAATTTTTGATCTTTGGGATTTCTAGGCCAAAAAGACACACAGTGATGTCTGGTTTTTGAAATGCATGCTGTTCTCATATAAATAATTATAATCGGCTGGGCATAGTGGCTCATGCCTGTAACCCTAGCACTCTGGGAGGCTGAGGTAGGCAGATCACAAGGTCAGGAGATCCAGATCATCCCAGCCAACATGTTGAATCCCTGTCTGTACTAAAAATACAGAAAAATTAGTTGGGCATGGTGGCACATGCCTGTAGTCCCAGCTATTCGGGAGGCTGAGGCAGGAGAACTGCTTGAACCCAGGAGGCAGAGATTGCAGTAAGCCGAGATTGTGCCACTGCGCCACACCCTAGGTGACAGTGCAAGACTCTGTCTCAAAAAATAAATAAATAAATAACGATAATAATTACAATCCATCCCCCACCACCACACTCCAATTGTTTGCATGAATAGGTGTATGTATTTTGGGATAGCATGAAATAAAGAATAGGTAGAGTCAATTTTCTATCTAGAAAATGTTCATATAATTTTTTTACATCAAGATAACAGCAGGGACCTTTGAAACTCATGATAAAATTTGTTTCTAGGGAAGTGTCAACTCTTAACGTAAAAATCTATTGCTCACATTTTTTCTCCATTATGTCTGAAATCAGGGAACTCTTACAAGGGAAGAAGAATGATCGTTATTTAGAAATTACAACCGTCTTTTAAAGTCATCATCTTTTTTTTTCAGCCATAATTCTACTCATGGATGTTTCCTCAGTTACTGATGTCTTGCCTCTACCGGATCTCCCAAAATGATCTCAATCCCTAACAAATGCAGTCATGAACATTAGATACAGCAGGTGTCACATAAGGTGCCAAAGGGAAGAGGACAGCTAGGTCACAGTCTTTGCCTTCAAGGATTTTCAATATCTAGAGTAGAACTAGTATATAAATAATACTGATAAAAGACAAGCTGTAATTATTTTAAGAGAGACATAGGTCAAGTGTCACCATGAATTAAAGCAAGTTCTCGCCATTTTTGAAAATCACAGAAGGAATCATGGATATCACTCCAGACAGAGTTTACAAATATGCTATTGTTGAAATAATTTCCACCACCAATTTGATGCAACAGTTTTACCACCAACCAACCATACCTTTTCTCTTGTTTTTTTCCCCCCTTCAACTTTTATTTTAAATTCCAGGGTACATGTCAGGATGTGAAGGTGTGTTACATAGGTAAAAGTGTGTCATGGTGGTTTGCTGCACAGATCAACCCATCACGTAGGCATTAAGCTCAGCATCCATTAGCTATTCTTCCTGATGCTCTCCCTTGTTTTTCATTTTAGACAAGTTTTCTATTTCTATGTAAAATGTATTTATCAATAACTAATACATTTTTCCATTTATGTTTACCAGAAATACATAATCAGCACAGCTTTGGAGACAACATAAAATATGTCACACTAACACCAAATAACCACGACAATAACAACAGCGATGGTATTCTAAAGTAAAAAATAAATACACCAAAGTTCAAAAAGCGATGTCATACTTTAGTGTATCTGTTTCAGCTGTGGCGAAAGAGATCTCATTTGCATTATGAAATGTTAAAGTAGTGTAGAGTCCACAAATACCACTTTCAGGGGCTCAGTGTCTTTTATATCTGGATTCAAACGTCAACTCAATTTCATGAAAAAATGTACTTGTGTGTATTATAAACAAAATAGGTTGGTATAGGTAAGTTTTCTATGGCAGTAGAAGAGATGAGGCATGAGTATTTGCTCATGCGTGTCAGCACAGTCTGAGAAGCTGAGCTGAATTTCCGGTTACCAGGCAAGGTGTACTTTGCAGTGAGAGCATGGATAATTCATTACACTCTCTGTCAGGCCTCCTCATCAAACTAGTCTAAAAGCTTTCAATTCACTGCATGCTAACCAACCAGATATTTGACCACAAATGTGCTTCACAAGGAAACTAGTTCTGCAAAGGAGATGGTCTGGATTGCAACCATGTCAGTGTAGCTGCTGACAAGGTGCTTCCTCTAGAAAAATACTTTTTTAAATTCTGATTTATCACTCAGTATCTTCTGTAACTGATTTCCATCAATCAGCAACAGAGTTGCATCAATAGTCTCAACATGCATGTGGATTTCCAAAACTTTTCTAAGCCATTTGTCTCACCTTTTAACACCTTTTAGGAAGCCCAGACTAAATAGTCAACAAATCTTTTTTTATATAATTTGATATAATTACAACAAATAATTACAATACTAGGATGACAATTTCAACCAGTTGTTGGTAATATACTGTGGCAAGTTTTCCTGCATTTGTGGTCATTCTGTAGCTCTCAGTCTCAAATATAGAATATTTCTGACAGTTTTAACCAAACCTGATATTTAATTGAAAAGAGCTCAATATAAGTTTATGCACTTGAGCCAGTAGTAGCAGTGTGCAACTGTAGTCCCAGCCACTGGGGAGGTCGAGGTGAGAGAATTGCTGGAGCCTGGAAGTTCAAGGTTGCAGTGAGCTATGATAGTGACACTGTGGGAAGGGGTGGGGGAGGGAGAGGAAGGGAAAAATAGAAATGAAACATGGTGCCAGTATCTACACTGCAGACATACCAAACCTCTCGGTATCTACTCCCTGATTAAAGAGTTAGCAACAATTGCCCATTAGATAACAAGAAACCAAAACCAGACTGGCTCATTCTTGGTAAGAAACTCATATTCCATTATCGTCACCACAAGTCCCATTGTCATTATCGTCAGCACCCATTTTCATCACAGCTTAGTGCTTACATTTAACCAAAGAAAGGGATTTTCAAAGAATAAAGACCATAAAGAATCCCCAGGAGACCAGAAGTTCTGCCCTAGGGCTTATATTAGTTCATTTTCATACTGCTATAAAGAACTACCTGAGACTTGGAAGAAAAGAGATTTAATTGACCCACAGTTCTGCTCAGCTGGGGAGGCCTCAGAAAACTCAGGAAAGAAAATCATGGCAGAAGGCAAAGGGGATACAAGGCACCTTCTTCACATGGCATCAGGAGAGAGAGGGCGAGAGGAAGTGCTACACTCTTAAACCCTCAGATCTCAAGATAGGGGATCCACTTGCAGGATCCAGTCACCTCCCACCAGGTCCTTCCCTCGACATGTGGGGATTACAATTTGACATGAGATTTGGGTGGGGACACAGAGCCAAACCATACTCTTTCACCTAAACTATTCAAAAATCATTTGTTTAATCTCCTAAACAGTGAAAAACTATGGCTCTTCTCCCAAATGAACTGAAGTGCAATGCCATCCAATAGAACTCTGTGCAACTATAGAAATGTTCTCTAACTGCACTGCCCAGTGTGGAAGCACTTGCAGTTAGTGCAACTGAGAAAATGAATTTTAAACTTCATTTAATTTTAATTAATTTAGAATGAAATTAAAGAGACCAAACAGACCAATGGCTACTGTACTGAATGATGCAGGTTTAGTACTGAGAGGGTCACAAAATATTTCTCATTTTATCATTTCCTACTCTTTCAATATTGGTTGTTTATGATATAAGGAAAATGGTTTTTTGTAAATTCCATGAAAATCATGATGAAACACTGCAGTGTTGCCATCAGAAAATGAACAATTTTTGACCATCAATTCATTCTATTAGTTTATATATAGTACTATAAAAGGGAAATCTATAAATGTGTATGTAATCTTTATTACTAACTTAATGCCTGTTCTTGTCATGTTAACTTCACTGAGATTCAATACAGTGGTCAAATCTGGTAGGCACCAACATCCAATGTAGGGGAGAGGGGTAAGATATTAACTATTCCAAGTTGCCTTGTAGACAACCGAAGTGTGATTCTTTTTCTTTTAGTATAAAGTTATGCTGTTTCCACATGTTTCATGGATGTGATTCTATACGAATCAGTAAAAATACTTTCTTCTGGCATATATCTTACATGGACTTGTGGTACATATTTATAGAAATTTATGTGTGTGTGTCTATATGTGTATATATATATATACACACACATGCATACAGACACACACATATAAATATATACACACACATATACATATATGTATATATGCACACATATTCCTAGTAGTTACATATCAATGACTCTTTTTGCTTGGGAATGACTGAATCTAGGTGTTAGTAATCATTTTATGAAAGACTATTTCAAATAACATTGATTTATCCTACACTTTCTTTATCCCTCCAAAAATGTGATTTCTCCTTCTGAGATGCTCAGTCACTAGCCACTCACAGATCTATTTTACAATTACTCTTTATTTACCTCATCTCTACACTACCTCGTCAGCAACCTGAGGGAAGGGCATGCATCCTGCATGCCATAGTGTTATCTACACACGCTAAAAGAGTGCCCTTTTTCCAGTAGATATTCCAGAAATGCTATAAAATTAAATTACGCATCATATTGTGATAATAAACCAAACTCATATTCCTTGCCTTTTTATTTATTTATTTTTTAGATGGAGTCTCACCCCGTCACCCAGGCGGGAGTGCAGTGACATGATCTCAGTTCACTGCAACCTCCACCTCCCTGGTTCAAGCAATTCTCCTGTCTCAGTCTCCCAAGTAGGTGGGGCTACAGGCATGTGCCAGTATGTCTGGCTAATTTGTATTTTCAGTAGAGACAGGGTTTCGCCATGTTGGCCAGGATGGTCTTTATAGTGTTCTCTTTAACCTAGTCTACAGTAGATAGATTTGCAAAGGAAGAACCAGTCAGTTGTAGAAAGCACCCAAGAAAAGCACCTGCCTTCCTTAGCACATTGTGGGTATCCATTTTCCATAAGGGTTTGTGCAGCAGCTTTTGTAAGAGAGAAATATCTTATTAATCTGTGATAACCGTAGGGTATTCAGCAGAAATTTCAAACAGCATTTTCAGGACTACTTCTAAATACTACTACTTCTAGAAACAGAAAGGAAGACAGGCTAAAAATGTATGTTTTTACTGTAGCTAATGATCTTGTTTTTATCCTCAATTAATAGGAAACATGCTTGATAACAACAGACTCCTTCTAATGAAAACAGTACTTGAAGGCTGCTGCTATAATATAACTACATAGACATCGGGCAATTTGAGATTGTTTTCTCAGCCTGAGAAACAGGTTTTTACGTGGATTACCTAAAATCACACAAAGTCCCAGCAAGAATATACAAATAAAACCATGATTATATCCAATCCTTCCACACACACACACACACACAAAAAAAAAACCTTTGAATTGTTAACCTTAATTAAGTAATGACATTTTAATCCTATGACAGACACACACACATTATATATGTTGCCTCAATTTCACAATTAGGACATAAAGACGTTGTCCTCATTGACCAGTGATGCCACTAAACTCAGATGTTTACATGTGAATCTGGAGAAGCCTCAATGCTTCTCTTCTTCCTTTTTCTGCTCTCTCCTAAAAGAGGTATTAATAAACAGTGGCATTCCCAGAAAGGATTAAAAAACTGGAAGGAATTAACCCAAAACAAGCAGGCAGTAATCACCCCAATAAAACAGAGGCCAAGGCAATCCCCACTGAAAAAAAAACATTAGATGTGAACAATAAACAAAAACTGAATTTTGAAATATTGAATTGAACTGAGGTCCAGGATGGGGCATGGAGGTCTTTACAAGCCACAGAAATGAACGTGGAAGCTTCTCCTTTCAAGATTTGATTAAAAAGTCGAAGAGACAGTATAGGGTCATGCAGATGCAGGAAAGCAGACCCGTGAACCACAAAGCCCCACCCCAGCTTCATTTCAGGGAGAAGGAGAGGCTCGCCAGACAGTGGACTGCTATACTCATAATTTTACTGCAGCATGTGCTGGAAGGATAAAATAAAAGCAAGCAGTGAAATGTCACTCAGTGTGAAACATGTGTATGAAAAGGTACAGAGCTGTCTTTCAGCAGACGGTCTACAAAAGCTTTTCAAATTGTTACCTCATAACAGCTGCAGCGGTTTGATTCTCTAAATTCAAAAGACTTTCTCTTGTATGCATTCAAAGACAGAAGCTAACTTCACTAACCCACAAGCAAAAAAACAGACACTGAGTCTGAAGGTCCACCAGGATTCCTTTCCATGTGTCTGGAGGTGGACTGTGTCCAGCGTGTTAACCTGATGCAGAGCAGTGAGCCCTTCTCCTTGGCTCCAGGACAGGACACTCAGAGCAGACGTGGCACTGCCTGCAGCTCCAAAGAATGCCTTCCTGACCCACATCCACAGGTCAGAACCACATCCACACATCAGGGGCAACAGAAAGGCAGCAGCACATTTTCTTAGGAAATACCTCTCTTAAATGTATCTTGTAGTTTATGCTATTCTAAGCCCCCTCTCCCTTCGGTAAGCACACACAGATCATCCTCTGCAGGAAATGAACACAAACAAATGGTTTTTACTCTTTCAGGGCACAGTCATATAATTGGGCATCCCTCCTTTCTTAATTCATTACACTTTCCCTCTATTCTCTTTTAAGGACCCTGATGTTTTTTTACTGACTATGATACCAACACGTAATGACATGGCCCATATTTATGGCTGTGTGCTGCATGCTAGGCTCTGAGCCAACTGCCTTACCTGATTTCCTACGATCCTCACAATAGCACTGTATGGTGGGCACTGTCATCGTCTACCTTCCACAAATGAGGTAACTGAGGGTCAAAGAGATTATATCATCCTCTGAGGTCACACCAACAGATTTAAGAGTGGACTTCACAGACTGGTGGCCTTAGCATTGTGTTATTATACTCTCACCTCAATTTGGCCATCAGTCTCTGATTTACTTAGTAAACCATGTAGTATGAAGGCAAAAGAATGACAAAATGGAGCTGAAAGTAACTAGCACATACAGGTGTGTGATGTATTTATCAGTAATTTTTCTGTATCTGTTTTATTTAAAGAGGGGCCCATAAACAGCATCACCCAATATCCTAATCCTTCACAATGTACAAGTACAGCTCTGCATGATTAGAAACAAAACCTTTAATTTAAAAAACTGCACCATAGGCAGTATGCTTTATACACTGAAGGAAAGAAGTGTTATTAAACAATTAAATGAAAAGAATGAAAATAGATGAAGAAAGAGAAAGAATAAAGGAGAAGAAAGGCTCAGGTTTCGAGTCAGAGGCTTGGATGTGAGTTCTGCTTTTAGCTTCTACCACCAGTGAAGACTGCCACAAGCTACTTCAACTCTCTGATTTCAGTCAACTTCACCATATAATGAACAGAAAATCAAAATTCAAAAACCTTCTCTTGTATGTTATCAAAGAAAGAAGCTCTTACAGCTATTGTTTCTGAGATGACATGTGTTAATATAAACCTTCTCTTGTATGTTATCAAAGAAAGAAGCTCTTACAGCTATTGTTTCTGAGATGACATGTGTTAATATAAAGAATCCTTTACAGGGCAAAGATTCCACTGACGGTTGAACATGAGATGTGATGGTAAGTGCATATATTTAAAGCTTAGAATTAAGATGCAGAGCTGTCCTTCAGATCACGTGTGGGCCCCTGCTTCCTGGCTTCGTACTGTGAGACCTGACACTATGAAATCCCCTAAGTCACCTCTTTCTCAAAAAATTAGAAAACTAGGCCAGGCACAGTGGCTCACACTTATAATCCCAGCACTTTGGGAGGATGAGGTGGGCATATTGCTTTGAGCTCAGAAGTTCGAGACCAGCCTGGGAAACATGGCAAAACCCTATCTCTACAAAGATATGAACGTTAGCCAGGTATCCTGGGACACTTAGAGTTTATTTCCTATGAGTTTGATATACATGTGTTTGTGTCATTGCTTTTCCTACAGAGAAATTTTAAAAAATGAAGTGCCGTATCCATGACATCATGTTCCACCTACATTTTCTGTGCCTGGGTTTCATATTATGAATTATTTCAAAAATTAACTAGGTTCTACCATAAACAGTAGTGCTATTCCAAATGTGGATATTAATAATTAGTTACTATTCTTAGCAAGGGAAGAAACAAAATTGAAGGTGTTCAGGTTTTCTTTTTTGCATATTCTCTCATTTTTATTTAATTTATTTTTGTGCATATATGGGTATATGTATTTGTGGGATGAATGTGATGTTTTGATACCTCCATATCACGCATAATAATCACATCAGGATAATTGGCATTTAGCATTTAGCATTTCTTTGTGTTTGAAACATTCCAATTCCACTCTTTCAGTTACCATAAAATGCTTTTAATAACAATTGAATAAGGCTGTGAAGTTCCTTTCCCTGATCAAGGAGTCACTTTGTTGAAGACGCTGTGGCGGAGTTGGAGTGGTTTCAGATTCATGTGATGAGCCGCCTGTGGTGTGAGCTTTGTACAGTCAGGTACGGTAGGACCTTGACAGGCTGCAACGCAAGCGGGGAAGTGAGCCCTTCAGCAGAGTCCAGCTGCGAAGCAGGACACCATGGCGCACACTTCTGGCATGGACGCCTCTTGCCTCCTTATGCTTGCCAATGTGTTCGGCCCCATATGAGCAGAAATAATTATGCTGGATTAGCAATAAGTAACCTTTTTTGAAATGTTTTTAAAACAAAAAAAAAGTTCAAAACCCAAACAAAACAAAACTCAAAAGATTGGGTTGCAGGGTTTTGTAAAGGGGGATAGAATTCTTTCCTTATAGTTATATGTATCACTCCAGAGAAAAGGAAGGAAAATGGAACAGTTAAAGAGTATGGCATGCTTGCTATTTTTTCCAAGTTTGCTAAGTTCGATGTATGAACCATAGTTAACTTTGGGAAGCTAGAAAGGAAACTTAGGATGTAACACTTAGGGTGTCCATCTCAGGCAGTAATTCATACCCATTTATGTCACCTTGCAAGGCAACATTAATATCTTAGATCCCCCAACAGTGCTTCCATCAAGACCATTCAGATGTTCTCAAAGGCGTCAGACTCATTTGCACTTCTTAGCTGGTGTTATTGCCACGGATAAGAGAGTGCTGAAAGGTTCAAAATTCAGTCTCCATTTGGAAAAGAGAACTTTCAACCACTCAAGAATGGCGCTCCCTGATTTCAGACAGGTGTTTAACCCAGGGAAAGAATGTATGAGCATATTTTGTTTCAAGGTGCCATACACTCTGCAAAGGCTTCAGCAGTGCATAATGCCGAATACAGGAGAGAGGACAGCTTGATTAGCTTTCCCTCCCCATCTCAATTTTAGTTCATCCAGGGTAACAGCTTGATGTGGGAGAGAATATCTGCACTTACATTGACAGACAAATTGGCTGGGCCACCTGCTTCCTCTTCACTGTCCACATAGGCAGTTGACACATTTACAAACCTTTACAGGACATTATGCTGAAAATAATTCCTTGGAAAAAGTGGATATGCAGTGTCCAGCTTAGCCAGAGACAGAAAATGTGAATATATTTCAATACAGGTTTTTCATTACATGGAGTGTCTTAAACGTCTGTGTGATAAGGTTATCACACAGTTGTTGCTCACCTCCCTAGAGAGTGTGATAAATGTTGAATTTGGTAGGAAGAGAGTTCAGACACCAACTGTTGTTACTGACAGCAGTGGCAGTGGAGTGGATTATGAAGAGAAACACATCTTTACAGATTTTTTGGTTGTTATTTTGATGGGGGGTTGTTTCTTTAAAGAGAAGACGGCCCAGGATACTCTGAATGAAAATGTTAAACTTGGAAAAAACAAAATCATTGACTCTTAGAATTGGGATAAAACTTAAAGATCATCTCTTCCAACTGCATACCCACGCTAAAACCTGCTACAGCGTGCTTAGCAGGTAGATATGTCAACTCTCCTCAAAGCTCACCCACTTCACCCGCATATCCCATGTCAAAGCTTCCTCTCTTTGACCTAGGTTCTTTACATTGGGCCAGTAAGATTTACTTTTACCCTTCACTCATTAATTTTATTTGTATCCAATGAGAAGAAAACTTAGTAAAATCCCTCTCCTAGCTGACAGATCTTTCAGCATTTGAAGCAGTCTGTCCAGGGTTAATCCAACATTATTTTAATCTACAAGTCTCCAAGTGTAGTGCCCCAGCCAGCTGCATAAGTATCACCTATGGGCATACCAGAAATGCAGATCCTCAAGTCCCAGCACATACACATGGAATCAGATACTCTGGTGCAGCCCAGCAAGCTCTGGTTTAACCAGTCCGCCAGGTGATCCTGATGCACACTGAGGGTCAGTGAGCTGGAAAATCGTTAAAGGTGAAAGTGGAGAAGCTGAGACACCTGTGGGCTTCAGAATCGGAGGAGCAGAATGTGTGTTCATTAAGGTATCTCAGAGATATTAGGTGAAAAGCTATGTCCAGTGCTCAGGGAGCTGCAGTTATAACCAAGAGGCCAAANAAAAAAAAAAAAAAAAAAAAAAGATGCAAGGGTCTTAATCTACACAGAAAAAGACTGATTTTCAAAAAGGAAAGAAAAAAAGAAAAGTTTTTACCTTCTGAAAGCCAGGTGTGGGGAAAGTAAGGCAGCGCCCTCATGCCTTCCTTCTCTTTCTCCCCCCTAAATCCCCAATCTTAGCCTCTGTTTATCCTTTCCTGACCTTCGTTACTGAAGCAGCCGCCATCAGGGCACAGAGTTGAGTGGGGCATAATGTATGGAGATCTGCTTCAACCTTTCTTCTTTCTTGGCCAAGTGATTTTTTGCTCTTTCTTTCTTCAGATCCCCGACTCGCTGGTCTGCAGCGCTGTGACCTAAGCCTACTCGCCCACAATTAGTTGCAACCCTCCACCTGCTTTTGGCCCAGCTGATAAAATTGGCCTTGACCTTTGGTTCCTAAATTCTGGCGAGGAACCAGGTTGGAAACCAGGTGTCTCTTCAGCGAATGTACATCCCCCATCCCGAGGCAAGAGCCTTGCTGCTGTAAACACGTGTCCTGGATGGCACTGTGTCCCTGCTTGACACCTTCTGGAGTCTTTCCCATTCCAGATTTCTGACCATGATGTTCTTACCATCTGTTAGGACCTTATCGCTCTGTCTCAGAAGCTCAGTTGCAATGCTTTATGCAATAGTTGTTCCTGACCCCTGAATATTACGGATAAGATGGCCGTGGACTTGCGGCCAGTAGTCCCTAAAAGTCAGAATGCTTGTCATATCTTCACAGTCAGCAACTGCACCAAAGCAGCTCCTACAGAACCTGCCTCATTCACGGAAGAAGACTCTCATCCCACTTCCGCACTACTTACCTAGTGGCTACCACAGCTATGATTATCCTAGTGACCTGTGTCTTCAGATATTTTTCCTGGGGAGAAAATCTGCTCAGCTTGGCTTGAGCAAAGACAAAAAAATAATAGGTAGATTTTGTGGGCTGATTGAGGGAGTTCTTGAGAGGAGTATTTAGAGTTTTAAATGAGCATCAAACAATGAGTTGTGTGAAATTGGTGAATAGTTGCCCCATGTAGTTGAAAGAATACGGTCTTTGAAGCCAGTGTAATGTAGCTTCAACTCTGGGTTTCGATGGACTTACTCAAAAACACTTATTTCACACCTACTCTGAACCAGGACCTGCACTTTCTAATATGGTAGTAATTTAGCTACTTGTAGCTATTCAAACTTGAACAAGTTGAACTTAAATAACATTAAAAATTCATTTCCTTGGTTACCTTAGCCACATTTCAAGTATTTAATAGCCACATGTGTCTAGGGGCTACTGCACTGGACCAGGCAGACATAGAACATTCCCTTCATCTCAGGATATTCTATTGCACAATGCCTAGGTACTAAACCTTTGGTGGTTTTGCATAAGCATTTGATCTTAAATTCCTCATCTAAATAGAAGCATGGTTCCAACCACTCATATTTGAATTAAATGAGATAATTTACATAGAGTGCCTCGATTCCTAGCAGATACTCAGTAAATGATCACTATAATAACTATTTATAGTCTGTTCATCAAAAAGGTTTTGCAATAAGCATTTTATTTCCACGTGATGTTTTCTCTGTAACTAACTGAAACCTGCTAAATATCACAGAGGCTACCAATGACCTTGTTGTTTTCTAGTTAGCAGCGTTTCTTGAATTTTCTAGAACTTAACCTTGTTGACCACTAGCAGCTCTCTAGAATATTCTCTTAGCTGCCTCAACAGGGCCTTTCCTGTTTGCCCATTGCTTCCATCGTTTCTCCCATGTAATCTCTCTGAAGTCTCCCGTTTTTACTAATCTCTCATAAATGTTCACCTTTCTTTCTTCTACAGTTACCTTTTTTTTCCAGTGACAGAATCATACTTCCCCTTTCAATAGTCACTTTGTAAAGAAATTCCCAAAATGTATTTATCCTTTCCTGACTTTTTTCTCAGCTCCAAATCCATACTTCTACTTAGACATCTATAGTAGATGTCCAAGCATAACTCAAAGTAAGCAACTATAATCAACTATGGATCTTCTCTCACTTCCAACTATTAATAGTTATTCCTGCCCTCTGACTATCCCATTGCTCAGGATGGTATGCTATGTTGGGATCCAGGCTTGAGGTATTCTACCCTCAAAGTCATATTCTACTCTTTTCCTTTTGCCTGAACACTGATTCCCAAGCTTTGGTCTCATTCAGCCCTTCATTGCCTCTAAGCCAAATAATACCAGCAGTCTGATGCAGTGCTCCTGGGCTCCATTTGCCGAAATTCATTCCAAATATGACAGCATGGCTGATTGTCCTAAGGACAATGTCAATCACGTTTCTCTCTTCCTCCTCAATAATTGTCGTTCCCTTTGCTCATGTTTTCCTCTTTGCTTAGAATGCCCTCCCCATCTCCACTCACCATGTCACCACCCCAATATGCTCCCAGCTTCTTGGCTGCTCCTATTTGTCACCACCTCCAGGGAGCCTCTCCTGAAGCCACCTACAACTAGACAATACTTTATTCCATAGCACTTTGGTGGCCTCCACCCTATGAACTCGCCACTCACTAAATGTGTACATGACAACTGCCTTATTTAATCTCCTTCAAGACAATAATGTGCTCTGCTCAATTTTATAATAGGCATAGTTGGCCGGACATGGTAGCTCATGCCTCTGCCACTAATCCCAGCACTTTGGGAGGCTGAAGTGTGTAGCTCATGAAGTCAGGAGTTTGAGACCATCCTGGCCAATATGGTGAAACCCTGTCTCTACTTAAAAAATACAAAAATTAGCTGGGCATGGTGGCACACTCCTGTAGTCTTAGCTACTCAGGAGGCTGAGGCAGGCTTGAACCTGGGAGGCAGAGGTTGAAGTGAGCCAAGATTGTTCCAATGCACTCCAGCCTGAGTGACAGAGTGAGATTCAATAGGCATAGTTCCCAGAATAATTATCAGTGGGTATTGTATGGAGTCCCGTAACATATGCAGAATTAAATTTTTAAGTTCTACATTTGACCATTTAAATGACTGAAGCAGCCAATTACCCAAATCAAATAAATAAAATAAAAGGAACTTAGCTGTGGAACCAGACAGAGTTTGTTATTTTCACAAGCCTTACACAACTGCCTGCATTGTAGTTCTAATCCACGTCCTTTTAATGACAGATCACTTTAGAGCAAAATCAAGCTGAGCTGAAGACAGTGATTACTCCTACCTTCTGGATAAACACAGGTTGAAACACATCTGTTTACGCCAAAGGTTGCCTAGATGTGTTTTTTTCCATGCTGACAGTATGATCCTGCACATTCTATTTGTGTGCAAGTACATTTGAACTGAAGACTGAGCTAACAAAAAAATTATTATTGCTAAATCCCTTTGTATCCATATGGATGTCAGGGATCTCTGTGGGCATCGTGGATATCACATGAATGGTATATTGGAACTTAAGAACTCAGTTTTTTACTCCAAAACAGGCAGTAGTTTAAAACTGGTTGTCATCAGATCTCAATAAACAAGCAGGCACACACACATGTAATAAAATCATCATAACCCTCATTTCTGGAATAGGCATGAAGGGCAGGATTGTGAGTGCTCTGTGTATCATGCACCAAACTGTATGAAATGAAGTTAATACATGTGAAAATGACACTGGTTCCTAGGGGACACTGTACAAAAACAACAGCGAGCTGGCCCCGCATCACTTTCCACCAGCACCCAGCACCAAGGACAATCCAGTCCTCCCAGTTCAGCCCATCCACTGTGACAGTCCTTCCAAGACACAACTGTTGCTCATTTCGATATGTAAGCTGTGCTGGGAGGCAGAGTCAATACCTACAGATGGATTTTCAATGCTAGGCTACATTTTTGAATAGAGCAGGTAAAATTATTTCAAGTTCTAATGTTTCTGAAGCAATATGCAGACTACAGCTCTCTCCATGGCGTAGTGCGGATCTGGCTTGTCTCTCTGTGTGGCCCCACGCTGCAAGAAATTGCAGGCAGCCTCATCAATCCCCTTTGACGGGATTTCCCTCTTCTGGGATCTGCCCAGAATGTACACTGACTGTTTTTCTGGCAGAATCCAAACACCTAATTCCCAGGGACGGATGGACGCTGGGGAGATCCCCCATCTGCATTTCTGCTTCTCATTATAATGATCTTACTGCCTAGCAGTGTCAAGCAGAATATGTAAAATCCTCTGTTCTCTCCTGGAGGAGAGGCAACTGCAGCACAGTGAGGAGATCTGGTGATTTCCAATGTCTGATCGGCAAAACACATCCCTACCGCAGATTCATGAATATTTTAAAACTTTTTGGAACGAAGCTTTTGGTATGCTCTGTTTATTCACACAGGCTCGCTAGTGATAAATAGGAAACATCATTGAGAGTTTCTCCCCATCACCTTTGAGTTTAAGACGATTACAAACTTAAGACAAAGCATTCAGCAAATTAAGAAATAGAGACATCCTGGTAGAATTATATGCAGACGATGGCCTAAATCCAGAGAGGAGGAGGGAGAGAGAGAAAGGGGAGCAGGTTAAAAGTTCAGTAAATCTACCTTCGAACACATGGCCTTGTCATAAAGCAAAAAGCAGTATGCGTCACTCATACCCTTTCTGTATTCAGAATCCAAATTAAAGAAAACATGTTTTAATTTCTTTAATTTCTCCCTTGAAGAAGGGAGAAACCCTGAGATCCTAGATCATTTTCACGTGTATTAACTTCATTCCATACACTTTGGTGCATGTTACACAGAGCAGTCGCAATCCTTGATATCTATTCCAGAAATGAAAGTTATAATTATTTTACCACCAAGAAAATTGGAAGGTCTGATGTTCCTGTCACTGAAAATGAGGAGCCTCAGGTACATCCTTCATTGTTCCGGCCACTTTGCCTTGGGTGTTCTGGGCACAAGAATGGAAATGGTGCCACCGTGACTGGGAGTGGCCCAGGTGTGCAGCCTCTCCTACCGGTGCCTCGCTGGGGGGCTCCTAGCAACACTACCACGCTTCTGAACACGGCTGCCAGTATCTCTCCTGGAACAGTGTGGGAGAAAGGCTTTGGATCCAGAGAGACCTAAAATCAAACCTGGGCCTATCTGCCACGTCCACTCGGGTAGGTCAGGGCACCTCCCCACTCCCTCATTACCATCTGTAAAATGGAAGTAATGGAATGTGACTTCAGAGCTGCTGTAAGAACCACAGGAGCTGCATACGAAGCACTCAGCCCCTTCAGGTCACATGGTCACCACACGGATGTTATGAGCTCACATCGTCCTCCTCGCCTGGGTACCAGGTGTAAGGCATGACCATACATGGCGGTTCTGAGCACAGCGCCCGGCACAGACCCTGAACAGAAGCTATCGTGATTATTACACAATATAGAATTTTCCATGTATTTATCAGAAGTTTTCAAAACTGAAAAAGTATCTTAAAAGCCATCTAGTTAGAATGCACATCCACATCCTGAATTCCTTGGGACAGATCCTGGTTAATTATCATATTCATTCATCACATTCAGTCACTGTGTCGGGCCCCAAGAAGATAAACTGAGCATGTGATTCCTGGGTTACACATTTACGAGGACCCAGTACCAGAATTCCTTGTTCTTTTGTGGCTCCTTACTTTTCTATATATCTTTTGCCCTGCAATTCCCGTTTCTAGATGTGTCGGTGTGGTCTACACTCTGAAAACTCTGAGTTCTATTTTCAGAAGTTTGGCCTGGCTTGTATTGTACACTTAAGACCTGGCAAGCACAAAGACGGACTACCCAGTCTAAATTGTGTTCCTATAATATTTTTGTGTGACTTTTTAGTCTTATCATACAATTTATACACACACACAGTATACACACACAATTTTATTCAATAATTATTTGCTGAATGAATGAAAGCAAGTGACATTTAGAGAGGGTTTAAAACCACAAAAGATTATCATACTGAACTTGGAGGCTAAAACGGAAAAAAATTTAAATGAAAAAAATGCATCAGGACAGAACATTGCAGGCCTGGGCATACTACATACTGAAACAAGAAGTGACGGAGGCAACCTATGACTGAGGGCAACAGGGCCCAGTAAATCTTTTTAATGACCTCTTATAGTTCCCATGCAAAAACAGACTTGTGGAGAAGGAAGAAAATAAGAGGTCTAACTCAGGTTAAAGAAGGTTGGATAAATCACAGAGTGAAATTGTCCTCTAGCTTGCAAATTTTATCTAATCTTTTCTAATTAGATAATTTCACCCTCTTTATCTAATTTTAACATGAGAAACTGTATGAAGAGCCCAAATATTCTTACATATTGTTATATTTATTAATATTCTTTAAGGTTTCATGCAAGTATTTGATTTTTACATTGATACAGATATGTTCAAAGTTATTTAAGCTAAATAATTTAAGTTAAAATAAGGGATTCAGCCAGGTGTGGTGGCTCATGTCTGTAATCCCATCACTTTGGGAAGCCATGACAGGTGAATCACGAGGTAAGGAGTTCAAGACCAGCCTGGCCATAATGGTGAAATCCCATATCTGCTAAAAATACCAAAAAAAAAAAAAAAAAAAAAAAAAAAAGCAGGGGGCACTAGTAGGCACCTATAATGCCAGCTATTCAGGAGGCTGAGGCAGGAGAATCACTTGAACCAGGGAGACGGAGGTTGCAGTAAGCGGAGATCGTGCCACTGCACTCTAGCCTGGCGAAAGAGTGAGACTCCCTCTCAAAAAATAAATAAAAATAAAATAATAAAGGTTTCATCTTTTCACAGGAGAAAGATGGTTGCAAATTAATTTGCAAAGACATAATATTGCTTACAAGGAACACATTCACAGAAAATTAAAGATGAAAATAGGAGGTTTGTTTCATTTTTTTAAAAGAATAAGCTGAAACCTATTTTTTTTACTGCCAATTTCCAAACACTTCTCCATCAGTTGCTTTTCCCTTCTAAGATTCGCTTTCATCAAGGTTTCAAATTTTGCTCTTTATTAATTCTTCCCTTTTATTTTTCCTACTTTGAAATTCGTGCTTGCTTCATAATGTTAACTACACATTGCTAAAGTTTTACCTAATACAAAAAAAAAGAAGAAAAATACATAATCCTAATTTTATCTTATTTCTTTTTAATGCTGTAAAATATCTTGCTAAAACCCAGAATATAATCGTTCATATATGAAATGATTTTTCTCCTCAGTGTGTCTGCTTCAAGGCTTTGATTCAAATGAAAAACAGTGTACACAACACTCAAATTTTTCTTTCCTTCCTTCCCTCCTTCCTTCCTTTCACTTTGTTTTCGAGGCAGAGCCTCACTCTGTAGCCATGCTGGAGTACACGGGCATAAACTCGGCTCACTGCAGCCTTGACCTCCCAGCTCAAGAGATTCCCCCACCTCAGCCTCCTGAGTAGCTGGGACTACAGAAGTGCACCACCAAGCCCATCAAATTTTTGCGTTGTTTTTTTTTTTTGTTTTTTTTGTTTGTTTGTTTTTGTAGAGACAGAGTGTCACCATGTTGCCCAGGCTAGCCTCAAACTGCTGAGCCCGAATGATCCACCCACCTTGGTCTCCCAATGATCTAGGAGGATTACAGGCATGAACCACCATGCCCAGCCAAAGCCTGTATTTTCTAGGAAGTCTGTTTCTAAGTCTATTAACAATGATTATAGCTCAGAGGTTCATTTCACTGATACTTCTCCTTCTAGCTTCCAATAACTCACTCTTAAGAAGTCAACCAGAGATGGTAAGTTAACAGATAATCTATTGATAAATATTTTGTGTTTGTCCTGCTTCTGTATGAAAATAAGTATAAATACAATTCACTGCTATTTCACATTTAAAAATTTTTTAAATAAATATTTTCTCAGCCTCATGATAATCAAATTTATTTTTGTATGATATACAACTCAATAAGAATCCTCCAAATTGCTTCCTCTGTATTTCTCTCTTTAGAGAAATGGTTGTGTTTGGGATCAATTTTATAACCACATTAGTTTGTGGACTACATTTGAACCTACTTTTTTAAAATTTCTAATTGCCCAGCAATTATAAGAATATCTAAGATGTGCTGTGAATTATGAGAAAAAAATGTAGATATTTTTATTCTTGCCAAGATGGACAATTGCTAAGAGCAGAAAAGGTGAAGTAGGGCTGGGGGTGGTGGCTCACACCTGTAATCCCAACACTTTGGGAGGCCAACGCGGGCAGACCACCTGAGGTCAGGAGTTTGAGACCAGCCTGATCAACATATAGTGAAACCTGTCTCTACTAAAAAATACAAAAATTAGCTGGGAGTGTTGGCACACATCTGTGGTCCCAGCTAATTGGGAAGCTGAGGCAGGAGAATTTCCTGAACCAGGGAGGTGGATGTTGCAGTGAGCCAAGATTGTGCCATTGTATTCCAGGCTGGGTGACAGAGCAAGACTCCGTCTCTATCAAAAAGTAAAAAAGGAAAGTAAACTACTTTAGCTCAACTCACTGGCATACTGCAGCCCTAGAACTGTGATTGTGTTCAGTAGACAAAAAAAGCAGTGGATACGCTTTTTGTTTAACCCGATATTACTGGCTATAAAGCTCCAGATTAGGAGTAAATTCAACCATTTGGGTTTTGTGATTTTTTTTTTCATATTACTGAGTATCCCACGAAAAACCCATTCAGCTGGGTGTTTCTTTGATTATAAAGACTTTGGTGTTGAAGAAAGAGCAGTGACAATTGAGTAGACATTTATTCCTTTCAGTGACCAGCTGGTGTGCCCATGCATCTAGCAAGGGGGGTGGATGGGGGTGATGGGTATGCTTGCATGCTCTTTCTCTCTCTACCTCTCTATGATCTATTTCTCTGTCATCTAGGGCTTACTGCCAGTTATTCAGTCTTGGTGTTAATACAAAGATGCAAAGATTGATAATTTTCATTTAATTCTACTATTTTTCTTCATTGTTATCTTTTTCATGTGCAAAAATGCAACTCGGTTATGTTTTCTACTTTACCGATAGTGACAACAGAAATGGCTCCTTTCATATTTACCAAATATGTCAGCCAGAAACATAGTGAAGCAGGATGTAGATTTTAGCATCTCTTCTCATCTTTCTTATTAATCAGTGATGTAATGTTTATGTCCTTGGGGCCAAGTAAATTATATTATGCTGTCTCACAAAACCAAATAAAAAATTCCTCTTATTTGAATAAACTGAATTCACACTAGAAACATGACACCAAAGTGTTCAAGTTCCACATGAAGCTATGTGATGTAGAGAACAGCTCTTGCCCTCATGTATGTACAGACAATTTTAAAGTTTGGTGAAAGTATTGCCTCTTATATGTATCTGGATCTCATGCTATAAAAGGCAAACTCTTATGAATGCATCCTGTGTGGCTATGGCTCCCTCAAAAACAGAGATAGATTAAAAATCCAAAAATTTACACTTTGATCAAGACAGAGGTCCGGTATAGCCGCACTTGTTCCTCAGATTCTCCAGAACTGTCAAACATGGCAGGCAGAGCATAACGTTGACAAGAAAAAAAGAAAGGTCCTTCAATGATACAAGAGAGTGCCCGTGGTAGTAAAGGATATGGCATATTTAAGGGACAGACTTGAGACCAATGTATCTTTTGCTAAAAAAGAGGCCCAAGGCACAGCTTGTCATAAAAAAAACTGATAATACACATGAAGAAACAAGCTAAAATAATCTTTTAAGACGTTCATCTGAAAACATTAAAATGAGTAAGATGCTTTATTTCCCTATCACTATGTGACATTCTTTGAGTTATTCCCAAAAAGTCTCCAGAAAGAAATTCTGAGTATTGTGGCACTTCCCACAGGAGTTCCGGAGGCTGAGGGTTTTCAGAACTCAGGAGCTGCTGTCCACCTCTCTAGGACATGCACTGCATCATACCCCATACTCTGCAGACCACACGGAAAGATAAAAGGCTTCCTTGAGTCCAGCGGTGGGCCTCTGCTACAGTCCTTGATTTTGGCACCAGTTCCTATAATTTCACCAGCTTCTAAACCTGAAGAAAACCTAGGCAATACTATTCAGGACAAAGGCACGGGCAGACTTCATGACTAAAACACCAAAAGCAATGGCAACAAAAGCCCAAATTGATAAACGGGATCTAATTAAACTAAAGAGCTTCTGAATAGCAAAAGAAACTATCATTAGAGTGAACAGGCAACCTACAGAATGGGAGAAAAAAGTTATGCAATCTACCCATCTGACAAAGGTCTAATATCCAGAATCTACAAGGAACTTAAATTTACAAAAAAAAAAAAAAAAAAAAAAAAAAAAAAACACCAAAAAGTGGGCAAAGGATATGAACAGACAGTTGTTAAAAGAAGACATTTATGTGGCCAACAAACATTTGAAAGAAAGCTCATCATCACTGGTCATTAGTAAAATGCGAATCAAAACCACATTGAGATACCATCTCACACCAGTTAGAACGGTGATCAAAAAGTCAGGAAACAATAGATGCTGGAGAGAATGAGTTGAAATAGGAACACTTTTACACTGTTGATGGGAGTGCAAATTAGTTCAACCACTGTGGAAGACAGTGTGGCAACTCCTCAAGGATTTAGAACCAGAAATACCATTTAACCCAGCAATCCCATTACTGGGTATATACCCAAAGGATTATAAATCATTCCATAAAGACACGTGCACACATATGTTTACTGCAGCATTGCTTACAATAGCAAATACTTGGAACCAACCCAAATGCTATCAACGATAGACTAGATAAAGAAAATGTGGCACATATACACCATGGAATACTATGCAGCCATAAAAAAGAATGAGTTCATGTCCTTTGCAAGGACATGGATGAAGCTGGAAATCATTATTCTCAGCAAACTAACACAGAAATGGAAAACTAAACACTGCTTGTTCTCACTCCTAAGTGGGAGTTGAACAATGAGAACACATGGACACATGGAGGGGAATATCCCACACTGGCCTGTCAGGGGTTTGGGGGAAAGGAGAGTGAGAGCATTAGGACAAATACCTAATGCACGCGGGGTTTAAAATCTAGATGATAGGTTGATGGGTGCAGCACACCACCATGGCACATGTATGCCTATGTAACAAACCCACACGTTCTACACATGTATCCCAGAACTTAAAGAAAAATAAAAGAAAAAGAATCCAGCCTCCAGGAAATGGCAGAAGAGATTTTTCTCTTTGAACCATATGACCTGGTTTGAAATGGAGAAAATGCTGTCTTCTTCAGAGGCTGGCAGAGCTGAGATATCAAGTTCGAGGGCACAATAAAGGTTCATGGCCAACAGGTCAAAAGGACGTCTGCTGAACAAGCTACAGCAAGAGAGAAAGATAAGGCCACAGAATTCTTGGAAGATACTTTGACTTTCTTGAGACTAAAGAAGTTGCCCATATTTGATGTATTTGTTCATCACAGCAGAGAATGGCAATTTAAATACCTTTTTTAGGGGACACATCAAATAGCCTTTGAGGAGAAAGCATTCACTCTTTGGACCACCAGCTACACACTGAATTTGATTAAGCTGGCAAACAACAGCCCCGTGTCTGAATGCATCTGTTTTTGTAAAGCAATAATCTAGGAATATTTTTTATTTTTAAAAAAATTTTATAAAAATATACTTATACACAAAGAAGAATATGTGAAACAAGCAAAACAATGTCTGCAAAACCTAAAACATTTACCATCTGACAATATACAGAAAATGTGCCAATTCCTAACTAAACCCAAATTTGGCCTATTAAAAAATCTCTTTTTCTGCTTCCTCCTTTAGCTCTAAATTCTGTAATGGGATGCTATTCTTTGTTGTGACACTTTAGAGTGCTACTGAAAAAAAAATGTGGAAATGTAAAGTGTAAAATTGCTATTAAAATGTTAGGTTTTTTTTTTGTTGTTTTTTTGTTTTTTTGGTTTTTTTTTTTGAGACAAGTCTTGCTCTGTCATCCAGGCTGTAGTGCAGTGGCACGAACTCGGCTCACCACAACCTCCACCTCACGGGTTCAAGCGATTCTTCTGCCTCAGACTCCCACGTAGCTGGGATTACAGGTACCTGCCACTATGCCCGGCTAATTTTTTTGTATTTTTAGTAGAGACAGTGTTCCACCATGTTGTTCAGGCTGGTCTCAAACTCCTGACCTTAGGTAATCCACCCATCTCAGCCTCCCAAAGTTTTGGGATTACAGGTGTCAGCCACTGCACCCAGTCCTTTGATGCATTTTTAATTTAAAAAATAGCCTTGAATGAATTAAATTAACGCAGAGGGTGCAGCTGCCATGACCACATATAGTTAGTTATTTACTAGATGGAATTTGATGGACATATACCTAGAAGAACTGACTCAATCTACCAAAAATATTTATTGAGTGTCTCCTCCATGCAATGTGGTAAAACATATTACATATTCTAGATCTATAGAACTCTTGGACAATATAATAAAAGTCACTTCTGATGACTATCAATAACATAATCTATCTCTACAACATCTCTTCTCTAAGTCTGCTACGAAATTTGCCACAGGGAAGATCAAAGATCTGTCTGTACCAAGAAAACTAAAGAGCATATCTACAAAATAGGCTTCTAAATACAGAACTACCATCAAGAATCATTACATTATTATTATTATTGCTATTTTGCTCTAAGTAAAGTGATTTACAGTCCCAGAATTATTGAAAATATTGCAGATCCATGAATGCATTTCCCACATTTTGCATATCACAGTAGGACTCAGGCTTAATCAATATTCTCCTGTCTAACAACCTACTTGTATCCTCTGTAATACAAAAATTACATAGAGTTCTGCTTCCCCAATTGGTTTCCTTTTTTTTTTTTTTTTTTTTTTTTTTTTTTTTTTTTTTTTTTTTTTTTTTTTTTTTTTTTGGTTACTGACATGAGTGGCTCCATTAAAAAAAAAAGTCTAAGTGCAATATAAACTAAACATGAGACTTTAATTTAATGCTTTCCCTGTACTTCTGTGCACATCGACTTAATATATCGGCTGGAATTGAAATGACTCTCTAATAAGTCCTAATGCTCCAACCTAATATTTGCTTTTCTAAGAAGACATTCAGTATTAACGTTGTATTCAGTTATGATCGCTCAGAAACAATTTTTACATCGTATGGAAGTGTTCAATGTACTTTTCAATAAAAAAGTCACACTTCTTTAATGTCTTGGGGGCACCTGATATGACTGCATAAACTCAGGCAACCATCTTCAAATGAATCACCACAATTCACCTTTTATTATGACTGAATAAATGAGTAACACAGTCTCAAATAATTGCTAGTGATACTTCAGGAACAAAGCGACATACTTCTGTCTGGTAGCATATGCCAAAATCCCTGGCTTGATTCTGTACCCACTGAAGAGACAGAATAGCATATAAACACTGAAAATTGCCCCTTGGTTTTCAGCTCAGACCAGGGATAAAGTGCTTAGCATTACACTCCACCTGGGTGCTACGGGAATGTCAATCTCCAAGAGTTTGCCTGCAGAAGATGTTGAGTGAGCATGAAAACTGTTCCGACAGTATACATTACAGGAATGAAGATTGTTAGAGCATTAGAGCATTATGCAATGTTGTTTTTGCTGTGGCCTTTCTTAGGCAGCTAGTATGCTGATTAGCTTTCCGGAAAACAAGCTGTGGAAGGAATCTTTGCACAGAAGTGTGGAAAGCATCTCGTATCTTCACAAAGAGATGATTGAAATGGTATCTTTTTATATTATAAGGAAATTTTACTCCAAGTTAACATGGCAAAAATATAATTTTTACCCTCAACAGTAGCCTTTGTATATATGTTTGTTCTCAATAAAACATTATACTTTGGGATAATAACTGAGGAAAATGTACTTGAGAATCCACAATTAATTATTTTTTAACTTTTAGGTTCAGGAGTACATGTGCAGGCTTGTTATATAAGTAAACTTGTATCACAGGAGTTTGTTGTACAGATTATTTTGTCACCCAGTATTAAGCCTAGTACCCAATAGTTACTGTTTTCTGTTCCTCTCCCTCCCACCCACCCCCCAATCTCAGGTAGGTGCCATTGTGTGTTATTCCCCTCTGTGTGTCCATGTGTTCTCATCACTTTCTCCCACTTATAAGTGAAAACATGCAGTATTTGGTTTTCTCTTCCTGTGTTAGTTAGCTAAGGATGATGGCCTCCAGCTCCATCCATGTTTCTGCAAAAGACATGATCTCATTCTTTTTTATGACTGCATAGTATTCCATGGTGTATATGTAGCACATTTTCTTTATCCAGTCTGCCATTGATGGGCATTTAGGTTGATCCCATGTTTTTGCTATTGGATAATCCACACATTAATTTATGCTACAGTAAAATTTAAAAATTCTTAAAAATCTTTCTCTGCTGCTTCCTTTATCCTACAAAATTCTCCAAAGAGCTATCTGGATTTCAAACTGCAGGAATTTGTATGATGAAGAACAAGCAAAGAAAAATAGGAATTAAGAATTGTTTTTGGGGCCTTGCCATTGTAAACTGACTTATTCCACATAGGTTATTAACTTCTCACATATTATCATCTTCATTTCCAGGAATCTTTGACTCTCTCAGCACCCTGGGAAGCAACTTTGCTTATTCTTTTTCATGAAGTTTATCTGGATTTCATTCACTTGAATCTTAACACTTATTATATATGCTATGTATAATATATACTGTATACTACATTCATCCTCTATATTCTATATACCATATAGTTGCTATACTCTATAACATGAATACATACACATATATAACAACATACACATGATATCTATTACCTATACATGCACATACACGGTTTGCACTCAGTTCAGTTCCATTTGACTTGATGTCTACATGGTGAGCAAGTGTCCACAGTGAGTTTTCATTTGCTGGAAATGCAACGTGAGAACCTGAAAAAATGTACTAGCTACTTAAAAGTCAAACTGTCTAGTCTCACTAAGAACAGTCATGCTGCCCTGGACTTAGAGGTGGCAGTATATATGTCCTTCTCTCTATACGAGCACTAGGGCAGTCTTCCAATGGCTGCTGAATATTTCTCATTTCATTGGATTAAAAGAATCTTCACTCAAATCCTGTAAACATATTGGACATATCTCAGAAGTTGTATAAGAATAATCACGTTATTCACCCTCATATCTAGGGTATATGTGTCATGAAAGTGCAAGCAGTTTCTCTTAGGTATTATGCAGGACCAGAGAAGATGGTGAATCTGTGAATCTCAATAGTGAGATTTGTAGATTTCTCTGCTATTTTACCTGCTTTCATTGCTATGATAAATAAGCATGCAGAGTAACATTAATTTATTTCAAAATACACATAGATACATAATGTATGCAGCAGGTCCTAATCATTGAATCTGTGCTTCATTTTTCACTCTTCATCCATAAAGATACATATAAAAACACTTGTGTAGAGCTCACCCATTTGGTCAAAAGAAACTTGATTATTTTTTAAGTTAATGATTTTAAGGAAGTTCACAGAAAGATAAGGGGTTTGGGGTGAGGGCATTATTGTTGGTAAACAAACTGTGCTAATTTCATGGACTAATATAAAGAATGTATAAAATAAATCAGCACCCTGGAAAACAAGGGACACTTTGATTAAAAGAGTCTTCACTCAAATCCAATAAATATACTGGACATTTCTTTAGATTAGTAAGTTTTTCCATCAGAATAAAAAAGTGCCAGTAGTATTAATCCGTTATGAGCATTTCTGCCTTGTGCCAACTTAAACTGTCTAGTCTCAACCTAGCAACCAGGGGGAGGTGAGAAGATCCAGCAGCAGCAGCAGCTCACTGCAGAACTGCTTTCTTCTTCCCGTCCTAAACAAAGCCCACCTATGTATCCTTCGGATACCCCAGGATCGCCACCGTCAAGAGAGTAAATTCACACTGTAACAATTGCGAGGGCCCCTGTGTATTCAGAATGGCTTGATTCTTAGTTATTTTTCTTCTGTTTGAATTTCTAAAGGCAGTGACAGAATTTTGACCATATGGAAGATTTCAACAGCTTACAACAGTAGTTTTTAATCTAGATGTATCTTTAAAAAACAAAATTATACAAATAGAGAGTAATACATCTGATATCTATTACAGTTCTCTAAAAAATCAAAGGCATTTATTAGTATTCGTGTAAAATAAGGAAGTAATTTTTATTCGTTCCTAATCTGCATAATGAAAATAAACCAATGACATAAATAACTAGCAGGAATATCATGACATTAAAAGCCACTAGGGTCATTAGTGAAGTTTAGTTTATTTACATATCTTTAGATATTATGTGATAGCAAAAGTTGTTGCTAGGACACAATTTATATCTATTTCCTGGAAGAGGAAGACAATTGAACAGAAGAGATACTCATGCATCGCTTAAGAAGGAGAATATGGTCTGGGAAATAGGACATTTTGTCATTGTGTAAACATCACACAGTTTATTTACATGAACCTGGATGGTACAGCTACTACACACCTAGGCTGTATGGTACCGCCTGTTGCAAACCTGTACAGTATGCTACTGTAGTAAATACTGTAGGCAACTGTAAAACAGTGGTATTTGTGTATACAAAGTTATCTAAACATAAAAAAGTAATGTGTTGCACTATTGCATTATGACAGGTATGATGTCACCAAGCAATAAGAATTTTTAGGTCAGCTCCACTATAATCTTACAGGAGCACCATTATATATGCAGTCTGTCCCTGACCGAAATGTCCTGACGGGGCTCATGACTGTCTATGATAATGAATCTGGTCTTGCCACCACATCATTTAATTATGCACTTCATGGGGTGGTATCAGCCAATGAATTCTACAATGTAACTTTGGGAAAGGTCATCACTAGGGACCATCTGTGATGTACTGTGAGGAGAGAGAAAAATCTATGGGTATTGTTGTTCCTTTCTTCAAAAAAAAAGAAGAAAGAAAAGAAAAGAAAAGAAAACTGCAATGGAAAGAACCTAGAGTTAGATGCAGAGCCATGAAAATGTATTTAATTTCCTTCCTCAATACCAACAGTCATTTTATAAATAAGTCTTCCTAAGGGTTATATTTAAAACTGTGGCATCATGGAAACAAGTTTTGTCTCCAGGAAGATGCATTTTCAAATCCCCATTCTTTCTGTTAATAGATAGGTGATTTGAATAAGATGTTTATGTCTTTGAGCCTCAGTTTTCTCTTTCATGAACTATGGATAATGCTTATTTCATGTGAATATTGTGAAGATGAAATAAGATACATATAATGGGCTCCCATTAATAATGATGATGATGAGAACTACCACTGACAGTATATGCATCATATACTAAGAATTTGTATGAGTAATATTGTATTAGATCCCCCAAATGAGTTTTCTTTTGCTCTCTTTCCTCCACGGTACTCCAGCCCAATGTTTAGACATTGCTATGAATCCCCCTCTATATGTGGAAGTAAATAGGTGGCTATCCAGTGAACTAAACTCCACTTAGGAATGTATAGGATCAAAGACTACTGCTCTTGGGAGCAAAAAATAGAGCTGTAGTTTGGAGACCATGCCTTCCCACAAAGAATACAACATTCCACCAGGAAACCTCGTAGGCTGAGAGCCCAGAAACGCTAGATAAAGACTTGATCTAAATCCAATTGCATGGGATTGTGGTGAAAAATAGTAACCCAGGCCACATAGTCTCTTCAGAGTCCCAGGAAAGAGGACTGTGATAATAAATTTCTGTTTTGTTATGTTGTACTCCACAAATAACAACTTGACCTGGGTGGTAAAGGCATACTGAAGCCAATAGCCTTTGCGACAGACTAAATGAGGAATATTTCCAAATTCCAGGTGATCAGGAATGTAAAATCTTTGGATGAATAAAATAATTAATTTGCAGAGAATGGCCAAATGTTTTCAGCCAGTATTTGAGTTTTGGCAGCTTTTCTGTTTTGGCTGGCTTTAGAATGCTGACTAGCTCTCTTTATCCAGGAAGGTACTATAACATCTGAAAAACTCACCTGTAAATTCCCCCATCTGTGCCCACATACGTTTAATTTCTCTTTTCTCTTAGATTAAGTTGGGAGAGGTGTAAGTGGCAAGAAGTAAACAAAAATGTGACATCTGTACTACTTCACAACAGACCCCTTTAGAAGCCATGATCATAAAATAAGTTTTTTGACTGAAACATCTAATCACTTTAGCAAAAACAGTAAATATTGTACAAATAGCTGCAGTCTACTTGAATTTACATTATTAAAAGATAAAGAAAGTAGCCTCTATTTTTGCATCCCTTTAACCACCAACTCTTCTTGGTGTAGGGGTAATAGAGAAACACCACAAGCCTTGGATACCTGCAAATTACATCATCACAGCTAATAAGATATATAAGGCAGCGTTACCAAAGAACGAGAATTGTGTATTCTTGAGCTTCTAACTCTTTTTTTAGTAATTTTTCTCTGCTCTGAGTTATATGTTTATCTTATGGCATTTGCCTCACTTTATCTTGTCTGAAGTTATTTTATGTTAATTTTCTATTCCTTGCTAGACTATAAAGACTTCAAGGGCTGAAACGATAGATGCATACGACCAGATCAAAGTTGTCATGATGTGACTTACAGCCCAGTAAAATGTAACAAGGTTATATTTTCAAGGCTTCTATGACAACTGCACCATGATGCACATGCAGGTGCACACGCACGCACACACGTGCATACCTAATGAGCTGTATCTAAACAGCTGCACTGTGTTTGTTAGAAATGTGGGCACTTCTGTAAGAGTGCAGTGGCATCAGTGGCAGCATTTCTTAGGTTGCATAATGCTTTCTTGTTGGAGTTTGCTTGTTCAATTGTTCATGCAGGTTGATTACACCCCTGTTGCTGCTGCTGTCAGTAGGTTTTCATGAAAATAAGATGCTGCAACTCAGTAGGTGGGAATAAATCAGCACAAATAAACAGCACAAATACTCATTCCTTTGTGCTTAAAGTACTTAGTTATGAATCTCTATGAAACCTACATACTGTTAGTTCTCTAAAGAACTCCAAACTATAGAGCACAGCACGAAATTATATTTTACACTCCCACTGTTCAATCTGGGTGTTATATTAGCATTCAAATGTTTGGGGGTTTAAATGGCCTCTTCTTTCCAGCTCAATCCTGCTGCCTACAAATTCTAGTCATTGAAGCCAGTGCTTTAGTTAACAAGTTATGGAAAAAGCCAGAATGAATCAAAGACTCATAGCTAATGTGGGGTGTATAGAGGCCCGGATAGAGTAGTAAAAGAAAGGCTAAGACAGAAGTGCCAAAGTAGAGAGCAGCAGCCTCCTTCTCCAACATTTGAAGCAAAACCAAATGAATGCAGCTCCACCATATTAACATTGCTTTTCCTAGACTAACTTGGCAGGGGATTCCCACACAACAAGGAAACCCTAATGGCCTGCCAACCATTGGAGCAGTGCTGCCTTTCTAATTACACATATTTCCATGAATTATAACTTGGTGTTTTATCCGTGCAATCAATTTGGAAGACAGCTGAGAACCACATCAACTTTTCCATGTTCTTTGATTTGGAATATTAAGACAACATTATTAAGTCTTTGTAAATGACATTATTAATAGCTGCCTGAGTATAGCATACAGAAACACCAGTGTCTTCTTAGTAGCCATTATAATAATTTCCAGTTTTTCTTGATTATTATTAATTATTTTATGACACCATTTCACAGCAGTTAGTGGTTGTTCTTCCTACAGTCTCGCTAACAATAAACAAAATTCCCTGGTCAAAAGTGATGAATATTTATAAGGGTACTAAGTCAAATTATTTTAAATAGTTTTATTAACATTCCAGTGTGATGTGGAATTCCTATTCACTGAATTCTAAATGGCATCAGATATTCTCACTTGAAAACTAATTGATTTTTAAAACAAATCAATGGGAAAATTGGAAGATCACTCATTAGTAGAATTTACATTACTTTGGAAATTATACGTGATTCTTTCCCATGTTTATTAGCCATTTATATTTTTTACTTAATAATCATTTTTTAAACTCCCAAAATTGCTGGAATTCCTGGAAAAAGGAGTCAAAATAGAATGTAAATTTTATGTAGCTTCATTGCATACTTTTGCATAACTAACTTTCTGAGAAGCTTAAGGGCTGAGAAAAGAAACAAATTTCCTAATTATCTATACATTCACTTCTGCATTTTGTATGAGCACATCAATTATCTATAAAACTGTTCAAAAACGATCCATTGTAATGTAGAATACCTTGCTCTCTGGAATTCTGTATGCCTCATAAAAAACAATTTCCTTCTTCCTTTTATAATATAGAGTCAGAATAATCTTGCCAAATAATAGAAAATGCAAAATGCGTCCACGTACAATTCAGGCAGAAGGGTATTAAAACACGTGAAATCACTTGGAAAATACATAATTTCTCAGAGTCATTAATAAAAGCATAAAAGAAGCAGCAGTTTGATACTAAGACATGACACTAAAATATTTTAAAATATAGCTCTTTGCAGTCAGCACTATTTTACTGCAGAAGAACAATGAAATAAAGCATAAATCATAATCAGCCACTTATCCATCTCATTTAAGTGTTTGTTTCTAAGAATAACTGTGACATTTTTGGGAATGCCTAGTAAAATTATTAATAGTGTATCCAGTTGATTTATAGCTTGCCAGAAAAGGAGGTGACTGAACACACTTTGTAGAACGTTCCCCAGTTGATACTGATTTGTATTTATGAGAACTTTCTTCCAGATAAGAGGTCACCATTTCCTGTTCTAAGTGGCTTTTACACATTCTGTGGACTCATGATCTTAAATCAATTGATCCAATTCAATAATAACTATATTAGTTTCATAAGATCCTAATCTTAAGACTGTACTTCACCAAATCACCCGTAATCTTCCTATTCCCTTGTCCCCAAACACTTTCTCATTCTTCCAACAATCAACTTGGGTCAAATAATTAATAATCTGAGAATAAAGAAACAACTACAATACGACTTTGTGTAATAAAAGTAGATTATTAAAAACTTTCCCCCTACATTCTTAGAATGTGTCGATGAAAGGACAGTCAGAAATGAAATCAATACATTCTCAAAGGAGTTCAGTATAATTTTTTTTTTTTTTTTTTTTTTTTTTTTTTTTTTTTTTTTTTTTTTTTTTTTTTTTTTTTTTTTTTTTTTTTTTTTTTTTTTTTTTTTTTTTTTTTTTTTTGAGATTGAGTATCACTCTGTCACCCAGGCTGGAGTACAGTGGTGCAATCTGTGCTGACTGGGCTCACTGCAACCTCCGCCTTCTGGCATCAAGTGATTCTCCTCCTCAGCCTCCCGAGTAGCTGGAACTACAGGCGTGTGCCACTATGCCCAGCTCCTTTTTGTGTTTTTAGTAGAGATGGGGTTTCACCATGCTGGCCAGGCAGGTCTCAAACTCCTGACCTTGTGATCTGCCCACCTCGGCCTCTCCCAAACTGTTGGGATTACAGGCGTGAGCCACCGTGCCCAGCTGAGTTCAGCATAATTTTCAAAGAGAAAATTGAAACTAAATTTTATAATCAAAGAGCATGTTTGCTAGAAGCCATCATTCTCAGCAAACTAACACAGGAACAGAAAACCAAACACCGCATGTTCTCACTCATAAGTGGGAGTTGAACAATGAGAACACATGGACACAGGGAGGGAAACGTGCACTGGGGCCTGCTGGGGGGCTGGGGGGCAAGGCGGGGGATAGCATCAACACAGATGCCTAATACATGTGGGGCTTAAAACCTAGATGATGGGTTGATAGGTGCACCATGGCACACGCATACCTATGTAACAAACCTGCATGTTCTGCATATGTATTCCACAACTTACAGTAAAATAAAATATATGGATAATATATATGTTTATATATAATATATAAATATGTAATATATAATATTATATATGTATAAATTTATAATATATATTATATAAATCTGGCTGTGGAGTTTTTGATCATATATTGAACAAATTGTCAGACCTACTGATATTGACCCTGATTCATCAGGAACATATGCTAACAAATACATAAACAATGACTAATGCCATGGACTAATACACAGACTAATGCCATCCCGAATGTACAAAGTACAATGTGCTATTGATTAAAACCTCGAGAAACTGAACTCTGTAGTGCAGGAGTTCCCAACCCTCAGGTCCGTTAGGAACAGGGCCACACAGCAGGAGGTGAGCAGTGGGTGAGCGAAATTTCATCAGTATTTACAGCTGCTTCCCACTGCTCACATTACGGCCTGAGCTCTGCCTCCTGTCACATCCGTGGCAGCATTAGATTCTCATAAGAGCACAAACCCTATTGTAAACTGCGCATGCGAGGGATCTAGGTTGCGTGCTACTTATAAGAATCTAATGCCTGATGATCTATCACTGTCTTCCATGTCCCCCTAGATGGGACCAACTAGTTACAGGAAAACAAGCTCAGAGCTCCCACTGATTCTACATTATGGTGAGATACATATCATACTGTAATAACAATGGAAATAAAATGCACAATAACTGTAATGCACTGGAATCATCCTGAAACCATCCCCTCCCCCTGTCTGTGGAAAGCAGTCATCCATGAAACTGGTCCCTGGTGCCAAAAGGTTGGAAGCTGCTGCTGCAGCGCATTCAAACCAGTATAATTCAATATATACAATGCAGAATTTATATTTAAGAAATATTTTTGTTAATCTCAAGTAAAAAATTGTATTCATATGAATACATAAAAAACTAGGCATTTTCCCATTGGAAATGACAAATGCAGAATGGGACCGCCTTATTATGAACAGAAACAAAATCGCAGAATATGTAATAGAATCAGAAGACATACAGTCTGTGAGGCATCCGTTGATAGTATTACATGTGCCCTCTTTATCTTTGGACATTAGAAGATAAAAATTTCAAATTATTATTTTTGCTTTGTGGGACTTAGTATGGAAATACTTAAAAGTCAACTAAATGCAATTTGCACTGAATTTCTTAAAATTACATAGCATCTATTATTAGATTATTCATAATCTTTCAGACTCACGGGCAAAGGATAATAATCATGTAATAGAAAACTAAAAGTGTTCACATATTAATTTCAGCCATTTTTCCACAAATCAAATTATGAGTGAGCCAGGCCACTTCTAGATATTACTGAATGTGCTCACTTTGTTTCTATGATCATTTTATAAATGGGCATCATTTTGCATGCTTCACTGGCTCAAGAATGGTTTGCCAAATTGGTGGGCTACTTTGCCAATCCTTCCTAACTTTTTTAGACATCGGAAAATGAAAATCTGCTGGAATCTGCATTGAAAGAGATAAAATATATGCTTTGGAATATGTACAAGAGAAGGGTAAACTATTTCTGTTGGTTAAAGGAGGAGAGAGATGAAGGCAGTGAAGAACATATTTAAATAGCATTAAATTCAGCAGCTAGAGGGGCAATGATGGTGATGTTTACTCATTCATGCATTCATTTATTCAGTACACATCACTGCGGTCCCATACCAGGCACCACATTCATCCTCTTGTTTGGTATCAGTAGCATTTTGTGAATTATAATACAACAGAATAAATTCAGCATTAAGACAACTCATTTGTGACAATATGTCTGGGCTCATCAAGAGCACATTTGACATAAAATTCTGAGACCTATTATTTACATTTCATTCTGGTGCTAATTGGATTCTGGAATTTCACTAACTATGGAGACTTTCTCCGTGTGTTGTTTCTCCAAACAGCAGTGCAGCAAAAAGTATTTTCTACCCTAATTCAGCTTCCCCTATGAGAAATATTTGCCAAATCAAACAATGATCAATGAAACTATGAATTTATTGTTAATTTATGTACTGTTTTGTGGATAAAGAGAAGAAATAAAAATGATAAATCCTTTCATTATTAATAAGAAATACCTATTAAGTACTTACCTTAACCCATTTACTGTCTTCTGTAGGAGCAATCAGGACTGAAAACTTGAATGATGACAGGTATTTAAGCATGGGTCACTGAGAAAATGATGGTACTACAAACAGGAATGGAAATATCTTTCAACAATACAAGGGACCTTTTAGCACTTGTAAGTTCATTTCTGAAACACTGCATTTAGGAATTGGCATACTGTCCAGTTGGAATTGACAGGTGTAGGACCAACATGAAACTCAGGAGCCAGGTCCAGGACCCAGATGGTACAATTAAGAGTGACTGAATGAGAAACTGGCTGAGATAATTTGGCACATGAGACCTCTGAAGGAGAGAAGTTAAAGCCAAAAGGAACCCAAGATCTGAAATTTGGGTTATTCTCTAGTTTATCAATGAGCAAAGAAAACAGAGTAAGTTTCCAGGATGACGTGGACATGGACAGCTGTGACTGTCAGCATGAGGTAAGAAACAGTTCTCAATCTTGCCACTACAGAACTTTGGTCTTATGTGTCTAATAATAACAATAATATAATAAATTAAAAATTAAGTTGAAATGAGAGATATCCATTATATATGTTTACAATGTGATGTTTTTAAATAATGATGCACCATGTTCTCAGGAAACAGCATGAGAGACGGATGGGAAGTCACTCTCCCCTCACTCAGTGGGATCCGGTGCCTTAGCCTTTGGAATATGTGCAGGACACATGGCCAACTCCCGCAATAGCTTTTCCCTTTGATGGATCACTACCACTCTGACCATTCATGTGCTGGCTCTTTCTTATTCTACAGGTCTCACCTCAGACATCATTTCCTGTAGACCAGCTGTCCTACCTAGAGTGAACATCCCTCCATTCAAGTTTGTTACGGTTTGGCTGTGTCACCACCCAAATGTCATCTTGAATTGCAGTTCCCATCATCTCCACCTGTCCTGGGAAGGACCAGGTAAGAGGTCATTGAATCATGGGGCGGTTACCCCCATTCTGTTCTAGTCATCCTGAGTTCTCACGAGATCTGATGGTTTTACAAGGGCCTTTCCCCCACTTTTACTCAGCGCTTCACCTTCCTGCCTCCATGAGAAGAAGGATGGGTTTGCTTCAACTTCTACCATGATTGTAAGTTTCCTGAGGCTTTCCCAGCCCACAGAAATGTGAGTCAATTAAACCTGTTTATACATTACCCAGTCTCAGATATGTCTTTATTAGCAGTGTGAGAACGGACTGATCCAAGGTTTTTCCCCCTGGTTATTTCCTTCAATGATTGCAGACCTTTGATGACTAGAGTGTGGTAAGCTCTACGTGAGCAGAGGCCAAGTCCACTTTTGTTCATGGGTTATATTCACGATCCCCAGCAGAGGGTCTGGCACCTAATAGGCACTAGTGTTAAATGAACAAATAAATGAATAAATGACACCACGCTAAGAATTTTGGATGCTATGGAGAATGTAGAGATAAACCCTCAAGGTTTTGGCCTGGAGGAATATGGCAGCCATGTACCACACCAATTTCCTCAGCATATGAATTCTTCAAGCACACCGAGTGGTTCTCCGCCTGAGCATGTTTTGTGATTGCTGTACACGCTCAGTCTGTTCTGGCTAGGCTGGGAGGCCTGGGAGTACTTTTACAGGGAGCGCTTCTCAATTAGTACCAGAGGAATTTGGCATGTCGATATCCCAACTTCTTCCCTAGCTAAGATGCCACGAGGTCTTACAGAGATTCTCAAAGGGATTGAGTCTCAAGTTTCCAGATCATTAACTTGCACCTTAACACACATCCTTTCCTTCCCTGTCTCTTTCCTGTCCCAGAGTCCCCTGTAAGTGTGATTCCTAAGATCAGTTCCCAAACAGAAACCTTGTTTCAGTTTCAACTTTCAGAAGAATCGGCCTGCAACAAGAAACTTATTTTCTGGTAAGAAATAGCATGCTTACATCGCTCCAGCAAAATGTTAAAGGTAATAAGGCTCATAGGAGAGCATAATGTTAAAGGTAATAAAGGGTAATAAGAATAGAAGCACAGAGCAAGGGCTATGGAAGTGCAAGAGAACTGAACCTAGAAGAATCCATTAGAGATGACATTTAAAGAAAAACAGAAATATGCATTATATACACAACACCTTCCCAAGTCAGTTGCCACAGTTTACACCTCACTTGGGTTAAGTTGGAGAGAAAATTTGAAGATAGCCATGAAGAAATTCCTAGCAGGAGGATATTCCTCACAGAGTAAACAGCACAGCAGATTTGTATATAGAACACACTGAGTGCTTCTGTGTGCCTATGCCATAGGCCTCGTAAAGAGGCTTGGTAAGAGGATGGGTTATAAAGGAACTGTGAAGCTAGACACAGGGTGAGCTGTATGTCCAACCAGGAAATGTGATTATTTTGCATAGGCAATAGGGAGTCTTAATGATTTCTTTAAAGATAAACAGCATGATCAGAAGTACCTTAGAAAAACTGATCCTTTAATTATGTAAAATAGATTGGAATTGGGAAAGGGCGTTGTGAAATCCTTGTAGAAGGCTACTCCGGTAGTCTAGGTAGCAAATAATGATGCCCAGAGTGAAGAGTACAGCAGTGGGGATGAACAAGAAAAGACAGAGGTATATATTAGACTCAGCCTGGCTGAATGTGAGGCAAGAGAGAGACTATAAAAATCCAGCACAGAAAGTATAGCAGACAGAGAGACCTTTGAGTCAGACAGACTTGGGCTTAATCCAGTGTGAGATCTTGCAAGCTGTTTAAGCCCTCTGAGACCAAAAATTTTCATTTGCAAGAAAGGGAAGAAGACATAGCCCACAGGCTTGTGATGCTTGAAACAGATAATGCATTTAAAGTCCAGCAGAGTGCCTAGAGAATTTTAAGTGTACAAATAATTGATGGTGGTTACTGTCATGGTTGTTAAAGGACAAATAAGTAAGCAAAGTCTTTTAAAATAATGATATCCCCAAGCCGAAAACTTAGCCAGAGGTACTAATATATTAAAATAAAGAATTGACCAGTTGCAAGATGTATGCGGTTTCTCAGCCTGGAATTAACCATTATAGAAAGAGGGCAAAAGACAGGTAAGTGCAGCCCTATACTGAGGCCAGCATCTGAGTCTATACAAATCATGTGATTTATACTCCTTCCTCTTCTTTGATATGACCTCAGAACAACCTTGAAGTACATAATCTGATTTCCTGTACAGGTCTGTCCACAAGGACACGAGATGCTGGCCATGCTAACTTAAGAAATGTGCTTTCTATGAAAGTGATATTTTTATTAAAATTTTAAAAGTTCTTATTTTAAATTTACATACTTTTTAATAACAGGATTTAACATAATTAAACTCTCAATATTAAGATAAATTCAAGTGTCTAATAGTAAAAACCTTAACATTAAACTCTAGGTAGAAAAGAATTAACCAAAAATATCTGTTTATTTATATATTTCAGTTATCTCACCGTGACTGTCACACAGTGGTCTTTGACAGACCCAAACGTATGATTCTACCACACAGGTTTTTCATTCTACTCCATTGGTATTCACAATCAGTATCAACACGAAAGTTAGAATTATTATCAACTTGAATAAAAGGTCCTTAGCAAACATGATAGAATATATATTCCGTCCATGGTGGGGAAGGTCTGTAGCATAATACCTAGTGTCAGGAGACATGAACAAGTTTTACTTGCAACTAAAACTTAAACAAAATAATCCAGATAATTTTATTGTTTTAAATAACTTTTGAAGCACTTTTAGGAAGTGACACAGAACAAGACTGAAAGTGGATCCTGTTACAGAAGCAAAGCACTGGATCAAGAATTAAGAATCAAGAAGGGAGATTGCTCGCTTGTCTTTCCTTTACTAGCTGTGTGATATTAGTCAAATTGTAGCCAACCCCTAGCTCAGTTTCAAAAAATGTTCTTAAGATTGTTGGATTAAATGATTACAAATGTCTTTAGAAGTTCTAGTATGCTGCCTAAAACTGCTGTTATTCCTTAGCTAACACAAATTTGATCCCATCACTCACTCTTTTAATTTTATAACAGGGTTTACACAGAAAAATAACAAAAAATAAAACATTTACAGTGACCTATGCTTATTTTTCTGATTTATAGAACTCAAATCAGAGAGTTCTTCTTCTTGTACCAATATTTATTTACTGTTTATTACTGCCAGCAAGGCAGAGCAATAATATCATAGATACAGGGTGATATGGTTTGGCTGTGCCCCCACCCAAATGTCATCTTGAATTATAGCTCCCATAATCCCACATGTCATGGAAGGGACCTTCTGGGACCTCGTCATGCTGTTCTCACCATAGTGAGTGAGTTCTCATGAGATCTCATGGTCTTATAAGGGGCTTTTCTCCCTTGGCTCTGTACTTATCTCTCCTGTTACCTTGTGAAGAAAGACGTGTTCACTTCCCCTTCAGCCACGATTGTAAGTTTCCTGAGGCCTCCCCAGCCATGTAGAATTGTGTGTCAATTAAACCTCTTTATAAATTACCTAGTCTCAGGTATTTCTTCATAGCAGCATGAGAATGAACTAATACACAGGGTTTACCCCAAGGTGTTGAAGAAATATCATTAACTGAATCTATGTCAAAAAGAAATGTATTTTCTGTTGGAGAAAAACAAAATCAGGTTTCTTTTTAATACATTATGGAAAACATTCGATTGCTGAACATGATTTTTCGCTGTTTAGTATTTTGTTTTTGCACAGGCATTTTGAGATCAATTGTCCTTTAATTCATTCATAAGTTTATAGTAGCATATAATCTGTAATATTAATATTAAATAGGAATTTTACTATCAAGAAACATCTCTATTCTTAAGCAGTTAATTTCTGCATCTTTGCTAGAGATGCACTAAATGTAGAAGCTTCTTTTCAATGTTAACAGGGAAGGAACACTTGGCTTGATAACACTTTTAAAAGGGCCTTCAGCTGACTATAAATCAGTGCACATATTTCTGGGCCCTCTTTTCTATTCCAAGAACATATAACAGAGAAAGGACAGTCTTCAATAGATGGTGTTGGGAAAACTGAATATCCACGTACAGAAGAATGAAACTGGGTCTGTATCTCACTCAATATACAAAAAGTTACTCAAAATGGCTTAAAGACTTAAATGTAAGACCTGAAACTGTAAAACTATTAGAAGACACAGGGAGAAAGCTTCCTGGCACTGGTGTGGCCAGTGATTATTTTGGACATGACCCCAAAAGCACTGGCAACAAAAGCAAAAGTAGACAAATGAGACTGCATCAACCAATATAACACTGGAATAGAATACCAGTGATGGAGCCCATATGCATGTACGTTATTGAATACAGCCTGGCACTGCACATTCTTGGACAATTTTAATTTCACTGCCATTTTCTAAGAAGGCCAAACATGGTGGCTTTAAGTTAGGATCTTGGTATATGTCCACAGACTTTTGAATCAAATGTAGTGGCCACAGTAGCCCTTCAGCTACATTTATTAGAATAGAAATTTTTTCTTTCTCAGAAGTATAGCCAAATCAAGGATAGCCATGAAGAATGGAAAATTGAATTCTCCATTCAAGCTGATTATTATGAAAATATGAATGCTTGGAGAAAAAGCTGCATTTCTCTATCCAGTTTTATTAATGTATAATTGATTAATAAAAATTACACATATTTACAGTGTACAATGTAATATGTTGATATATATATATATATATATATATACATTGTGAAATGATTAAAAACAAGTTAATATGTCACCTAAAATATATATAATTTTTGTGGTAAGAATATTTACGATATATTCTCTTAGAAACTTAAAAGTATGTGCTATATTATCATTAACCATTATCACCATGCTGTACAATAGATCACCAGAACTTACTGATCCCATCTAAACTGAAATATTTTCTTCCATTGCCTAGGTTGTCTCTTCACTCTGCTGATTGTTTCCTTTGCTGTGCAGAAGCTCTTTAGTTTGAAACTTGGATTCAGGCTGGCAAAACTTGCCTCCAACCAAATAAATATATCTCCAAATCTGATTCTCCTAACAGATTAATATTCCTAAGTCAAATTCTTAAAATGTATTGTTTAGTGAATATGTGTCATGAAATTCAGAGACTACAACATAAACAGACAGTAAGATTGCATCAAGCAGTGAGACACTGGAATAGAATGTCAGTGATGCAGTCCATGGGCATGTACGTTATTGAACATAGCCTGGCATTGCACATTCTTGAGCAATTTTAATTTCACTGCCAATTTACATCATGACTACAAGTTCCATCTTGAGCCTTGTTTCTTTGCATTTCTTCACAGCATTATTTGCTATTCCCTGATGGTGATTTACGTTTTCTCCCTTATCCCCACGTTTGCAAGTTTTCTTCTCCATCTCTATCTAAAAATGTCTGCCATCTTGTAAAACTAACTTCAAATGGTGCTTATTTTGGGATGCTCAAACTTTCCACCAGATGGGATTTTACTTCTGCTAGGGTTCTCATCCAGTAGTTAAGAAATGCACATCCATCCTTTAGTTTTTCTTAATTCTATGCATGTTTGTCTTGCCTTCCTCTGTCTCCCATTGTCTCAAACACCTACCTCAGTAAAGATTTTTACAACCAACTCAAACTTTTGCAAAATGGCCAAACTCTGGTGTAAGTCTAATGTTTTAAAGGGAGCTGTGGGAACTAGTGGAGAATCATATGACCACACTTGATAGTCTATCTGTATTACATCTTTCACTTCTGTTAAATATAGATTACTAAATTCTGTCATATAATAATCCTCTTTTCTAGAAAATAAGTCTTCAAAAAAGAGTTGTATTTATTCAAGAAAGGTTCTGGGCTTTTTTTTTTTAATCAAAGGACTCACAATTAAAATGTATAAGCCTCCCTGAGATTGTACACACACACACATACACACACACACATGCACATATACACACATGCACAATTTAAGATAAAATATCTCATACTAAATTTAATTATTTCTGATTTGTCTCCTATATGCAATCAACAGTATATAGGATAATCTTATGTCTCACCAAATTTTTTCCACATTCTGATTACTAATGAGGAACATCTTAAGTGAATGAGTTATAACTGAAAAAGCCCATGTTATTTCTGTACCAAGGATTTTCATCCTAAAAAAGTGACAAAATTCAATCCCAACCACAATAATCTAACGGCCCTTCCTCAGGACATTGAAAATCATCCTCAGTTTCCTTCCTTCTCATCAGGAATCAAAGGGGATGTTATGTGCTAAATAACTCCAAAATGAGTAAAAAGCACAAGAAAATGAAAAGCAGGGAAATCCTACCAATGTGCTTTCTCAGTAGACAATTTTATATTCTTTATTAATTTGAGTTTTATAAAAATAACTCAATTACAGTTTGCAGATTATGACAGAAAATTTACTGTTATGTTTATTATGAGCAAATTGTTGCTTTACAGTTCCACAAAAGTCACCTTGCTTAATATAAGAAGAAAAAAAAATCTCAAAATAATAATGAACTAGTCTTTATAGCACACTAGCATTGACTATTTTTGCTATATGTCTGGTATTTATTTATGAACATGATTATTCTCCATGAGGTCAGGTTATTAAAGTCCATGTGTGCCTATTACTGACAAATCTCCAGTGTCCAAAGCACAATTTGTTGAACAATGTAAACTCTCAATAAATATTTATTAACATACCTGAAAATTAATTAGTACCCATTAGTCAACAATAAATTTCGAATCAGGGCACTGTGTACCCTCCGGTATTTAAAGTAATGTCTTGAATATTTCATTGAAGCCAGTGATAAAATTAAATATATTTAGCACATGGTAATGCATGTACTACACTGGAATAGGGATGTCACACGCGTATTTGACTAATTATATTATTTGGATTTTACCTGCAAAGAGTGAGTCTGAAAATGGGAGAAAGAATGAGAGAAGGAATTGTAGGAAACTCCAGCTGGAAAAGGCAATTTAGCCAGGGGGAATGGGCAACAGATAGTCTGAGAACACACGCAATACACATGAGAAATACTAGAGAGGTCCTGACGCTGGTAATGTTGGAATGAAGGATGATCAAAATAATGAGTCACAGAACTATCATTATACTTCTCCAGTTATGATCTATAGGATGCTATTCCTGAAAGATGTTCCTTGGGAAATGGGTGATGAGCTAAAATCAATTTAGGAAATGACTCAGAGTATAATGCCTATAATTGTGTGTGTGTGTGTGTGTGTGTGTGTGTGTGTGTGTGTGTGTCACATTAAAACACTGAGAAACCTCTCTAACTTTAACTTTGTGAAACACATATTTTTGAAACTTCTGTGTTTTAAGGCAGTTTTCCCTTAGCAAAATGCAAAGGAGCTAGAGGAAAATTTAACTTTTGTGAAAATCCACTGCCAAGTTCACTTTTATGAAGAGAATCGTCGCCGTCTCCTTCCATCTGAATCACCACAGCAGCACTGCTGAACACCAGTGCAGTGCAAACCATGTAGGCAAGTTTCAGTATTCTAGTAGCTATATTAGAAAAGTCAAAACAGAAAACACAAAAAGGTGAACTTACTTTTAATACTGTATTGTATTTAAACTAGCCTATCCAAAATCTATCATTCTAGCATATAACCAATATGAAAAATGTATTGAGATATTTCACATACCAGAACATACTATACTGTGTAATATATATACTGTATTATATACTATTTTACATACTCTAATATACTATAGTTTTTCATAGTATATCTTCTAAACCTTGTTTTTTACATTTACAGACTATCTTAATCAGATGGTAACGTTTCAAGGTCTAAGATAAATACAGTCCTAGCAAATCAATAAGGTAAACTTGATATAAAATTATTTTTTACTGCATATCAGTTTTTACATTTTCATTGATTAAAATTAGATGTGATGATTTAAGCAGCATTGCCTTGGCCTCACTAACCTCATTTCCAGTGCTCAGTTTCACCTGTCCAGTGGCTGCCACACTGGCACGTGCAGACCTAGAGACTCAGTGCATCCTCCGCCCGAGGGAGAGCCAGCTCCCCACAGGACATCAACCCTGATTCTGAACATGGAATACGGTCTTCAGGCTGTCCAACCAGGGTGTGCTTCTTGCTGTTGCATACAGTAATCATGGAAAGTGAGTTCTCAAAAAATACAGGAAAATATTTAATCAATGTTTAACTCATATTCCACTGAGCTGCATAACATATTTTAAATCCGCATACATTATAACTTTTCTGAAAGGTTATATCTGGATGTGTTCTGGGATGAAAGTGAATCATATGAAAGGCTATATTTAGTTTTTTAAAAGATTTAGAAAAAGAAAAAAATAGAAAAAATCATGGTTGGGGACAAATTCCTAGACTCCAAAATTGATGTTGGATTTTATTAACATGAAAAAGAAAAATAAAACAAAGAAGAGCCACAAATGAAACAAACCCACAAATCACAATATGATAGTAACAGGCAACAGTATACTACAGTCACTTAATCTGGAATTCCAGTGAAAAATAGCAGATGCTAAATGATATTCTCTTAAATGTTAGTATAAAATGTCTTTACACTGAACTCTCCAAAATAAAATACTAAAAAATAGAAAATAAACTACTTGAAAGAAAATGTTTTATATATAAAACTAAGAGATGTTAAATGTGAAATAACTGAAATTTCCATGTGTTCTGTAAAGCAAAGTAACTTCCAACTGCCCTCCACAACCCCGGGGAAAAAATATATGTCACAACATAGAAAGCTTCACTTAAAGACTCCATTCCAGTATACACAAATGAAAGTCGGACAGGTGGAAACCTTAATTTGGAAGCCTCTTGACTGAGTGATAAATAGGCCAGAAATTGATTAATCTCTTTCAACTACAAAACGGGCAGCAATGTGCTATTAAGCATATTAAAGCGACAATCTCATTTCCCCTAGTGCAAACTAAGGAGGAAAGATGCTTTTCCAGAAAATTATCTATTTTGTAGGCATAGAAGGTTTCAACTGATTGACCTGCTTTAACCTTTTGGAGTGGATAAATTATTGTAAGACTCACAACAAAACATCAAAATGTGTTCCAATAATATTTCACACAGCTTTGCCCAAGGTAGAGGTAAACAGAAATTGCATTTCTGTGCTTACAGAAAGGTTTCTGTATTAAAAATAATGGGAAACTGACCCTGAAGAATATTTGTGCTTTGCGAAGTACTAGAGAATCTCATTTAGGTAAAATAGTTATAGCTACACAACGTCAAACAACTGGGGTCTGGACCAAACACATATAACTAACTGGCTTGACTATTTTTCTTCAAAAACTTTTATCAATTAAAAAGTTATATCAACTCATTGCATACATGCACAATTTACGACAGTAAATTGATCTAACTTTTTAATTGAACTAAAGAAGTTAGTTATTCCTTAAAACAGACCTAATTAATGTCAATGGACTTTTCTACTGCATATATATAAATATATATTACCTGCTGAATGTTACTGAACATGAACAAACTGAAGCCCTATTAAGATACGGCTGTAAAATAATGATCTCTGAAATGCTAAATCAGGATGTAGAATGTAACACAGAAATTTGTACATCTTATATTCTGTAAGTGGCTGCTTACCCTAAAATAGACTTACAAGAAACCCAAGCCTAGTCAATGTTTTACTATTGACTACTGGCAATATACACATGCGTACACACACACACACACACACACACACACACACACACGAATGTGTATATATATTATAGGTATTCATAATTTAAAATAATATCAAAACAAATTCATGTAATCAAAGTGCTTAGAATTTTACCTCTGCTTATATAAATAAAATATAAATTTTACATATTGCAAAGCATATTCATTTTTAATATTCTATCAAATGCCAAATTTAGAAAAACACTAATATATGTACAAATAATCATATATTTGGTACACATTAAACAAAAAATATTAAATGATTTAAAAGTATTAACATATTGGCATGTTAGATGCCTTGCCGACCTGATGAATGACACATCCATTACAAAAACTACACAATACTATTTACGTTTCTTCTACAATAGAGTGCCAATTCATTGAATCTTCTGTCTTTCACCATGGTATTAGCCAACATTTAGATTTTGACTCTCAAATAAGCATTATGGTTGAATAACATAAAAAGTTTCTTTATTGAGACTCATAATTCCTTTTTAAAATTTTAAAATATTTAATTGACAAACGAAGATTGTATATATACAAAGTGCACAACAAGAAAATTTGATATGCATATATTGTATTATAAATATAATCATATAACACATTCATCACCACCCAGGATGTTCATTGACAGATGAATGGATAGAAAAAAATGTATGTGTGTGTGTGTGTGTGTGTGTGTATGTGTGCGCGCGCGCAAGTGTGCATATAATGGAATGTGATTCAGCAATTAAAAAAGCGAGAAAATGCTATCATTTGAGATGAACCTGCAGGGCATTATGATAAGTAAAATAGGCCAGGCACAGAAAGACAATTATTACATTATCTCACTTATATATGTAATCTTCAAAAGTTTCTTCTGAAAGTAAATCTAGTTTATTTCTAACCCCTTCCAGGGAGACTGTAAACTCTTAATAATTTGTTCACAGTAAACTCATCACCTTTTAAATAAATGCTCAGCACAAGAAGGAAACTCAAGTAAGTTATTGTATTATTGGACATTAGATAACTGGCAAAGGCCAGGACATATGTAAATGTGTTTGTGCTTTTCAAGTAGTGAATCTATCATTATACATATAAAAACACAAAAAGGAATAGAAAAGGAGCCACACTTTTGATCACTCTCCCCCACATTAGTACCATGGGAAAATTCCAAGTAGGCTTGTGTTACAAATTTTGTTGTTATGAATTATTTTGTTCCCAACACAGACGTTTAGTAATATAAATGTGTGCAATGGGTCTTTGAGAATGAGGGTTCTGAGTGTGTTACATACAGGAAACAAGAATGGTTGGAGCAATTAAAGGCACATCACCTGCTTTCCTCTGTAATGCTCCTTGCAGCTCTGGGTTTGGCCATCTGCCTTTGCTTTAGTTATCTGTCCACGCACCCACAGGTCTTTCCTAGTATCTTGAAAGAATCCCAACTTCTCCGAGTGATGACTTTTCTAAGTTTTCATAGTGAAGTTTCTTACTTTTAACTGGTTTATGATGAGAGGTTCTTTCATTAATTTTGCAACAGGGCTTCAATACATACAGGTTTTCTGAGATTACAATGAATTTTTTCCACGGCTCTTTCTAACCTTAAATTACTTGTTAAGTTTCTTGGCAGTAGAAGAACAAATCTTTGTTGTTGTTGTACTAACGTAAATAGTGTGTTTGTTCATAACAAAGCGAAGGCAGTCTTTTTTTTTTTAATCTTCAAGAGGTGATGAAAAAATACAAAGTGGTGTTTGCAAAACCTCAGCCTGGGAGAGCTTTCTTAAAGTAGATAAAACTCATTTGATTTTTATTCATGTCCAGGCAAAAAGAAATGAAATATTATGGATACACAGGATAGTTTTTGCATGAGGTTTTATGCAATTTTCCTCTTCTTTTTTTTTTTTTTGAAAGGCTGAAGACATTGAAAGTAAACTTTATAGGTATACATGGTTATTTTTAAAGTTCTCAACAGAATGCAATACTGGGCCAAAACTGAAATATGAACAAGGATCCAAACAAAGTGTAGCTTTTAGGTTCATAAAGTTAATTGTACAAATAAAGCTGTGATGCAGTAGGACTGAGTTTCCATTTGACTGCAGATGAAACTGAGTGATAACACAAACAAACAGCAGAGACTGCAATGGAGGGTGCTGTGCTCAATTCTCACCCCACATGTTAAAAAGAGGTACAGACAAAACAGAAGTCACATAGAAGAATGCTTCCAAATGTTGGGCAGCTGAAAATAAAGAGATTTTCTCTAACCCATAGGGAATAAAAGAGAAAAATAAGGACTTTATTCTGCTTAGGTTTGCTAGATGTGACACAAATAAGCTGTCTGATAGGAACTGTTTAATTCTGAGATTACTTTCTTCCAATGTTTAAGTAAAATTTATATTTGTACTTATTCAGTAAAGGTGAGATTAGTTAGAAGGTAGTGATGTTTTTACTGCAACTCAGCAAACATTTCATTTGATTGGATTTTAGTGGTCCATTGAATTCAAAAGCCAAAACTGTATATTGGTACATTGTAAACACACACTCATACACCACATATATGGAGCAATCTAAGCACTTTTAGCTCGGAAAAAAATCCAAAGAGAAGCATGATTATCTGCAAAGATCTCAGTGAAGGAAGGAATATGATTTTGTTATGGGGCAAATTGGGCAAACATGTAGATCACTAGATTTTTTTTTATTTAATTTCTAATCAATCTTAGAAAAAATAACTTTCCAAAAGCTGTCTTGAAAAATTGAATAAAACTTTCAGCACATGAGTTTAAAGAAAACCTGAATGAAAACCTGAAAGGAAGTAGAAAGCATTTCTGTCCTTCATATGAAAGTTGGGCAAAATGACTCTCCATGATGTTTCACTCAAAGACCATGATTTTGTAGTTAATAACTTTAAGAAGTGTCTTTCCACACTTGTCTTCTAAATTCACTTAAATACTTGTATCCATTAATATTGACAAGAATAATGCCTTCACATATCAACACTATTAGAAAGGAGAGAACAATGTATAAATTCTGTAGATGGAATAAGTGCAGTTTTTTTCTTCAATGTTTAAAACTTTTCTTTCATTTTTTTTCCTGGAATTTACTTTATTAAGAATTTCAGTTGTGATAGTTAAGGTCTTCTGGTAAATTGTATGTAGTAGTAATCCTGTATCTCCTTCAGTAACTGTTTAATAAAATTTCAAACCTCAGCTCTAAAACTGTGGATAATTGAGAAGAACTGCAAAGGCATAAGCAGTTAAAACCTTTATAAGTACAAAAACATGTGTTTTCTGTTTGTTTGTTTCCGATTACTTTGCTATGGGCTCAGTTTAGATTCCATGCTGCTCCACAGGCAGCCCTGCCTATGGCTCCCTTTTATTTTTTACGTGAAATTTAGAGTTTTAGTTTAGCATTTGACATGTAGAAGACATATCTTCAAATGATCTTTACTCTACCACCACATCACTCTAGCTGCACTTCTCAGCGAAGCTATGTCTTCTTCATGCCTCAAAATTGCTGGTGTTCTGATCTTTGCTCACATAGCTTCTGCCACTTCAAATGCTTTTGCTTGTCTCTAGCTGGTGGAGAGCCATATACCTTCAAGGTTCAGTTAAGTACAAGTTTATCCAAAATGTCTTTTTCATGAGTCCGTCTAAAAGTAATCAGAAGCTCTTTGGTTGCTTTCTCACACCAAAATATTTGTGTTCAATTTATTTTACATACTAGATTACAAAGGCCCAGAAGGCAGGAATTGTTCTTTATTTATCTTTGCAGCTGCCACAACTCCCATAATGAACATATGTAGATAGACAAAACAATCAGAGCTGCTCAAAATTAATCGTACATATGTTTGACTGCACATGCCCCCCACACATGCATACATATATGCAGAGGAAAAGCTACAATCTACCGCAGACTTGATAGGCGACCCAAAATTTCAACTGGTATAATTTGTCTCATAACAGAAAATCTTGAACGCTATGACCAGGAGTCCTGTTACTTCAGGACTGAGGAAAATCAGATCCAGCAAGTTTTGTTGCCTTCGTATTTTATTTACATACAATCTTATAGCAGTCCGTGAGATTTCTACATGAAATACGGATGTGATCACTAGAGACACAGGGGTCACTAAAGAGAAAGAAGCTGTTTCATCTGATATCTAAGCTTGTTATATTCACAGTGTCTAATGAGGTCTTGCTTTCTAGGTTACTAAAGGCGTTGTATCTAATATTTCTTTGTAATATTTTGTTTGTGTGACTCTTACATGCAGTCTCCATCAGGCAGGGAAGAGAGGTTAGAAGAGAAGATCTTTAAAGAAAAAATACTAAATTATTATTGCCAGGGAGTCACGCATCCTAAAGATAATGGCAGTGTTTTAAAACCAAATGCTAATTCATGTCTAAGGGAAAGGTGTCTTTTTAAAATTCAGACCTTGACTCCATAGTTCAGAGTGAAACCTGAATTCAGATTTTTAACAAGCTGCCATGGTGATGCCAATGTGGCTGGTGCACAAACACCACTTTGAAGAGGAAGGATGTAAGGTAGACTAGTATTTGAATCAATCATAACTAACTATGAAATAAGTTTAATGGCTACATATATATATATATATATATATATATATACATAGAAAGCATAAATACACAAATCCACATAAAACACAAATCTTAGCAAAAACTTCACATTTTAACATAAAATAAACTTTAGTCTGGGTAGAGCTGACACAGCTTTTGTATTGTTACAACTGTCATTTTTAAATTTTTATTCTTTATTAAACGTGCATGCTAAATAGCTCCATGGATTTGTCACCACTTAAATTATCCATTCTGGCCCCCAAACCATGAATATCATCTTTCATGAGCATATCACAGATCCAAAGCCATCCTCCTATGGAGGTGCAAAAAAAGAGAATGTGTTCTCAGTGAAAGCAAAACCAGGACCTACGCTTTCCCTTTCATACAATAAACAAGGACAGAAGACATATTGCACTGAAAAATTAATTGTTCAGTCACACAGAAAGGTTTCAGGATCTGACTTTGTTGTAATGATATTAGATACACCCATGAATTCATGGATGCATTATTGTTATAAGTTCATATTAAAGACTACAAATTAACATGTATCCTGACTCCCAGTTTTCTTCATTATAAATATTAGCTCAAAGATGCTTTGTAAAAGAAAAAAATGACATGCAAATGTGACTCTAGACTAAAGACTTGTGTTAACACATACAAATCTTGCTCATATACACTTCTGATGAGATGCAGGAAATGGTCCATGCCTTTAAACAAGGAAGAAGGCAGTAACTGAGGTAGTGTGCACTGGTGTGCAGCAAACACACACAGGGAGGTGTGAAAAGTGTGTGATATATCCGGAAAGTGAGGTCAACTCTATATTAACATAAGGAAGGAAGACATCCCATAAATGTTACTGGGGTAACAAGGAGAGGGGCAGATTTGTGGAGAGAATGGACACTATTTTGGAGAAACAGCAATTTTGGAGAACTGGAGAGTAACATTATGGAGAGCTTCACATTCCAGTTAACAACACTGGCTCTCATTTCTTTTTTTTTCAGTCAACAGATACTATTGAAAGTCTATGTGAATGATAAGGAGCTGGAAATCTATACAAACGCAGATCCCAACTCTGAAAAAGTAAACAGTTTGATAAATAGTAAGAAACCATGGTTAATATAACAGATTAATCCCCAAAACATCTATTTCAATAATTTTGAAAAACTTAGGTGAATATCTGGTTATGTGTAAACACACACATGCACACATATTTTCTCCTCGTGTAACAGATTAAATTCTTGGGTTTTGTCACTGAAGCATAGGCCTGTCCTAAGACCTTAAGAAAAACTCTTAAGAGTTTTATTGGCTAATCAGAAAAATAAAGTATCAATCAAATGAATCCATTTAATTAATTCTAAGTTTATTCATTCTGGATATTTAGATTTAAATAATGTTAAAAATTCTGTCAAATCATCTTGAGTTTTGTAATTATATCATCCTTGATGGTTATTGATAACAAATTATCAATAATCTTTTATTTTGAACATTATAAATTGTATTACACTATTTTCCACTATCAATTGTTCGGGGGCTGATGGGAAAGACAGATTATGTCTTTATTTGGCTATTGCTTTTATATATCCAACTGATGGTAGCATCTCTCCATCACCACCCTGCAAAAATCACAAGAGAAAAGTAATATCAAAATAATCTCCTCTACTCAGCTAGAGGAGGCAATGCAAGTAAAATGCCCAGTTGAGAAACTGATTAAAAAAATCAAAAGAACTGCAGTTGCATTTTGATTTCAAGTGTTCCTGCTTATCTCTATTACTCCTCCCTACATGACTATTTCTAAATAAGTGTGGGTATTACGCTGACAAAACTGAAAATTTCTGGAATAAGTGTTTATCCATGTATGTATTTCCGCCTATTCACAGATCTCAAATCAGCAAAGCTAGAAAACAATTCATTTTTAATTTTTATATATTAAAACAACCACATACATTATTGTATTGCACTCATCTGCTGAATCCATAAAAAGCATGTATGTATACTTGCCATACTTTTGGCTTTTCAACAAAACTCAAGTTTGAAATAAGTTCTTATTTTACGTCAAATGTTTAGATACAGGATTGTTTTATTCAGAATCTCAATACAGGTTTTGTGAGAATGCATCAACCTAAAGAACAAGACCGCTGAAATCCTACCTCCAAAGTATAAGACTCTCTGAAGCCAAGATAGATGATCTAGGCTGAAAGAGCATGAGGATGACTCTACAATCAATTCTAGTTGCCTAGCCAGGAACCACCAAGGCCTCAGCGTAGTGGTGTATAAGGTGATTGTAGATTTTGGAACAGAATTCTGTCCTCCTGGATTCAAGAGTCAAGGGGTTAAGAAGAAATGGCAAACAGCATGGTCGGCAAAAATACTTGCAACTGTCTTTTAGGGATATTCCTGTATCTTAGCAGAAATGGGTTCATTTGTGTCTCTGATTTCTTGCACATGAATCTAGTTCTCACTGATCCAGACCCATATTCCACCTAGTCCAAGAGGACAGACTGGTTTTGTTAGTGCCTGTCAGGTGCTAATTCCAGCCTTCAACATTCACAGAACCCATCAGCCATCACTCTGTGTTCCTCCCTTACCTGTTCAATGTCTCTCTCCATCCTCTCTGTTTGGAGCATCAATTAGCTATCTACAAATGGTATTTACTTTGCTTTTCTTTTTTTCCTGGAACTGAGTTGATTGAAACTGCTGATCTCTTCCCAGAGAATCTGACATTCTTACCAAATGGTTTCCCCCCACCCTCCAGCTGTGTCATGCTGGGAATAAAAAGGCCATCGAGACACACCATGCTCTTTAGGGTACGTGAAACCAGAGCAGGCTATGATAATAACTTTTTTCTCACATTCGGCATTCAACAGTGTGAAATATCTATCCAGTAACAATCTGTAATTCTACCAAAACACCAAATTATTTTTCATTCCAGTATACAACCATTCATGACTAAGGTAGGAATATAAAGTGAATAGTCAACATAAAATTCAAGCAAACCTTAGCAAGTTATGCCAGCCTTTGCTGTCCAAGCTCAGGACATTTTGTGAGATATGTATAGAGTTATTTCATCAAGGTAGATTTCCACTTTTTTTCAGAGGGATATCTTTGATTTTCACATGTATACACGCACGTAGCAAAGAGAACCATGAACACCTACGGAGGAGAAATAATTTATCCTCCACAGATCAAAGAAGAGGAAGATTTTAAAAATCAATGTGATGCTTATTGTAAAAGAGAAAAGAAAGGACAGACAACACAACAAGGAACATCATAGAAGGAAAGCCCACCCCACCCCTCCTGATGAGCGCTGCAAAGTCTCGATTGATGTCTGCTGTTCTAATTCCACTGAAGTTCCTTCTTCCACTCTCAAAAAGGTCTTTGTTAGACGATGAATTATATTTTCACAGAACAATTAATCTGGAAATCTAGTTTCCGGTTCTTAAGTGGGCCCTAACTACTCTTCCCTTCAGCAAATCACTGAGGCTCTTTGTAAGACGGTAATTGTAATATACTATGGATTCTCTCAAGATTGTTTATGAAACAAAAAGGATATCAATGATGTGACCACACATTTATATCTTTATAAATTTATATTTATATATTTATAATTTTATAAATTTTTATATATTTATAAAACTTAAAGTTTTCAGCATTACTCAAATACTACACATGTTGTCATAATTCTAGAAAGGTATTAGTACTCAGTTACAGAATGTGTTTTCCTCTGAAATTTATGCTCTTCTTCTATAGCTTGTATCAAGTGTATCCCATTTCCTTAGCAGCCTAATGTGCCTTTGACCTAATTTTTGCAGTGGTAGTTGAGTGCGACTTGCTCTAATTAAGGGAGCCAAAAGAGAAGAAAGGAGCTAATAGTTACAGAAGACCTACTTCACTCTAAGCATGAAGTAGCACACTAGGCACAAAGGATGACAGTAATGGCTGTCATTTGTTGAGTTTCTGCTAACATACTTCTGTCCTCTTGTAGCCATGAGTTAATGGCTTAAGAAGAAATGGCAAACAGCAGGGTTGGGAAAAATACCTACATTTGTCTTTTCAGGATATTCCTGTATCTTAGAAGCCATGGCTCCACTTGTGTCTCAGATTTCTTGCACATGACTCTGGTTCTCATGGGTTCAGACTCATATTCCACCTACTCCAAGAGGACTGACTAGTTAAGTGCTAATTCTAGACTTAATTTCAATTAGAAATTAGCCTAATTCCAATTAGGCATTGTTCTAAGCAGCTTGTCACAGATTGAAACATTTATGCTCATCAGCCATCTTTGAAATGAAATCACTCATTATAAATAAAGAAGTGGGGGTCCAACACATCAAACAATATTTCATAACAGGATTTCATATTCAAAGAGCCTGATTTCAACAATGATTATGTTTCTTAGGAACTGTGTCGCCTTAGACAAATCACTTAATATCCTCTTTACACATCTGACAATTGACATAATCATAGTACCTACCGCAAAGAGTTATTATGGGTATTAAATGAATATAAGGATTTAAATATGCCTACTACATAACAAGTGCTATGTAAATGTTAGTGATGGTTGCTACTAGCACTGCTATTATTGCTGTAATAAGTATTTTCATTGTCATCATCATTACCATGATCTTTGTGTACCCAAAGGCACACAACTTATAAGTGACAAAATAAGATTCAAATCTAGGTATTTTGAGCAGTGACCCAGTTATTCAAGCGATCAGTACTTATTTGGTGTGGGCTATGATGCCAGGAATGAAACGACGAATAAAACTGGAGTGCTTTTCTATGTAGCCATTGGTTTGTTTTCAAAGGCTCACATTTTATCAGAAAAAAAAAGTAATAGTTAATTTTTGTGATGGTTGGAAATAAAAAGATGCTGTGTAAGAGCACACATTGGTTGTGCATTTCCCACTCTAGCAACGCCTTTTACATGTATATCTGAAAGGTGAGTTAGAAAATAATCATGGAAGCGGTCATGGGAGAACATCCCAGGCAATGGGAAGGGAGTGAAAATCTGAACTGAGAGCCATGATGGAAACTAGAAAGACACTGTGTATGAAAGGTTTTGAAATGAGTTAGAGAAAATCAAATAGGAGAGCAGGAGTCAGACCAAGGAAGTCTTAGGGAATGGAAGGGTGGTTGCATGGGCTGGAGGGAGGAAATAGAGAGTTGCTCAGTGAGTACAGGGTCTCAGTTTTGCAAGATAAAAAGGTTATAAAGATCTGGTGCACAATGGAATACACTGAACACTAAAAACAGTATATTTAAAAATGGTTAAGATGGTAACTTTTATGTTATGTATTCCTTACAGTTATTTTTTAACATATTAAAAAAGAAAGAGGGTCTTATAAATTGTGTTAAGGAGTTTTGATTTTATCTGGCACATGATGAGAAATAATTAGAAGCTTTTTAGAGTGGGAATTGACACAAGCAAAATAGTTACAGAATTTCCAACCTCTGGACTCCACCTTTTGTGGAGGCTGCAAGGAATTGCAATGCACACATCTGTTTGATACCTTTTTTTATCTAGGGGACCACAAATTTAAGCTCAAAGAAAGAAAAATAAATTCATCATTTTTCTGGCATTAAACTTTTTGAAACCATTTTATATAGTTTTTAAAATCTTTTAAAGTAAACATAATACAATAGAATGATAAAAATGGGAAAATCGGTATCTGCACAAGTAAAGGATATTCAGTTAAAGTGTTCTTCAATCTCCTCCTCCCCAGGAATTAGTCACCTATCAAGTCTTAATGGGTAAAAATAGCAACTCCAGTAAATTAAATATCACTAGATGCTATTCTTCATATAATGTCCACTTACAGCCTTAAAACGGTTATTTAGCTGTCCTGTTATTATTTTCTTCAGACTAAATCACTAGTTCTCAAAATTACATACTTTCAGAACATCTGGGATCTACACTTCTGTGTTTCCTATTAAAATTCACACACAAAAAGGCAAGCCTTTCCAGTTCACTGAAGATAAAAATACTAGATAAGACTATTTCCACATTAAATGCCCTTCAAAATTTTTTCTTGTTGCTCTGGGGCCTGCTTTTGCTTGTCTTATACAAACAACATTAATGAAAAAGCAGCATATAGATATTACTAGGAAACCTGAAAACTGCTGATGACTTCTGTCATCGACTTGTGTACCTGTGGTTGCAGCCATACACAATGCAAAAATATGATATGCCTATTAGTAAAATATGTACTGCTTTGTATAACTGAATTAATACATCAACATTATACAAAGTTATATAGAGACAGGACTACCAGTAAACAACGATCTGGATGAGATTTCCAACCCCTGGCACAGGGGTCTAGGTACTAATCACAAGCTGTCTTTTGCTGTGTCACCCTATCCTACGTGTGTCACTTCCTGTTCTCTTCCTGTTACTTTGCATTATGTATCTAAATTGATTTAATCATCCTGATAATTTAATCTACTTAGTTTGGTCTGAGAGCCTTTCTGTTCAATGCCCTCTAGCAAAGTCGACCAGGCATAGAGGTATCAAAATAACAAGAAAATTTATCACTGTTGACTCCTATTTTCTTCTACCTCTTACAACTAGAGTGAAAATATTAATGGAAACTAGGCATGTTTGAAGAGGAAATAGAAAGGCTAGATACTGTAACATATTTAGGCCAAAGTTATTACTTATTTCAAAATTAAGTAGGTGATATGTTTGTATACATGATGTTACATAATGTTATACTATAATACATATGTTGTACGTGTATATATTATATGTGTCTATATATAACGTGTGTGTATATGTAACATGTATACATATGTGTGTGTGTGAGTGTGTGTATGTATGTAAACAGAGAGAAAGAGAAAAGAAGACTTTGACATCAATACATCAATATCTGGTAAAGTATTCTAACGAAGGGATTTTGTCTTATCCAGGTGACACTAATGTAAGAAAAATCAACAAAGGGAATACTGAATATATCATCTGACTTCATAAACCCAGCCCATACAAATTCCTGGGACTACATCAAGATGACCATTCTGTGTTGTCAAGTGTGGAAAGCATAACTGCTAATATCCTATCATAAAACTATTCATCAGGTGACCATGGTCTGTATGATTGGTGCAAACAGTGCCAAATGTCCAGTGATGGATTGGGATTCACTTTACCGGAGTTTACAATTTTTTCAGCAATATACTTTTCTGCTTAAGTCAACGATATAATCTCAAGTCAAGCTCTGCAGATGGCTGCATTCAATTAATAAGTCTCCAGCCATTGAACTGAAAAAATCAACGCAGATCTTAAAGTAATTTATCTTACTATGTGGGTTACTTTATGCATAGAGGACACCCAGTGTCTGCTTTTCAAGTCACTGCAAATTACAGCATCCTTGCTAAGTCCTCTCTAAAACAAGAGCTGCTCCTCACCCACGGAACAAGACATCTTGGAGATATATTTGTCACTTCTCTGAATGATCATTACAACTGAATGGAAAGAAAATATGTTGCTAGGATTAGAATATCCCAGGGATCCCCCCACCACACACACAGCAGCTCAGTCACAGAGATACTGAAATCTCACCACTTTCTTCATTTTTCAGCTTTGTTGTGTTAATTGCAATTTACAGATTTTTCATTGCACCACAAATGTTCAACAAGCCATAAATACCCTTTTCCAAAGAGCTAGGTCTCATCAGAATCTGTTCTGAATGAATCCAGTCCAACAGGATTTCTAATTTTCTCTTTAAAATATTTATCCAAAAACAAAACTCCAAGGCTCAGTAAGAGGTTATTGTGCATGGGACGATATTATACAGTTACAGAGGTAACAGCATATGGAAATGCCATTTTATCTTGATCATCAAGATATTCTATAGCTCAGCACATAACCTTGCAAGCCCACTTACATAGTATTTGACTATTTAGTTCTGATTATGTATGGATATACATAATCGTATATGCATAAATTTATCTATTTAATGATAGATTTTAAAGTGAAATTGCTTTCATCTTTAATGAAACCACTTAGTAAATGGGATCCCTGCCACCCACCCTTTATATTTATAATAAATGAAAACAGATAAGTTGCTTGCATCATTTATGAAACCTGGTCTCACTGAATAGTCCTGAAATATTGCCTCAGTTTATTTAAGCTACCAAGTAAATAAACATAGTAACAAAGTTTCCCTAGATTTTGAAGATTCTGAGGGAATAAAGTATTTAGAAAATACTTACTATTAAATCTTTATAACTATTTGAGGCATATATCTATGACAAACCACATCCTTTAGGGTGTAATCAACTAGCTGTTTTAAATTTCTCTTTATCTAGGTCACATTGCTCTTTCAAAAAAAAAAAAAAAAATAGCTGCTTCTGTTCCTTTGTTCACTGCGAGAATAAAAAGCAGCAAGAACAGAAAAATAATCTATAATAGCTCCAACGGAGGCAACCACTGTTTACATGTGATGATTGCCTTTCATATTAAGTTAGGAGGTGAATGTAATTACAGATATACGTGCGGCAATAATGAGGCCTTGCTACAGCCCCATTAGCCTGAGAAGCTTAGCAGGTCTCTCTGAGGATAGCTCTTGTAAGATAAATCTGTACCATCCCTAGTGATCAAGTAAATACAATAGATAGAATTCATTTCAGACAGCAATCTAAAGCCAACAGGGACCTAGCAGCTGTGTGAGAAATGCTGCTTTGCAAAAGAATAAATAGCCAATAACAATGTGCTCAGCGAAACGTTTTTAATCAAATGAAATTCAGGCATAAAGAAAACATAAGATTAGGTCACTAAAAATTAATTTCCTTTCAAGGGAAATTTTACTACAAGGTTGAAATGCAGAACTTTTCATAATAATCATGACAGGGAGAGAACTTTTGAAGTCTAGTGAATTTACTGTCTCAAATATCTGCTGGGTTAATGATCAATACATATTTAAGCAGATGGGCTAAGTGTCAAATAGGGTTTTTTAGAATGGGTTTCAACCCATGAGAGAATTTATATCTGGATATGTAAAACATTTTTTTAAATCCTTAAAGCAAATTTCAGACAGCAAATTCAATTTAAAATACAAGACAAATTTTATTAAAACAAATTCAATGCAAGAAAATTTCTAAATTTTAGATGATCGTAGATGACTTAAAATAGTTCACAGAAAGGCAGAGAGTGTGGACTCCTGCTTCAGTTTTTGTTTTAATGGCCTCTGACCCACAGTATGAAAGCTACAGAAGTAAAACCAACTTTATTCATATTTTCACATTAAAAGCAAAGTCTGAAAACTATTCAGGAGATTTGAATATAATTTTATTTTATATTATGGATAAAGGAATCAGGCAACTGACAACAGAAAGACAGAAATGTGGAGGAAAAGCAACGAAACAACAGTAAGACAGAGTCAGAGAGAAAAATCTAACAAAAGAGGAAAATAACACAGAAAAGAAAAGATGGATTTACATGCAGAAAAAGACAAAGACACACCTCACAGTGTGTTTCCCTGACAAAGAAACACAATAAATGTTTCATATGCCGAGAAACCAGTAAATCATTAACAAGATTGATACACAACATGTGACCTTCTATGAGTTTTTCTAAAGTTAAAGTCACATTGTGCTTTGTGACTGGGTGTATAAACGGCTTGTCACTTCCTGTTACTTGCCTCCAGGGCCAGATGAAATGAAGTCAAGGACTCAGGATTCCCTCCTGCTGCTGTATGTCCAAGTGTAATTTGCAGCAAAGACGACTGTCCCCTGCATTTGTGTTCTACTGCAGTAACTGGTTATTCGACACAATCCCACTGTCCTAAAATGCTCTAGCATGTCTTACAAGGATTTCAGCTGCTGGCTCACATAAGAATATTCTAGGTCACAGGTCTACGTGTAAATTAGAAGGCGACTGCATACCTTCTAAGTATCCTAGAAGTGCAAATGTATCTTAAAGTTAGGGGAAAGGTTTCAATATATGTTTTCATGTTGATAGCACAAAAGTTATAGGTATGCTGCTAAAGGTCATTTCCCGCCCCCCTATATATTTCATTATAGGATCACAATTAAGAAACTCTGGGAAAGTTATTGTGACAATCTGGTTTTACTTTATAATCATTATTTTTTAATCTTGACCTTTTTATAATATAATTTTTCTCTGTACATGATAGCATATCCTGCTCTAATATATACTTCAGGCTATTGCTATATCTTTAAAGAGCGCTTTTCACATTTTCATGTTTTATATGATGAGAGATACAATTAAAGAGTGGGGTGATATGTATGAAATAGGGACACGCTGAGAAAATAAAGACAACCTGGAATGATCCCTGGGCAGTTATTCCAGAGATTCCTCCTCAGAGCCCTTTTATGATGAAGGGGAGAACAGAGCTGGGGTTAGACTGATGTGAGTGCAAATCTCAGCACCCTCACTTAATAGTTTAGGATATTACTTCAATCACCTGAGCCTCGGCTTCCTTAATTAAAAATGGAATCCATGATACATTGATCCAATGCCTCATAGGATTATTTTGAGAATGAAATGAGACAATACACACACAAGGCTTTGGGCATTATCTGGCACATAATAAGCACCCAATAAATGAATAGTAATTTGTTCCTAAAATTATGGCTCTGACATGCTAAATACTGTATAATTGTGGCAAGTTATTTCAATACTGTAATCCTTCCTTTTTCTTTTACAAAATAAAAATAAACATATTTCCTAGAAGTGAGACTCGTTTTAAGGATTAGAAATAATATTTGGAAGTATTCTAATATGATGGGACACAATAAATTGGTTAATAATCCATAATAGCTTTTATAAAAATTCAGAATGTGAACAAAATCTTGAGACTTATTTTTTTCTACTAATTGAGATTTCCAAAAGCATTTATAAAGAACAGGATGAACAACTGGAATCATTCTTGGAATAATTTTCCCTTCATCTTTAACATCTGATAAGCAAATGGAAGAAAATAGACTAAAACTTTTTTTTGGAAGTAGCAGCAGCAATTGACTGGCAGATATAGCAATTTCTTCAGAGTTTAGAAATAAATACGGGTTTTAATCCTAAGAACTCTTCCATTAACCCTTATATAATCAGCCAGTCCCTGATTAAATCACCAGCTGTGGAACATTTTGCTGGCTGACCCTAAAGTATAATGGGTTACCATCACCACTTAGAGAATTCCGTCACTATAGATCCTCCAAATACCTCAAACCTCACAATTCACTTGTGTTCTTTATAATGATGATAATCTCCAACATTAGCCAAAGTTATCTAAGATAACTTTGATTACTTCTGCTGTTTGGAGCTACCATAAAATTCAGAGGTAATTGTTTAGTTCTCCTTGAAAGGGTAGATGAGGAGTAAATGGTCAACTTTAAATGTGATACAACTTTGCATGCCTAAAAAGTTTTAAATGTCAAAATTATTTAATATTATTTAAGCATAGCAAATTATTCATAAAATATAGAAATGTAATTCTAGTTCAGTATTAAAAAAGAGCTCTACATCTTAAGGAAAGATACATTTCATAATTATCTACAACTGGACTTTCACTTCTGAAACAGACTTCAAGTAAAAGTTTCACAAGTAAGTAATCTGAACTTTCTTATCCAATGATCCTTCTAATCACTCACTCTCAAGCCATTGTCCAGATATGTTTCTCCAAAACACAGGGTTTACTAACAGCCTTTTGAGGGTGGCCTATGGTAATTAGGAAGGCATGTTAATGATCTGGGCGAAATCTCAATGGGCTCATTGTCAACGTTCATTTGATGCCTTTATTCTCATTGACTTTGTACTAGTCAATTAAATCTTTAATGACCTGACTTACATTTTTCTTTTCCCTTTTAAAATAACTTGCTGATTTCCCTTTTCTCTGTTTTCTTTGCTTCTGGCAATATTTTCGTTGCATTTTTCCTTTTGGCCTAAATAGTCTTCAGCCTTTATTGGAACTTCCAAGTTTCTAGTCTTTTTCCTTCCTGGGAATGAGGGAGTATGGGTATGGCACCTTAAATAAAATCACCTGACATTTTTCCTCAAAGGGGCATAAAACAATTTCACTTGAAATTGTACTTGAAATATCTATCTATCTATCTATCTATCATCTATCTCTCTATCTATGTATTCTATCTTGAAGGTTAAATTTGGATTATGTTAAGAATTAAATTAGAAAAAAATCTTACCAAAATGTAAAATTAACAGAACTTTTAAATTTTACTTTCTGGATGTTTCCAAATCCTACATTTGTATATTGGTTTGAGACGCTATTTTAACGTCTTGCGTGTGTGTGTGTCAGTATATGATAATTACTTGAAATCTGATTTTTTTTAATTTTTACAATTGAAAATATTAGTAAATAGTAGAAGGCCTATAATTATGACCATAATCAATATATAACACTATGTCTATCAACAGGATTGCATGTCATTTTATACATACACATATATAAAATATTTGCTTTGTTTCCCTTCACAGCATAAATGTATATATGTGCATAATATAAACATATAATACAATATAATATATACAATCTATAATGTGTAATATAGTATAATACATAATTTATATTATGTCAGAGGCGTTCAAACCAGAGCGATTCCATTTTGAGTGAGGACTGAGAAAATGAGGCTGGAACTTGCTGGGCTGGATTCCTGAAAGCTAGGCATTTCTAGCATGTAACTGTTTACAGTTAAGGGAACAAATTAATAATGTTTACTAAACAGACCCAGACTTGGGAGCGCCCAGATAACCCCATGCATGAAGAACAAAGGCATTCCTAATTTTGCTTTAAAAATAATAATGCCGGCCGGGTGCAATGGCTCATGCCTATAATCCCAGCACTTTGGGAAGACAAGGCGGCCGGGTCAGGAGGAAATCCAGACCATCCTGGCTAACGTGGTGAAACCCTGTCTCTAGTAAAAATACAAAAAATGAGCCAGTTGCAGAGGCAAGTGCCTGTAATCCCAGCTTCTTGGGAGACTGGGGCAGGAGAATCGCTTGACCCAGGGAGGCAGAAGTTGCAGTGAGCCAAGATCATACCACTGCACTCCAGCCTGGCAACAGAGTGAGACCCCGCCTCAAATAACATTAACATTAATAATTCCTATTCTCGCAGAATACGGTAAGAAAATTAATCCTTTATCACAAACCCTTGAACAAGAGCACATCTCCTCATGTATAAAAGCATTGTACCTAGGGTGGACGCGTTCCTCCTCTTACTTTCAAGAACTCCTACTCTGTTTATGGAGTAGTTGCTCTTTCGCCACTTCACTTTATTAATAAACTTGCTTTTACTTTGCACTGTGGACTCGCCCTGAATTCTTCCTTGTGCAAGATCCAAGAACCTTCTCTTGGGATCTGGATAGGGACCCCTTCCCTGTAACATTAATAGAGAAATTTTTGTGAAGTATTGAAGTAAGTGACCCATTTGTCTGATCTGTTATGCATTATTAGAGAGTTTCCATATTTAATGTGAAAAAAAATCCTGTCCTGGCAGAAACAATACAATATGTCTCTAATTTTTGAGATAAGTTCAATGTAAAAACTAAATTCAGGGAGCTGTTTCAGTAGTTACATAAATACTATGTTAAAAAATGTCCCTAATTAACGATTTAGGTAATATATTAGTAAAAGCTAAATTAAACACTGTGAGATTCGCAGCATCATTTACAAAAGGGTTTTCTAAAATATGTTCAATAAGAAAAGAAATTCTGGGGTGAAATATTTGTGGAAAACACTGTGAACTGTCTCTTAGCCTGTTAGACGCCTATTAAAAGCTCTGAGAAGCTTAGGTTCCTATATCAGAGAAACAACCATTAAAAAATCTCTGAAAGCAGTTTTCAACGGAACACACTTTTTTTTTTAATGTCACATTTAAAAATTCTGTATAAAATCTCTACCACATGTGAATTTTTTTTCTTTAAAAAATAATGTTTAAATTGCATGTAATATAAAACTTCAAGATAAATCTTTGTTATCTATCACATTTTAAAAGAGGGTGTTTTTGATTTTTTTTTACATTTCACATTTGCTTAATTTAAAGAAGACTAAACGGTATCTACAGTGTACCTTGCTAAGCACATGTAAGATGAATAATTTATAGTTCCTATCAGAGGCTCAATGTCATTAAGAAGATGAAGCAAAAAGTACTGGTAAGGTAAAAAGTATACTGGCCATGTGTTTGTAGAAGATATCTGGCTGTATTGTGTTTTTCATTGACTGAGTTTGACATATTTTACCTTGATCATATTCCAGTTTGATGGATTACTTTCAATTTTCTCATCAGAAACATGAACTGAAACAAAGATAGCACTAGAAAATGTGAAACTATCTTGATATGCATGATAAATCATACTTCAGAGTTATAAATCATATCCAGAATAAACAAGCTCAAAAAGACTAATGTCTTTGTTTAAGGCTAATATATGGCTAGACCTCAAGTTATTATGGGATCATCTGGTAATTACTTTGCCATGGGGTAAAGAGGATAAAATTCTGATAAAATAATTTCAATGACTGATTTCTTATTCTTGTCCTAATTATATTCCTGTATTTTAAACATTTTTTCTAAAACCAAGAATTATTCTACAAAAAAAATCTTATTTTTTATAACAGCATGAGTTTTTATGCTTCGATTTCCTTATCATTTAAAAATGAGTGTCACTATTTTGTATAAGCATAAAATCAGCTATATTGTAAAGTTCATTTTGTGTTTCTGACCCTGCTAAAGACAGATTTCCCCCTTAAATGATGAACTGCAAGTATTTTAAACCATTAGTTAGTTAATTAAGTCAGACTGTTACACTTCTATTCAAACATTGTCTACTATGATCAAGAAACTGAGCTAGAAATTTTACTTGTTAATAAATGCGAGAAAACAGTCACTTCGATCATTTCTCTTGACATTTCCAATGGATTTAATAAGACTGATATATGGCAGCAGTAATCCTGTGTCAATTTAAATATGTGTATTTGTATTTACGTGCATAGGTGTGTTACAGAGCTCCGGTTCTCTAAGTCATGCTATACATTTTTCTCAATCGTTTACAAATATTAATGTCAGCTCTAAACAGATTCAAGGACTTTATAAATCAACTAGAGAAATGAAGTACGTAGCAACACCACTGGATTCCAAAATCAATTTGAATATGATTTTGTTATAGCATTTCTTTCCAGTTTAGAACAAAATCCTAAAAACTACAGTCAGAAAGTATATGTTCCTTTATCTTTTTCTGGCTATGTTAACTATGTTGGCCAAATTACAACCTCGCTGAGCCTACGTTTTCCATTAGTGAAAAGGAGGTAAATGTATTTCTTACCTAATACCAGCATATAATTTTGGTTACTACATTCTCTATAGTTTCATGATTTATCCAACAGCCATTTACTGAATTTCTATTATATACAAGGCTTCAGTCCTAGGCAGTGGGGACAGAGAACTGGATAAAATAGTCCTTTTTTTGTTCTTATGGAGTCTCTGGGAAAGGGAAAACTATTAAATTAGCCATGCTATGAGGGAGCTGAAACACTTCTTTAAAAAACAGCCCTTAATCTCAGCTTTTACGGTTCTTCTTTCCTCTCTTCTGAGTCAGGAGGGCTCTTTCTTCCCTGATATCTCCATATTATGCACATGTCCAGTACCGTGTGTCTTAGAGACCATATTATGCTGCAGTTATAGATGTAAATGCCTTTGTCTTCCAATGAACAGTAAGTTTCACAGAGATCAGAAACACGAAGCTATACTCTAAATTAAACAACATTTTTGATGCTTTCACATTTTATTTCATTTATTCTCTACAACGATATGGAAAAGTATTATGTTCCCTGCTCAAAGTTAAGGCAACTGAGGTTTGTGTATGCTGAACAGTATCTCAGAGGTTAGTTAGGAAATGACCAAGCTAGGCTGTCAGAGCAGGTTAACTTTTATGCACCTGGCCTAACAGCCAAATGGTAATATCATAGTCCTAAAGTGTCCTAAAATCACCTTAAAGTGAAAGTTGACCTTGTTTTTCTTCTCATGTCAACTGTACAACTTGCTGGCTTCAGCAGCAAGAGGGAAAGAGGCCATGCCATGGCCATCAGCTGTAGCTTTTGAAAGCAGTTGGGAGAGAACAAAACAAATGTACAAACTGAGCTAAATCTGGGGCATTTTTAAAATCATTACTATCATTAGACACATTGATTTGGCAGAGGCGGAGGCGATAGAGGGCAGTGATGAATTGTTTCAGCTATGGAATCAGACAGGCTAGGTTCTAGTCCTGCTCCATCTCTCACCAGCTGAGTAACTTTACTTGGGTACATTTTTTTAATGCCTAGGTACCTTGTTCCCTCATCTGTGAAAAGGGACTAATCATTGAACCTATCTCAAAGGGTGGTAAAGGAAAAATTGTATGCAAACTGTTTCTGGCATATGGGAAGCTTTCAGTAATAATATTATTAACATATAAAGAATAGGTCTGGATTTATACTAGCATGACAATGTGATTAACACTATCAATAAACAGGAGTGTAGCTTGACTGATGAACTCTTAAACTGTACCATATCCACATTTATTAATTCATTGATTATATTAATTTCACAAGTATGTATTGAATATCTACTGAGTACCAGGAATCATGATAGATCTTATGAATACAAAGTTGAATAGGAAACAATTTCCTTAAGAACATGACAGATTTTAGAATGTACAAAAAATGTGAATCCATATTTAAAATACACATGAAATGTGCTTTGATGTAAATGCTGCAATATAAATTAATACCAGTTTTAGTGGTGGCTTAATAAAAATAATGAACACTGGCTGGACATGTTGGCTCACGCCTGCAATCCCAAAACTTTGGGAGGCCCAGGCAGGAGGACTGCTTGAGGCCAGAAATTCAAGACCAGCCTGGACAATGTAGTAGGACTCTATCTGTATAAAAAATTTAAAAAGTTAGCCAGGCATGGTGGCTCATGCCTGTAGTCCCAGCTGCTTGGGATACTGAGATGGGAAGATTGCTTATGCCCAGGAAGTTGAGGTTTCAGTTAGCTGTGATCCTGCCACTGCACTCCAGCCTGGGTAATGGAGCAAGAGCCTGTCACAAACAAACAACTGCTAACATTTACTGATACTTCTGTATCTGGGAATTTTCCTGAAACCTCACATAAAATATCTTGCATGGCTGTCACAGCATTCTTATGAGGAAGATTTTATTACTGTACCCATTTTATAGGTAAGAAAATTATATTTAGAAAACATTTAAGATTTTCCCCAGACAGACAACTAAGAGGTGGTAGAGCCAGAAGTTTGCCTCTCGAACTTTATCAGCCTATAGCTAAGAAGTACAAAGAAAGAGAGATACACACATTGACATAATTTGGATATTTGTCCCCACCCAAATCTCATGTTGAACTGTAATCCCCAATGCTGGAGGGGGAGTCTGGTGGGAGGTGTTTGGATCAAAGGGAGCAGATCTCTCATGGCTTGCTGCTCTCTTTGTGACAGAATGAGTTATCGCAAGATCTGATCGTATGCTTTTAAGTGTATGGCACCTTCCCCACAACTCTCCCTCTTGCTCCTGCATTCGCCATATGAAGTGCCTGCTCCAGCTTCTGCCATAATTGTAAGCTTCCTGAGGTCTCCCCAAAGCTGATGCTGGAGCTGTGCTTCCTCTACTGCCTGCAGAACAGGGAGCCAATTAAACCATTTTTCTTTACCGAGCCGCAGGTATTTATTTATAGCAATGCAAGAATGGCCTAATATACCATTGATACCCTTAAGAACAGAAATTTAATGTAAGTTACAGGAAAGGAAGAAGTGTCAGTTATTGAAATTTGAGAGAAAACAAACTTTAAAAGTCTCCCTTATGTTTGTTTATGGAATACATATGTTTAACAAAAGGTAAACATATTTTTACAGCATATTTCCAGAAATGTTCTTCCTTTGACTTGGTGATGCTGTTCTTACTTTCTGTCCTGTTCACATTCTCTGCTGATTTATTTGCTGACGAATTTGAAGTGTAATTTAATAAGATAGATGTAAATCTCACATTTTAATTTTTAAAGAGTTGACTACAAACCCTGAGATGAGGAAGACCTGGGTAAATGAAATAACTTGTGGAAACACCCAAGACTTCTAGGGTGATTGTTTAACAGGAGTGAACAGAGACTTGGCTGCCAAAACTCCCCTGCAAACTGAGGCTGCATGGAGGGAACCGCAGGATTCGAAACAAAGGAAACGTCTGTCCTTCTCCATCCCTTGCTGTGTAGGAATGTATTTGGAGCATCATGCTTAAATCTGGGCACCACGTTTTAAGAAGGAATTAATTAGAGTGTGTCCGGAGGAGGAAAAGTGGAACAACTCATGTGATACTGTGTGAGGAGTGATTAAAGAAACTGGGAACACTGAACTTGAACCGAATTCTTCAAGGGGGTATTATTACCAAATTCACATTTTAAGGACCTGAATGTTGAACAGGAATTGGAACCAGAGATGGAGGCCATAACCCTTAGGCTCTCTTCCTATTCAAAGGCCCCACGACTCAGTTGTCATGCTGAACTCTCTTTCTTCTCTCCCCTCTCATTCATCAGGTCAGTAAAGGCTCCCTCAATCACCTCTTGTTACTGGGTGATTCTCTGTAGACAGCCTGTGGCTCTCAACATCAGCTCTCACGATCCAAATATCACCTCCAAAGCCTATATGTTTTTAGCCATAAACTCACATATTTTCCCAAAATTAATGATTTTTATTGAAAAAGTATCACTATTTAACTCTTCTTAACCTTATCTTCTTTACAGTCAGTAGTCAAGTTCTGCTGCTTTTTTTTTCAGGTCGAGATTTATAAGAAGCTCATTATTTCATATTTGGAATGTTTTGTCTGAATCACTGAAGAGAGATGAAACATTTTTGCAGCTTTATGCCTTATACATAAATTTCACTGACCTTTCATTTTTCTGCTATGTGTTATGCTGATCTAAATAAGTGATGGATGTGTTTACACCTGCATTCTTTTCGTGTGTGTGTGTGTGAAGAGTCTTACTCTGTCCCCAGGACTGTAATGCAGTGGTGTAATCTGGGCTTTGCAACCTCTACCTCTCAGATTCAAGCCATTCTCCTGCCTCAGCCTCTTGAATAGCTGGAATTACAGGCGCCTGTCACCAAGCCCACCTAACTTTTTTGAATTTTTAGTAGAGACAGGGGTTTCACTATGTTGGCCAGGCTGGCCTCAAACTCCTGACCTTGTGATTTGCCCGCCTCAGCCTCCAAAGTGCTGTGATTGCAGGTGTGAGCCACCACGCCTGGCCACACCTGCATCCCTATAAAATTAATTCTAATATTCTAGTTTGTGGTTTCTTCTCAGGCCATTTTAACTCTGTCAGAGTTTGCTCAGAGCCAGAAAAGGGTACCTCTAAGATATAAGTCATTTTCTTTCCATATTTCCGTGAAGGAGTATCCAGTTCTGATCCTAGACATTATCATCGCTGAATCACACTTATGATGATATTGCTTCCAAATCGGATCCAGTGGCATTCAAACATTCATGTATTTCCATATGCCTTAATGCTAACAGTGAGTAGGGCGAAGGCGACTCACCCTATTCCTTCATTTGAAATGCTCTTCACTGCTCACACTCCCTTGGAGCCAAACCATTCTAGATGACAAAAGCGTACTGATCCCTAGCTTGCCAAGCGCTCATTCTGTACCCTGCCTTTTAAGCTAAGTTTGACATTGAATTTTCATACATGAAGCTGGTATCTCTACATAGTTGGATGAGTTAATCAAACCTTTGAAGCTTCCCACTGAATCCTTTCTTTTGACCCCTCTTAACTCCACCTTCTTCTAAAACCTCAGGAAACATACTTTTACTTCTTGAAACAGATACAATCAACTCAGTATTCCCTTTCCATTTCATGCTTGGAGCCCTGAACGTGGCCAGCCTCTACTGTACATATTAAAGTAAGCTTCCTGGTCTTAAGCCATTTGGAAAACCAATTCACATTTTTAAAAGTTAGTATGAAATATGTCTCCATACAAATGTACTCTTATTACTTTGTTCTATCTCCAAGACCTACTTTTTAATTTTTTCCAAATGTGCTTTACAATTGCTGTTGCAGTGTTGTTGTTGGTACTGCAGCGACATTTGTTTGTGGCCCCTGGCAATGTTCTATGCAATTAACTGTCCTTAAATTTAAAGACTCCTGGAAGTTAGCCAATCTCAATGTTCCCTTATACACCCATATGTGTGATCCTTTCACTATTTCTAGTTTGCTTTCTTTCTTCATTTCTTCTCATCTTAATTTCCATATTTCAATTCCCATCCAACTACTTTACCTTTTACTCAGATTTTCCACTTTTTCAAAGGTTTTGCTTGTGTTCAACACTGACATAGAGCAAAGTTTCTCTGTGCCTTAGAAAAAAAGTCCCGTCTTCACTGAATTTTAACTTTCTGATGTTTAATATGGGAGCGATTAAAATTATGTTTACTTCTCACAGGCGTTGAAAGTACCCAATGAGATAACGTATTTGAAAAGAGTCTTAATTTTTTTTTCTTTTCAGACGGAGTCTCACTCTGTCACCCAGGCTAGAGTGCAATGGTGTGATCTTGGCTCACTGCAACCTCCTTCTTCCAGATTCAAACAATTCTCCTGCCTCAGCCTCCTGAGTAACTGGGATTACAGGTGCTCGTCCCCCACATGGTGGCTCACACCTGTAATCCCAGCACTTTGGGAGGCTGAGGCAGGTGGATCATCTGAGGTCAGGAGTTCAAGACAAGCCTGAACAACATGGCAAAACCCTGTTTCTACTAAAAATACAAGAGTTTTAATTTCTGTAAAGTGCTATGCAATGATGATTATTAGTCTGTAACCATTTTACAAGGGCCCCAAACTGACTTCATAATCTTTTTGCAGTGCCTTTGCTGATAAAATGGTGAGCTCTTGAAAAATGGAGACTAAGTTTTTATTCATCTTTGTATTCTTGGCATTTAGTATTTGCTGATCAAATGTTAGAAGATATTTATTTAATTATATAATTGATATTTGCTAAGTGTTTTATCAGTTGCATAAACTAGAACATAGAAGAAATGTCAAATACTTATCAAATTTATAGTGGATTTGCCTCACTTTTTACTGGTGATAGCATTAAAAAATTTCTTCTCACAGCAGGAGAAAACTAATCAGTATTATCTATGCTAATATTATTATATGAAAAATTTCATTTCATTTCTATGCTTTTTGAAATCAGAGATGCTTCTGCAAAAAAAACGAATGTTCATTTTTAATTCAGTAAGTCTTTAACACACTAATCATTTTGGGCATAACAGAGTGCTATATGAGAGAGCATCTACTTGTAGCAGAGGCTGTACTACACAAACCTTAAGAGATTTAAAAATCAACATTCCATTGAAGAAACGACCTGAGTATAATTTATTGATTTTTTAATCTGATCTACATTTTGGATCTATACAAAATGTTACTTCAGTTTGCCCCCACCCCTACATATAAACTTTGTCTCCTTTCTAATTCCAGGGACTATTTGACTCTATCCACCTCTATTCTTCCCCTACTAATAACATTACATATTTGAATTGCATTTTGAGAGCATGATGTTTGGTCTCATCACTTAAAAATTTATCAGCAACTCTCACTAATTGACAGAATCAAACATGTACCAGCTTATTAGATATTAGAAGCATACCACATCTTCAGGATCTCTTCTTTGCAGCACTATATTTGGTGCATAATCTTATTTTGAATTAGATGTCACTGCTATAAGCCTCAAAAAGCTCTATTCTTTGATTTTAATTGTTTATTTAATTGCATGTTGTTGTTGCCTACATTGACTTTAATCATTATGTGGACAACTAAGTTTTATTAATTATCATACCCACGTTGCCTAGCTCAGTAAAGTTTGTTGAATCAATAAATGAACCAAACACTGCTTTATTTTTTGCATTAGTGCTTAGTAGGTGATAAAAACTGTAAGGAAAAGCTAAGTTACACTTCTGGGCAATGCTTTCATAAGAAAATCTTATGAAAACCACTTCCTGTGAGAGATGCACTCACTTCCCCTTCTACCCAGTACACTTGAGAGCTGAGCTCCTGGGAGGAGGCAGGGTAACTATGTACTGATTCCACACAACTGCTCCCCTCAGTGAGTGACTGAGAGAAGACGTCTCCTTCCAACAGCCATAAAGAGGTGCCAGGGGTCGATAGTATTGCAGATGCCAAGCTGCATGGGATTTCAGGAAAACATATACTTACTTATTTTTAAAAAGTAGATTTCCACAAAGACATGCAGAGTAGCAAAATAACTACTGCCCTGCTGACTTTGAGTGATAAGTCTCAAGTAGAAATTGTGATTTTAAACAACCCAAACAGGCGGTGAAAGCATGGAAATAGCATGCTGCAAGTAACTACTGAAAGAATCAATTATTCTTTGCTATCATACAAAGGCATCCACAAATACCAGCATAGATGTTCCTAGTTGTCAGTTCATAAAGACTTTTCAAAGTAAATTATTCACTCATTTTCTTCCTTATATAGAATAGAAAGCTCCTCAGACTATATTAAAGTGTCACAGACGAACCATTTTAAGGTCTTTTCTGATCAAAATTTAAAGTCAAATTAAAATTAAAAAGAGGTTGCTCCAGTAAAAAAAAAAAAAAAAATTCCATCAAAAACTGGGCTAAGGAAATAAACAGACAATTCTCAAAAGAAGACATACAAATGGCCAATGAACATATGAAAAAATGCTCAACATCACTAAGGATCAGGGAAATGCAAACCAAAATCACACTGCGATACCACCTTACTCCTGAAAGAATGGCCATAATCAAAAAATCAAAAAACAGTAAATGTTGGTGTGGATGGATCAGGGAACACTTCTACACTGCTGGTGGGAATGTAAACTGGTACAGCCACTATGGAAAACTGTGTGGAGATTCCTTAAAGAACTAAAAGCAGAACTACCATTTGATCCAGCAATCCCACTACTGGGTATCTGCCCAGAGAAAAAGAAGTCATTATATGAAAAGATACTTGAACACACATGTTTATAGAAGCACAATTCACAATTGCAAAATCATGGAACCAACCCAAATGCCCATCAATCAATGTGTGGATAAAGAACCTGTGATATATATACACAGACACCAATTATATATGTATGATGGAATACTACTCAGCCGTAAAAAGGAATTAATTAACAGCATTTGAGCCACCTGTATGAGACTGGAGACTATTATTCTAAGTGAAGAAACTCAGGAATGGAAAACCAAAATTGCCTGTTCTCACTGATAGGTGGGAGCTAAGCTATGAGGATGGCAAAGGTGTAAGAATGATACAATGGACTTTGGGGTCTTGTGGGGAAGGGTGGGAGAGGGGTAACAGATAAAAGATTATAAATAGTGTTCAATGTATACTGCCTGGATGATGGGTGCACTGAAACCTCACAAATCACCACTGAACAATTTATTCATGTAACTAAATACCACTTGCACCCCAACAGCCTGTGGGGACAAAAAGAGATTGCTCCAGTGAGATGCAAAAGAAATACCTGTGATAATTGTTCCTCTTTACAGACTTTTTGAAGGCTGTACTTTGATGACAGTGGTTCTCAAACCTATAGAAACAAAGAGCAATTTTCTGTAATCTTGGAGAACATGTCATCAATCAGGATCTGACAGGCCTCAGAGGACTCTTAAATTGGGACAATGTGAGGAGGTTTCATTTACAAAGAGAGAATTGTGGACAAGAGGTATGGGTACCATGAGGTTTGGTGTAAAAGTTAGTAAGAGTGTTCCCACAGCCAAGACCCAAAAGACAAGAGTAGGGAGTGGGCTCAGAAGGAGAGAAAGTCCCAGAGTACCAGAAAGGGTCTCCTTTGGAAGAGCAAAGGTTTTGCTGAGGACTTAGCCAGGATAAGGAACCCTCATAGGAAGGAACTCAAGAGAATAAATGGGCTGGGAGTGGTGGCTCATACCTGTAATCCCAGCACTTTAGGAGGCTGAGGCAGGCTGATCACCTGTGGTCAGGAGTTCAAGACCAGCCTGACCAACATGGTGAAACCCATCTCTACTAAAAATACAAAGTTATCCAGGCATGGTGGTGCATGCCTGTAATTCCAGCTACTCAGGAGGCTGAGACAGGATAATCTTCTCCAGGAGAGAGAATTGGGAGGCAGAGGTTGCAATAAACCAAAATTGCAC